>NW_020664393.1:38840428-38882356 GCF_002925995.2 Terrapene triunguis
ACGTGTCTGAAAAGCTGGTATAGAATAGTCCATGGCCATAAACAAATGTCTCTCAATCTCTGACCAACCCATCTCTATATGGAAGCTGGACTGGGGGAAGGGACTGGAATTTTTCAGTCTGGATACAGGGGAAAAGAGGGTCAGAGACTGTATTTAGGGGAGGGACTCTGCAAAAGAAGGGCAAGCATCCCCACATGCAAGAAGACCCAGCTAAAGAGTCTGGAAGGGATGTCCATTCAGGACTGTCTTTTATTTTTCAAAGATCTGTATTGTTCTAGTGCTGTTAAAGAGTAAAGGGCCTGTGGTTAAAAATTCCCTTGTTAAGCCTGTATTCTTTGTTTGCCTGGCACATTGCCCCAAAGGGGTAAATTAAGAAGCTCAGAGTGCCCTCAGCAAGGTGGAACTCCCAGGAAGCATACCTGAGAAACTTGGGAGGACTGAGGCACTGGTTTTGGTCCAACTGCCCAAGAAGAAGGTCAGACATGGTGTCTGTATCTGGCAATGTGCCTGAGAGACCCAAAGCTAGGAACAGTGATCAGCCACTACCCAGATCCAGGGGGCCTAGAAGCATGTGGGATCTACTGACTGAGTCTACTCCCAACAGACTCAGAGTTCATCCGGGGTGGGACCGGGGGCAGGTTGTAACATATATTATTCAGCTTTCATGTAGTACTCCTCAGCGAAATCACACATAATTTTACAATAGGAAAAATATCTCATTGAACTAGATAATCTAATAGGTCATTATCACTGAATATTTTAGTCTATTATTTCATTGCCAAATAGGCAATAAGATATATAACCAGTTGTGTATGCAATAAATGCATATCCAGGTCTCTCTACTCACAAATTTCCTCAAAGCTTTCTACAGTCACTCAAGTACTTCTGCATACCAGTGCTTCTTCTGAAGGCTATCTAAGAAAACCCTGTTGATTATGTTTTATAGTGTATTTAGACTAAGTGCACAGACTTACCTTGTTGGGTAAATAACTCCAAATATGGATAATGAGCAGCATGTATTTATGATCCATGTAGAGAAAATGCACAAGAGAAACCAAAGAAGCATGTTTGGCATATTTAAAGCCAGGCTTCCAATGTGAAACTAAAATGGAGAGAAGAGTCACTACTGCCACAGGACTATTCATTCACTAAAACGTTCTGGCAGTAAAAATAAAAGTGTAACCTTTGGTTCTCTCAACACCCATTAAATCCAGAAGTCGCTTACTGTATAAACGCTGCTGATTCACCCAACTCGCTGCCTTCTCTGGGGTGCTGATGATCTTGAGATACTTGACCTGGATTTATGTTCAGTCTTGTTGACTATACTGAAAAGCCATTTGTTTGTTAGTAAGAAGAATTTTGTCATGCCAGGATACTACATTCTCCATCTCACTGACCTTTTGTTTCACCTCATCTGTCCTTCTCCCTTAGAATTTTTCACCTGTCATCCTAATTAGAGTTAGTGACTTTTGTAGCTCATTTAGTCTTGGTGCATTATATCTAAGCTTTGAGAGATGAAGTCTTTCAGATACAGGAGTCGCTTGTGAATCCCAGTGCAATGTACATAGGTTGTGGTTTGAAGGCATCTTTGACACTGAATGAGAGTAGAAGGAGAAAGATACTTCTGCTCTTTTCAGCGTAACACATAGGAGAGACTCTCTTTTCAGCATAATATGTAGGAGAGACTACAGAAACTGCTTGCAAGGAATTTAAATGGAAAGAGAAAAAAATACCAAAGAATCTTACAGAATTTTCATCTTCCTTTCTGTTTCCCACCTATGAAACCCACTAGGAGCTATATTAATGTTATAATATGTTATTTATGTAGCACCTAGTGTTTTTTACAGACAAATTTGAAGACAAGATCTGTGCCCTGAAAAAGTATATTCTAAATGGACAACATAGAGGCTGGTGATTGAGGATGGGATGCAACAAAGAACAAATGAAAGATCAATGCCATTTCATATGTATTTTGTATATGGGTTGTTTTTGTTTATCAGTGTAGTCAACACAAAGGGAGCCAAGAGGCTATGAGCCTCATCAAGGCAATATATACATCCAATTTGTTTGCATAGTTTTATTTGACGTTTAAATGAGGTTTTCTGGCATTAATTAAATTCAAATAATACATGGCATTTCAGAGAGTGACTTCTTCAAGAAACAATAGGCTTTAATAGGCCCAAAGGCATTTTATGTACATATTTTTTGACATATCTTTGGTCTGCAGTAAGGATGGGCATATCAGTTCTGTTCCTTTTTCTCTGAACCTTCATTTGCTCTTAAATCCAAACTTGAACCAAACTTTTTGGAGGTTCTGTAATACTCTGATATGGTGAAGCTCTCTTATAAGAAAGAGCCATCTATAGCGAAATGAGTTACCCCTGATTTAACACCAGATTATTCCTATAGATTTATGCAAGTCATTTATGCTGAAGTAGAATTTTAGATGAAGGGAAGTTCTAGAGACATAAATTATCCAATTATATATATTAGGCACATATACCTAACCTTATTATCCTCCGTTTGCACACCTTCCACTTTCATGTGTTCATCAGGCATTCTGGTACCACCAGAATGATATTGGCAGGATGATGTTATTATTTGTATTTTGTTAGTTTCTTGAGGATCCAGCTGAGAAGCGAGGTGCATTGCAAATACATGGTCAGCAGAGGCGGATTAAGGTTTCGTGGGGCTCTGGGCCAGAGCAAGTGGGGGGCCCCTCCCCACCCCTTTCTGCCTGTGGTCCCGCCCCTGTTCTGCATCTTCTGCCTGCAGCCCCTGTTTCATCCACGATTCCTCCCGATTCCACCCCCCCTACTGCAGCGCCCCAACCAATTGGCTCCTTTCTGTGCCTTCACTGTGGCCCAAAGACCAGAGAAGCTCTGTCCCCCCACACCAGGGCTCCGGGGCCACAGCAGGGAGTAAGAGCTCCCTCAACCCTGTGTCCACAGCAGGGAGCCAGAGTTCCTTCAGTCCCGGGGCTCAGCCAATCCAGGCGCTAGGACTTCCCACGCTGCCCTTGCCGGGGATTAGGGTCGGGGTTCGGAGGCTTACCCTGCCCCACCCGGTGCTTCTGTTGGGGAGTGGGGTCAGAGCCCGGTGGCTTCCGCTGCCCTGTGGCAGATTTCTGCTGGGGGAGTGCCCATTTTTCCAGAGCCCTCCAATTGGCCGGGTCCCCTGGGCACTGGCCCATTTGCTAATCCGCCACTGATGGACAGAGACAGTTCCTGCCCTGACCAGTTTAATTATTCCCATTTTACAGATGTAGAACAGAGACTAGAGAGGATCAGTGTCTTATGTCAGATGACACAGGAAGTTTGTAGAATTGAACCCAGAATTCTTGTGCCCCACCCCAGCGTCTTGACCACAAGACCATATATATCAGAACACACGTAGAATTAAGCTAATTAAACAATCGCATCCTAATAGAGAAGTCAGTTTATCTTTAATCTGTACAACAGATTCATTTTTAGATGGTTTTAAACTGTCAATTTCTGGAATATATATGTTAATGTGGAGATCAAATTAAAGTGGGTAAAAAGATTAAAATGATCCCCAAAATATTAAGCAACGGATTTAAAAACTGCTAGGTTCTAGTCTTTGAGGTGTCTTCCACTGACTCCAATTTTGTGTGAAAACATTTAGTATGTTAAGATGATCAATTCACAGACATCAGCATCACTGCCAAATGCCTTATCCTGCTCATATTGCAGTCAATAGCAAAACCAGTCCCTAAATGAGTCCCTACAATAAGAGAAAAGGAGCAAAAGGATAAAAGATGGATAAACTCCTATCTGAGTACTGAAGTCTTTATGTGCTGAAGACAAAGAATAAAGGTCTTTTGTCTGAGCAACCCTTGCTCCCAGATGTACTTTGGCATTCTATACAGACCTGTGATGCATATCCTGTTCAACCACCTAAACTACTTCTGCAGTGTAATCAGTCTGAAAAACTACAGATGCTGTACATTAGATTATCTACAGGAGGACAGAATGGAGTCTTACAGGTGATGACATGCTGGAAAATCATACTGTTTCAGCTTTTTGAGACAATATTGATTTTTCTGAGGTAAATGGTTAGTTATTACTAAAGCTGTAGATGTCAAATGTACAGAGAGAAAATTTACAATAAAAATTCAGAACCCAGAGTTTTTGCATCCCTAGAAATTATGCACTCATTGATAATTAGTATATTTTGGGAAGAAAAATGAAAAGAATCAATACAAAATTACAGATGGTACTGTTTTCTGAAACCTAAAGACAAATTAAAAGAATATATATCAGGACAGCCACTGGGACATCTTTCTTCCCAGAACCGAATTGTTCTCATGGGCTCAGTCAGATTTAGAAATAGTAATAACTTGGTGGGGAATAGAAATAGTATTAGGGGAACAAAGTGGCTATTGGGGGTGGGGAAAAGAAATAGTATTAGGGGAACAAAGAATGTTGGAGAAGATGAAAGTGTGCAAGGGAAGGAGAAGGTTGACTGAGACATTTTGAGAGGGATTGCTACGAGAGAGGAGGAAGCAAATGGGCAAAAGTAAAGGAAGAGGGGAGCCACACAGATGTGGAGAAATTCAAGGAGAAATGCAATTGCAGGGCAGGGATATAATTTGAAAGCCCATGTGTGATGATATGGGGAATTTGTCTGTGTAAAAATTATCAATTCTGGATGATGTTACAAAATTGTTATTGTGATATTGTTGTATCAGGGAATGCCTACATGTGGATGTGAAATCCACCATTTGCTAACAGTGGCTGTAGCACATCTCTGCCAGAGCAGGAACAATATTTGGTAATTAAACTTATATGGTCACTTAATCAGTGAACACTTAGGATAAAATGGGTTGGCTGAAGTTGGGAGAATTTAGTCCCTCCAATTTCTCTGCAGGGAGGTGGAGCAGAAAATCCCTAGCAGCAGAACAAAGAAACCAGGTGTTGGTAGAGGGACATATAAACTCATGGAACTCACAGAATCACACAGGAAGAATTAAATGTAATTCTGAAGAATTAAACTGTAACCCCAGAGTGCTATGCCACTGGAGTTCTAAGAAGGGCAGGACTTAAGCTACGGGGAAGCCTCATGGGTAGTTCCAAGGACCAGGCAGTTGGATTGAAGGACTTCAAACACAATAGCCTGGGGAGTGTCCAGTCAGATGGCAAGCTCTACCAAGGGTGAAGGTGCATAACACCAGATGAGAGAATGTGGAAGAATAATGGTGCAAAGAGGGAAGAAACAAGATAATGGTGCGGGGAGAAAGAAACAAGAGAGGAATACAAAAGCAAGGTAGCAGTGAACAGAAAGAATGGGCCTAATCCTAGAAAGTATTGACTACAGTCAACTCCCTGTGATTTCAAAGGGAGCTGAAAGCACTCAGCATGCCACAGCATTAGGCTCTAAGGGAGACGTATTCATCATTCTGACTATACTAAAAAGATACGTGCCTTCAGTTCCTCTTTTTTTATACCTTTGAAGACAGCACTATCCTTTCCCAACAAAACCTACTGGTCACTTTGTTTGCATAAATAAGTTTTTAGGTGTCATCAGCATAATCGGTGACCTCTAGTGCAATCCCTCATTCTGTATATAGAATCATGAAGGTCATCTAGTCCAACCCCCTGCTCAAAGCAGGACCAATCCCGAACTAATTCATCCCAGCCAGGGCTTTGTCAAGCCTGACCTTAAAAACCTCTAAGGAAGGAGATTCCACCACCTCCCTAGGTAACCCATTCCAGTGCTTCGCCACCCTCCTAGTGAAAATGTTTTCCCTAATATCCAACCTAAACCTCCCCCACTACCACTTGAGACCCTTACTCCTTGTTCTGTCATCTGGTACCACTGAGATCCATCCTCTTTAGAACCCTCTTTCAAGTAGTTGAAAGCAGCTATCAAATCCCCCCTCATTCTTCTCTTCTGTAGACTAAATAATCCCATTTCCTTCAGCTTCTCCTCATAAGTCATGTGCTCCAGCCCCATAGTCATTTTTGTTGCCCTCCGCTGGACTCTTTCCAATTTTTCCACATCCTTCTTGTAGTGTGGGGCCCAAAACTGGACACACTACTCCAGATGAGGCCTCACCAATGCTGAATAGAGGGGAATGATCACATCTCTTGATCTGCTGGCAATGCTCCTACTTATACAGGCCCAAATGCCGTTAGCCTTCTTGGCAACAAGGGCACACTGTTGACTCATATCCAACTTCTCGCCAACTTAACCCCCTAGGTCCTTTTCTGCAGAACTGCTGCCTAGCCACTCAGTCCCTAGTCTGCAGCAGTGCATGGGATTCTTCCATCCTAAGTGCAGGACTCTGCACTTATCCTTGTTGAACATCATCAGATTTCTTTTGGCCCAATCCTCTAATTTGTCTAGGTCCCTCTGTATCCCTACCCTCCAGTGTATCTACCACTCCTCCCAGTTTAGTGTCATCTGCAAACTTGCTGAGGGTGCAATCCACGCCATCCTCCAGATCATTAATGAAGATATTGAGATATTGAAGATACCTCTGTTTTATATTCTGAAGTATATGCCCCAGTATGGTGATGTGTACTTAAACTCAGTGCCAGTTAGGGCACACTGTACTTTGCAGGGTCAGGACACTGTACTTTGCGGGGTCAGGTCTTATATGAACAAGTACACCATGCAGCTGCCCATTTCCTTCTTCTTCATCTTCGCTTTAACAGCATTAAAAAAATAGACCAACACTGAAAATTGTTCTTTGACAAGATAAAAATCTCAGAGCAGGACAGTATACAGGATATTTAATATTTAAAAATGCCCTGAAACACGGGCAAAATCTGGCCCAAGTTCAGTAGGTTACACAGGTCTGACCGAGGGCAGAATTTGACCAGCAATCTATAAAAGCAGATTATTTGAAAATGAAATAGTTATAGATTTGTCTGCCAGTACAGTTCTAGGACAGAATTTCATAAATGTAGGAACATTTCCTGTAGTCTTTTAATAGGCTTTGTAATGCAATACAGTATTTTGACAAAAGCTAACATTGTGTTATTAGCTTGAATAAAATGTCCATTTGTCATTGTCTAGGAAAATGTTAAACTGTTTAGATTAAAAGGTTCAATAAAAAAGTTCAGTCAAATACTGAAGATCCAGTTTATGATACGTTGGAACTAGAAAGTTTTCTTAAGGATACTATAGGAAGCAAATAATGAATCTGCTTATTGTAGCATGTGATTCATATTCACCATATTTGTTTGGCTTATAATCCTGAATATATTCTAAATATATAAATATATATATATAATTCTAAATATATATATATTGTATAATCATGGATGGTTATTATTGGTTTATCATGGAGTTTAATAAGCTTGTGTGCATGCTTGGTTTTCCATTCATTAAGAATAGCATCCTCTCCCTTCCAACTCTGGCAATTGTGAAATAAAATATTTTGTGCCTTGTTCTTCAGACCAATGCATAAGATTAACTTTTGGCTCTATGGCATGGGAGGCAACTCCCAGAAACTCAATGGATTTCAAGACAATTATTTGTTTTTAAAGAAATGATACATCTGTACTATTCAGGCAGCTCCAGTGTCAGGTAGGGAGCAATGCTGACACAAAAACACAACCAGGGAATCTGCATGATGAAACTAACCTGATTTGGCAAGTGTCTGAACATGTTCGGAAAGGGTGCAAAAATCTCTCTCTCCTCCTGAGACTGTTACTAATTTTAGCAGTAATGAACACAAAACATCTCTTTAAACATTTTTGGACAGTTGACAATCATATTTACTTTCTAATCTTTCAGTTGCATAACAGTTTCCTGTAGTTGCCATTTTGATTTTGTCACTGCAGCATTATTTATTTATAAAATATTTGTCTCCTATTAATGTCTACTCGTTTTCAGTCATTAAGACAAACCAGCAACTAAGAACACATATAAGGGAGTAGCTGTAGTTCTGGAGCAGGGGTGGGCAGCTCCCCTGCTGTTTGTTGCGATCAATTATGATGCTAAATCACAAGATACACATTTCAGTGCTATACTGTAAATTATATAAATTTGACCACACCAAAAAAAGCTATATGAATCCCAAATGTAATTATACATTATTTACAGCATGCTATGGTATGCTATTTATTTGATATTATTATAAACTTAATATACAATCTAATAAAGCATTCAGAATAAGTGAAATGTGAAGAGCCCTAAAATTTGCAGTCACAAAATATGTAAGGGGTAGAATCCACACCAGTGCAAAGGGTCTATACAAGACCTTAAGCACTATTTGGTCCCCGAGAAACTCTTAACAAGGGGGCTAATGCGGCACCCAGGGACTTATATAGGCCATTTGCACTGGGCTGATTCCTCTCCTCCCCCCTCTCCCTTTCCCCCCGGAGTACAGGTTGAGTAGGCTGCTTTTAGATAAGAGCAGTGTGGAGCCTCAAAATATTGTAGTTTATGTCTGCTGTTCTGCTTGTAGTGCCAGCCTTCATCTCCTCCCACTATCTGGAGGTGTAGTCAGAGGAGAGGAAGAGAAAAGGAACTCAACAGCCACATTATTCCCTGCACAGGCTGCTGCTGCCATATTCCTAGGCCATATTGACATATTGATACCAATTGCATAGAAATCTATAGGAGTGAGGTTCTGGAAACTAAATTTAGATTTATTGGGGGGGGAAGAAACGTTTATTATGCATTGGGAAACTTTCTGCAGAAGGGAGAGCCTATAGAGAAGTGGTGCGTTCAACCTATGACTAGCATGAAAATTTGACAATATTTAAGGCAATTATTTAAAGTTAAAATTTTATTTAAATCTCAGGGAAAGGAGACAGATTTTGAAGGAAACATTTGATAGGGAGGTCGGTAATACAAAGATATCGACTGGGAAAGCACGGGACCTGAATAGAGACAAGATGAGGTCAGAATTGTGGATTTCAGAAAAGTTACAGGGATGCGACATAAAGGGGTTAAGTAAGGGGGGAGGGATAGCTCAGTGGTTTGAGCATTGGCCTCTGAAACCCAGGGTTGTGAGTTCAATCCTTGAGGGGGCCACTTAGGGATCTGGGGCAAAATCAGTACTTGGTCCTGCTAGTGAAGGCAGGGGCTGGACTCAATGACCTTTTGAGGTCCCTTCCAGTTCTAGGAGATGGGATATCTCCATTTATTTATTTATTATTTAAGAATGGGGACATGCTCAATAATAATTTAAAAAGATCAATGTGAAAAAGCTTTAAAGCAAAAATAGGTGACCTAGCATGCACAGCAACGGAAGAGGAACTCAATGGGAATAGTTGTTACTGAAACATGATGTATAACAAAAATCATTGGGATACTGCATTTTCTCAAAAAGAAACTATACATGAAGGACAGATTAGGCTGTAGAGATGGGGGAGTAGTACTACTGAGCAGGTTAATCACTTTACTCCCATTGACTTCACAATGGGAGTTAGGAGCTTAACCTCTTTAGGCACTTTTGTCAATCCCACTAAGCACCTATCTGATTTTTATGTACCTGAATAGCTTTATAAATCTGGCCCAATGTCACTAATTTTTTGAGAAGGTAATTTTTTTAATGAAAAAATATTTCAGCTCCGCTATTAATAGTGCCACAATAGAAAAATGTTCTGCATTCTATAGGAGAAAAATCGTTGAAAAACTAACACTGTGATACTAAATTTTAGAAAAGTATATTTTTGTCTTTAATGAAGAAGCTAGTCCAAAAGACTCTGTAGTCAAAAGTGAGAGAATTAAAATGTTTAGACTGGACGGGGAGGCTACTTAAGTTGGTTTATGCTCCCAGCGAATAAGGGTGCATATCATTTATAAATCTTTTCTATCTAATGTAACTGTGGATGTTCGTGTTATCCATAACTATTCCTTTTTTTTTTCCTTTTTTGCTAGCAAGCTATCGGTTATGTGAAAAAAAATCCTTTAAAAATCACTTTAATTGCATTTTCTTTTCTTACAAGGATTGAGCACCTGATTTACCTTCTCTGTACCACTCCTTACTTTTATAATTAATCACCTTGGGTTTTTTGCATCTCCTTCTAAAGCATCTGGTTCTTGCCACTTTCAGAGAAGCTACCAGACTTTTGATCTGTCTAGTCCGGCAATTTCTCCGTCCCTGACACATAATGGTATGGAATATAGGTTTCATCAGCATGAGTTTGGGGTGGCCGTCCTACTTTTAAGTGACAAAGTATGTCATCCAAAGCAAGGGTATATGAAGTCATTTTTAGGATAACTTTAATATATGAAAAATATTTTTATTTTTATTTATATATGAACCTTAGTTGTGGATTGAATGAAATGTTGGTTGATACATAAGATGCTTTCATGGTTAAAATTCTAGGAATCAGAATATTTTGCTGTTGATCTTTCTTTTGAGTAAGATTTGTTATTCATATTTCATGGAATACTTGCTGGTGATTTTCTTTAATATTTACTTGTAAGAACAGTAGGATGCATTTGTGTTAGATACCCATTTTTTCTCGAGTATGTACATCCCTTAGTGAATTTTCCATTTGTTTTCAATGGAAAACATTTTCAACAGTAGTTTATATTTTGTAAGAACTGTTGAAAATACCATGTGTGTGTGAAAATTGTGAAAAAAGCCACTGAGTTCAGTGGAACAGGACTTAGGCAGTAATTTTTATTAAGAGTTCCTTCTATAGAAAGATATCAAATAGTGTTTTCTTTAAGTAGGTTGATTGTTCTCTTTTTATATGGCTACAGCTAAAGCATTTGTTTAGAAAAAGTTTTATGCTCATTTTACAGTGAGATTTAAAAACCTCAAAATAAATCTCTTCTTCCTAGATGCAGTGTCATCCCACATGAGTTATCATTAAATTACATACATTTTCTTGTCAGAAAAAGCTGTCTTTTTCAGCGGTATGCAAAAATGAATCTAAATTCAGGCTTTCAGCATATATTAAGTTAAAGTCAATTTAAGTGAAAATTTCTAAGTTTGATTGATTCAGATTATTTACTATACCTCTGTGTCTTATCTCAATGATAGGCTATATTTACAGCCTGTTTTTTTCCCCTTAGCCAGAACATTTGTATTCTTTCCTTATATTCTGTAAGTTAAATACAGAATTTCCAGACAAAGTTTAAATTGCATTTGCAATCAATTTATCTTAGCATTTAGTTTTTCAACTCCAGTTCCTAAATTGTATACCAGGTGTTTGCAAATGCACAAAATATGGAGAAAACTCCCCTTGCTAAAAGCATCATAGTTTACACTGCTTAGACACCATCAAAGCTATGAAACAGGTGTGAGTTGATAGAGGATTTTGAATGTATTAGCATACAAGTCAACATACTAAGCATACCACAGTGTTTCAGATCCTAAAGGCTTTGAAAGTCAGAACTTTAGGAAGCTTGTCACATTTTTAGCCTGCAGATCATTATTCTGTTTTTCAAAAGTGTTTAGTATGATATGCACTATCCATCAGAGGTCTGTAATACCCCTGAGTAGCTGAGTCTTGGGTCCACATGTGCACTCTCAGTGTAAAGTTGGAGTATGGGTTACATGCAGCAAAGCACCATAACAATCCATTACATGATACAGAGAAACAGAGTTTTGAGTTGGAATCACTGATCTCCAAGGCACAATCACCCAGGGGCCTCCATAGATCCAGATGGGCAGTACTCCCCATTACATGGTACAGAGGCACACAGATATCTAAATACCTAATTTATGGTGAAGTTAAAAAAAAATCATCAGACCAAAGAGTCTTTCAGTGACATGAAACAAAGGATAATGCATTTTCCTTTGTTAAAATTCATAAATGTTAAGTCCAGAAGGGACCATTATGACCATCTTGCCGGACCTACTGTACAATACAGGCTATTTTTCAACATCCTTTTTGAAGTGGGCACCAGAACTGGACATAGTATTGCAGTAATGGTCTCACTAATGCCATTGACAGTCATAATGCTATCATACTTCTCTTCTCCTACTCAATATTCTTATCTGCTTAGTCATTCAAGAATCACATAATCTTCCCTAGCCACAGCATCACACTGGCAGCTCATGTTCCATTGGTTTTCCACAGTGACCCTTAAGTCCTTTTCAGAGCCACTGCTTCTCAGGATACAGTCTGCCATCCTACGTTCTTTTTCTCCTTGATGTATTATCTAGCAATTGGCTCTATTAAAACATATGTTGTTCAGATGAGTCCAGTTTAATGAGCAATACAGTTGTTCTGTATAACTTATCATAACATTTTACAGTAACTAAAACTGTATGTCTGTATGAGCATACAGAACACATTACACAAAGGTGTCTATATATGCAAATTGTGTTTCTGCAGTTAACTTTTTTTTTCATGCAATATGCCTGTTTGTGTGTATAGTAGATGCACATTTGTGGTTTTACAGCTGTGGCTTTGGTGCATACCTTTGGTAACATGACCCGATAATTTTAACATACAGCAGTATAGCACAGAAAGTTTGGGAAGTTTTTCTTGTTGCATGTTGCCCTTTTGTTAGGATGAAGTCCACCTTTATTTAAAATGACACCAATTTTCTGGACAATCCTCTGAGGCAGTGTTTCTGCAGGGAAAGCCCCTGGCGGGCCAGGCCGGTTTGTTGACCTGCGTCAACAGGTCCGGCCGATCGTGGCTCCCACTGGCCGCGGTTCACTGCTCCAGGCCAATGGGAGCTGTTGGAAGCGGCACGGCCCGAGAGACGTACTGGCGCTGCTTCCAGAAGCTCCCATTGGCCTGGAGCAGCGAACCATGGACAGTGGGAGCCACGATCGGCCAGACCTGCGGACGCAGCAGGTAAACAAACCGGCCCGGCCCACCAGGGGCTTTCCCTGCACAAGCAGCGTCCCAAGTTTGGGAAACACTCTCCTACTACATCAGAGACAAAGTTTATACCAAAACAGCAATTTTGGAGATAAAGGTGAAGTAGGCATAAGGCATATAAAGTATATTGTTTTATATACAAGTAAGTATTTTGAATAGCCTCGGTTTATGATTTAGTCATCTATAACACTGATTGCCATTATACAAGTTTTTGCTGTGAATACAAAAGCAACAAATGAAGTTACAGTGTCTATCATCTAATATATTTATATTTTAAATAATAAATGAAAACTCCAGATGAGTTTTCACTTTGTTTACTCTAAAATTAAATATATTGTACACAAGTACACAAGTATAGCCTTTTTAGTCATGTCATCTCTGATTGATTTCTTGAATAGTAGCTATTTGTATTTGGACAGCAGAAAGAATCAGCTAAAATTGCAGCTGTGGTAACACAAAGCCCTATATCTGCTGACTTAGAAATTACTATATTGAAGTCTGCCAAACATAACCCCCCGTCCCCCAACACACAGAGTTTCAACCTTAAAAAGACTCTATGTCGACATAAGGATCAGGCAGCACAGATTCCTGTGCAGGCTTGGGGCCAAAAAGAATAAGAATGATAAAGGACATATTTAGGTCACCTATAATCTGAAATTTTCCCAGGAGAAGACAACAGACTATTAGCTTGCATGAATGCCAGAGAAATGTTCAAATACTCTATTAGAATAATTAGGGTTTTAATTTCTTATTGATTGCAGGGCTAAACTGAACAATTGTCCTTTTCTAACACTATAATGGTGCTGTAACCAGAAACCTTGAACCCAGTAGCTTTTCTCTTGGTCACAATATAGAGTTATTTCCTTTAGATTCACATAAAAACTGCAGTATATCCATCCACTGCCAGATTTTTGAAAATGAAGATGTTCTGCAACAGTCTGATAGCTTGATAATCACATAGCTAAAGATTACTAATGTTTCTGTTAGCATTCTAGATTCAAACAATAAGATTTTCTCTGTGGAGTAATTTTGTAGTGAACATTTGAACAGGGAGCTGGTTCAAGAAAGTAAAGAAAAGTGTTTGAATCAGAGAAAACTACATTGCACTGTGCTATGATTAATTTTAATTATAAACTACCTAATTATAAATTCTATGAATAAACATACTGAAATTCTGCAAGATTAATAATGGATCCTGAGTTAGCTTAATCAAACAGTTATCAATTTGTATGTTAGGTATCTAATACCCACTGGATAATCAAGATCTGGGTGAAAATGGTTAAAAAAGATTTTAAAAGAGCCATAACTAAACCAAATTACGCTTAGTATAAAGAAGCACATCTCTAATAAAATTAGTGAAATTACAGAGAAATTCAGTTTTGGCTTTTCTCTTCTACTGTATTTGAATACATAGGGTCATATTCAGAAATGTCCCAAAATTTAAAATCCAGACCCCAAAAATTTCTGCAAAATAACCAAAGTAGAAAAAACTATCTTAACTGAAAAGGTTAATGTGGCTCTGTTTGGAAACCTAAGCTGAAATGATAATTTTTGATGTTTTACATTTGTATAATATGAAAGTATAAGTAAATAAATGACATATTTAACAGGTTCATCTCTGAAGCATTCATGATTTCCAGAGCTACTATTCAGGGAAAATAAGCAAAGGTAATATGCAGACTCTCATTTTTTTAAATAGATTTTGAATATGGATTCGTGTGCTTTATTGTATACTGAAAACATGCCTCACACAGCTAGGATCCTGGGTCCTATCAGAAAACCAGCAGTAACCAATTTGCTTTTCAGCATGTGTATTATTGGGACACTGCATAAGTAATATTTATTGCATATTGACCTTGTTTAGTAATAGGTGGCAGTATAGCTTGTCATAGCAGCTTTGGGAGAAGGTAGCAAGGTGAACAATGCTTTAGGTTAAATTCAACAGGAAAGTAATAAGAAAGCAATTTCAGATGTCATAGAAACTAAGAACACACAAGATGAGGTACATTTTCTTTACATAGCTAAGAATACGAAGGACAGACATTCTTCCTCAGTCATAGAGCTGAGAAAGAAACTGCTATGGTTCAGTATTGTTTAACACTCATAAACTGCAACCATAAATCAGCAAATTAGCTAATGATTGCCTCTGGGTAGTGATACATGATGAAAAACAAATGAGGAAAGGTACTCATGCATTGCACTTTGTAGCTACTGGAAAAATTAAAGTTCCATCTTCATAAAAAAACTGTTAAAGGGATGTTATACAGGGTTGTGCCCTGGTAGCAGAACAATTACTGCTCCAAATGAGCATGTTTTAGAATAAATGCCACTATACTAAGTCTGCATTTCATTGCTAATGGTTGTAAATGATTCATGATGTAACTGGGAAAATGTAACTGCAATGGAAACTGAATACTGCATTTACTTGTCATTTTGAAATAATCCCAACCTTGAAAACTAAAAGCAGACACTACTAACTGATTCTAATCACACAGCAATATCAGATCTTTTTATTTTTTTTAAAAAATATTGAATTCAAGAAATGCAATCAAGCAATAACGAGTGTCAGGATTATGACGAAAATCAGTTTAGTAAGTATGAGAAGTAAAACCTTAATTTATATATCTTGATAACTAAACTCTTGAATCCCAATATAAGCATATTAAAGCTTCTCACCACTATTATTTATTATTATTATTGTGGTCCTGGCTTGAGGCCCCAGCTCTATTTCACTAGGCCAGTGGTAGACAACCTGCGGCCTGCGGGCCACATGCGGCCCATCAGGGTAATCCGCTGGCAGGCCGTGGGACGGTGTTTACATTGACCATCCGCAGGTATGGCTGCCCGCAGCTCCCAATGGCCACGGTTTGCTGTTCCTGGCCAATGGAAGCTGCGGGAAGTGGCGGCCAGCATGTCTCTGTGGCCCGCGACACTTCCCGCAGGGAAGCACTGGGAGTAGCGGGCAGCCATGCCTGTGGATGGTCAATGTCAACACTGTCTTGCGGCCTGCCAGCAGATTACCTTGACGGGCCGCGTACGGCCTGCAGATGGCAGGTTGCCCACCACTGCACTAGGCACTGTGGTAACATTTTCAAAAGCGCGTAAGTGACTTTGGTCCCAAATTCCCTGGGAATGCCCACGAAGCTACAAGAGCCTACATTCCATTTTCAAAAGCCCCTAAGTCACTTAGGAAAGCTGATGGGATTACATCTCCTAAGTGACTTAGGTGTCCTTGAGAATTGGATTTTGGCGCCGAAATAACTTAGGCCCCTCTGAAAACTTTATCCTGTATAAATATACAACAGACCCTACCTTAAAGAACTTACCATGTAACTTCTCTATTATTGTAACAATGAGTTATTTCTAAATGTCTGCTTGTCACTATGGCCTGATCTACACTAGAGAAATGACCCATTGCTAACAATGAGTGTTAGCAACTGGTGCCGCTGTACATGAGTGAACATGAGTGAGCTAGAAGGGTAGATGAAGACAAACCATGTTTAGCACCATGTTCCAAAAACTATGTTAAAACTTGGCCTTGGTCTTAAGAGTGCACACAACAGAAAAATCTGTTGAAGAGAGCCTGGAAAAGAAAGAAAAAAACCTACATGCTAGGGAATGGGAAGTTCACATAGGTGGAGATTTGCCAGATATGATGTGGGACCCTATATCCCCACCAGTTTATAGCGGAAACCACTCAGGGCTCTATGACCAAAGTGAGGAAATTCCATTTCCACCATTACAATTGGTTATAGGGAGTGGCAAATTGGAAGGAATCTGATGCACCCCTTTCTCTAGGGTTCACAACTTTGTAATCAAATTAATAATCAGGGCATCTCCAGCTTTGTGTCACACAGCCATTTTACATTTTCTTTCATGGCTGACATCAATCTGGCATTCACCGCAATTGTTAGCATGAGCCAAACTGTCATAAAGTTTCATTATTAATTTACTTGTACTAGAGTAGTATCTAAGCGCCCCAATCTCTCTGGAGATCTATAATACTCAGCTGTATATAGATATACATATACACCGTAAAAGACAATCTGCCGCAAAGTGTTTATAAATTTAAAGACTACCCACACAAACAAATGAGGTTGAGGAAAGGGAGGAGAGTAATGCTAACACTAGCTTATTTTGCATAGACTAGTTTTGTTAACAGTTCATAGGAGCACTAAGCCAATCTGTATTGGTGACCTCAGCTCAGTACCTATAGTGACCTGAGTCACTATCAGAGAGCAGTGTACTGAAGCCAGAATATTTGAGGTGAGACTACAAAAGGAATTTTAAGAAGGCTGATATGGTGGATTAATGGTTTTGATTGGGAGTTTTCCCGCATCAAATCAATGGCTTCTGGGTTGACTGGAGTCCATGGGCCTGATTCTGCTATCACTATTGTAAATCTGGAGTTAACTACACTGAAGTCACCTGCTTATCAAGGTAGAAATGGTACAAAAGAAAGATGAGCCTAAAGACGGAATTACTTGGGCAGTTGCAGAATGCTGACAGGAGAGTACAGATCCTATAAAACAATGAACATTACATGCATGTCCCTTTCTACCTCACTTTTCCCTTTGACACCTTTTCCCTTAGGGATCATCATTGTCCAGGAAGGCAAACAGGTATGGTGTCTCCTCCTCATGCAGACTTTTGAATGTGGGCTGGTCTCTTTCCCTCATGGAGCTCCTTATCCATCTTATTTGACCTTGGTCTCTCCTGCCCTGCACATATTCTTCCTTTCTGGCCCTTGTTTCTATGTGTTTCTTTATTTGATAAGAACAGATTTAAAATTTTTATTAAGATGATGTTAAAAAAATAGTGAACAGAGTTTGAGCATAGAAGTTTCTGGTTATCAGGGAATAACATACAGATTATAGAGGGTGCAAAGTTTGGTTTAAGATAAAGTGGCATGAGGAATACATAATCTGCAATATCCCCGATTGGGGGTAAAAGGTTGATGGGTCAAAGTACAGACATTGAGATATGAGGGTATGAAGTTCATAAAGTGGCTATGTTCGGGTGTGGATCATAATGAGTGGATATGATGATGAGGATGGATTGACCCTCATTTGGTGAGATTTAATGTTTAGGGAATTTATGGTTCCAGTTCATATGATCCAACCGAGAAGGTCACTTGGTCCCTTTCTTGTAGTGGGAGAACGATGTCACTCTGGCTCACGCCTCCTGGTACTGTTGGTGGCCGGTGATGTGCTCGATGTAGATGTCCCTGGACCATTGGACCTGGTCACCTGGCCTCTTTTGTTTTCTTTCTCTCATAACTTTCCACGGCTCCTACCTTCCCTCCCCCACTTCACAGGAATCAGTTACACAGTTTTTTTCTAAGGACACAGCTGTTTTTTTTTTTTTTTTAAGCATAACCTGTTGTGAGGTTTAAGTACCATCCTCAACTCTAAGTGTTTCCCATTGTCCCTGTCTGGTGCATATCTGCTACAGGCCTGTCAGCAATGATGGATCTACATACAAATAGGCACTCATCATCCAGCAGTTTTTGGTTATACAACTTCACATTATCCATCAGAATTCAAAAGTTGAACAGCTATTGCCCCAGTTCATCACAGGTATACAGAAGTTATTTTGTGTCTGTATTTGGCACTGGTGCAACCACTACTGCACGGATCGGTGCAGGGTAAGCACCCTGGCGGGCCGGGCCGGTTTGTTTACCTGTCGCATCCGCAGGTTCAGCCGATCGCGGCTCCCACTGGCCGCGGTTCACTGCTCCAGGCCAACGGGGGCTGCGTAAAGCGGCGCGGGCAGAGGGATGTGCTGGCCGCCGCTTCCCACTGCCCCCATGGAGCGGTGAACCATGGCCAATGGGAGCCGTGATCGGCCAAACCTGCGGATGCGGCAGGTAAACAAACCGGCCCGGCCCGCCAGGGTGCTTACCCTGGCAGGCTGCGTGCCAAAGGTTGCCGATCCCTGCACTACTGCAATACTATGTCTAGTTCTGGTGTCCACAACTGAAGAATGATAAATTGGAAGGGATTCAGAGAAGAGCCACAAGAATGATTAAAAGATTAGAAAACATGCCTTACAGTGCTAGACTCAAGGAGCTCAATTTATGTAGCTTAACAAAAAGAAGGTTAAAGGGTTTCTTGATCACAGTCTATAAGTAATTACATGGGGAACAGATATTGGATACTGACACTTCAATCCAGCAGACAAAGGTATAACAAGATCCTATGGCTGGAAGCTGAAGATAAACACAGTCAAACTGGAAATAAGTCACAAATTTTTAACAGTGAGGATAATTAACCATTGAAACAACTTACCGAGACATGTGGTGAATTCTCCACTGGCAATTTTAAAATCAATATTAGATGTATTTTTAAAATATATGCTCTAGTGCAAACAGGAATTATTTTGGGGAAGTTCAATGGCTTGTGTTATACAAGAGGTCAAACTAGATTTTAACAGTGGTCTCTCCTGACCTTAGAATGTAGGAATACAGAAATTGACATGTGACCTGCCCCATGAGACAAAGAAATAGTCACTGCATAGTCCAGGAAAACTGTTACGCTACTACAGGCAAATAGCCACAGAATCTGTTTTAGGCTGGACAGACCACATTGTCCTTAAGCCTTGAAGTAAAGAGCTTTAAACTTTGGATTTTATTAGATTTTTAATGCAAGGCCACAGCTGGGAAAAGAGTGCTATCAAAGAACTGTTAAATTGTGTTTTCCCCCCAGAATTAATACATTTTCTACAGAGATCACTTTTTGACCATATATACAATGTGTTTTATGGTTAAAAGAGAAATTGCTGATATTTTAACATTTTAATAAAACACAACCCCAAAGCTGTCAACTGAGGTAATGTGCAGTATGATGTAGTAGTGTCTTGGGAAATATGCTCTGAGATGTTGTCAATAATGAAACTAAATCACTGTTTTATATTAGTTTGTTTTACAAGATGAAGAGTCACTGTATTTAACTACGTAAAAAATAAGAACCCATGCAAAAAGACACCGATCAAATAATACCAGTTGCAAATCAAATCAAGAGTATAGACACAGGCAAACAGTCAATGTATTGATATTTATATATTCACAACTAATGCCCTTCTGAGATATTAATATCAACTGCAATCTTTGCTAAACTCTCTTCATCTTTAATCTGAAGCTACTCACAACAAAATCTGTAAATCTCAGTGAGATTTGGACAGTTACGGCACTGTTTGCAGTCATGTGTATCCTCTCACTCCATTGCCTTTTGCCCCATTGCCCATTAACGGTGTTGTATAAATTTTAATCCTGTGTTGCATTGGTTCATGGATATAATTTAGTGCAAATCTGTTGAGAATTACCTATAAACATCACTTTCAACCAGTTGTAACACAAATATGATTCATTATGACTGAATCTGATGTAAAATACAAAGAAAAATTAATAAATTACTATGTATAAAGCCTGATTATGGGCTTACTTACATGGGTATAAATTAGGAATAACTCCATTGAAATCAGTGGCATTCTAGCACTGTAAAACTTCCTTAAACAAAACTGTAGTCAATCCCAGAGAGCACATCAACGTTTTCAAAGTACTCTACAGATATTAACTGATTAATCCTTCCATCCCACCTGTGAGCTGGAAATAAACCTGCAGTTTTATAGTGTTTTATATTTTCCAAGCACGTTACAACTGTAATTGATTTAAGTGAGTGAGGAAGGTAAACGAGTGCTATTATTCTAATTTTGCAAATGGGAAACCCGAGATTCATGAAAAGGATTTGACTACAAAGTGATTTGACTACACAGGGAATCAAGCATCAACATTTTCTTTTGGCCCAAGTTTTGTCAGAGGAAGGGAGTTCAGCCACAGGGGCATCCTTTCCCTTCCTCAGGCTTTTCTAAAAGCCCTGTACCCAGACAGAAGTGTGTAAATAATGACCGGAAGGTGAGAGGGCATGGCCAGTCTGTTATGCTCTAACAAGCATTAATCCCTTCCAAACCTACTGAGATTTTCTTTCATAACTGAAATCTGACACTGAAAGCATTAATTTAGGTGGCTGCCTATGCCATGCCTTCAAATTCCTTGTGGGAAGCACGGGGGGAAAGGGGTCTAGGCAAAGGCAGGGAAGCCATGACTGCATGATTCCTGAGGGATGTAGAATCCAAGGATAAGATAATAGAAATGTGGGGCTCAAAGGGACCTCAAGAAGTCACCAAATCCAGCCCCCTGCACCGTGGCAGGGGCAAGTAAATCTAGACCATCCCTGATAGATGTTTGCCCAACCAATTTTAAGAAACCTCCAATGATGGAGATTCCACAACCTGCCTTGGCAGCCTATTCCAGAGCATAACTATCCTTGTAGTTAGAATTTTTTTTCCTAATAGCTAACCTAAATCTCGACTGCTGGTGATTGAGCCCATTGCTTCTTGTCCTACTTTCAGTGGACATGGAGAACACATAATCACAGTCCTCTTTATAACAGCCCTTATCACATTCCACTCTCTCTTATTTTCTCAAGACTAAACATGGCCAGTTTTTTTAACCTTTCTTCATAGGTCAGGCTTTCTAAACCTTTTATCATTTTTATTGCTCTCCTCTTGACTCTCTGCAATTTGCCCACATCTTTCCTAAAGTGTTGGGTGCCCAGAACTGGACACAGTAGTCCAACTGTGGCTTCACCAGTACCGAGTAGAGTGGGATAATTACCTCCCATGTCTTACATACAACATTGCTGTTAATACACCCCAGAATAATATTCACCTTTTTTGCAGCTGAATCACATTGTTGATTCATATTCAATTTGTGAACCACTATAACCTCCAGATCTTTTCCCACAGCACTATCACTTATTTAGTTATCCCCCATTTTGTAGTTGTGCATTTGATTTTTTCCTTTCTAAGTGAAGTTCTGTGCACTTGTCTTTATTGAACTTCACCTTGTTGAATTCAGACCAGTTCTCCAATTTGTCAAGGTCCTTTTGAATTCTAATCCTGTCCTCCAAAGTGCTTGTAACCCCTCCCAGCTTGATGTCATCCACAAATGTTATAAGCACACTCCCAACTTCATTATCCAAGTCATTAATGAAAATATTGAGTCCCAGGACTGACCCCTGGGGGCTCCAGTAGATACACCCTCCCACTTTGACTGCAAACCATCAATAACTACTCTTTGAGAATGGTCTTTGAACCAGTTGTGTAGACACCTTATAGTAATTTAATTTAGACAACATTTCCCTAGTGTGCTTATCAGAATGTTATGGGGCTGTGTCAAAAGCCTTACTAAAATCAAGTTGTACCATATTTACTGCTTCCCCCTACCCTCTAGGCCAGTGACCTTGTCAAAGAAGGAAATTAGCCTGACATACTGGGAAAGACCCAAGTTGCAATTCAGGCCCTTCCCAGTTGAAGGAAGTTGAAATTTCCTGGCGCATCTACAATGCCATGAGACCTGCAGGATTCCCTTCTCCCACAAGATCTGCAGGATTTTCCTTATAGATGTCAGAACATCCTTGAGTTGGGAGGGCTATTCCTGCTTATCTACAGGTAGCCAACCCGTCCCTGACACTGGCCTAAAATATTTTTCAGTTTAAAGTCTAAATTTGACTTTTTTTCCTTCATCATGTGAATATACATTGTTTTTGCTTAGGGTTCCTCTCGGATCCCCTAGTGATCTTTTGATTAGGAAAAAAAAAATCACATAATGATTTTTTAAAGAATTGCATGTATTTTTGCAAACAGATACAACATTTTGGTTTACTGACATGGCATGACTGACTCTTTCTTAAATTCTGCTTAAATTTTACTCCAGACACCTCTGTAAGACAATAGAGCGGAGACCATTTGAAGATTTTTTTTTTCTTCATCCAGATGCATGCTTCACAACAAATGGGTATCAACCTATGTAAGATTCCCCAACTGCCTCTTTATGGTAGCTTTAAATCCCCTGTGTGCTGATGGAGTTGTGTAAAGGGGACTTGGCATAGCACAGGATCTGTATTCACTGTAAGCTACTGTAAGACAGGAGGGGACCATGTTTATATATAAACTATACAAATGAGGAAAATGTTCACATTGTTGTGCTTTTCATTTTCACAATCTATGGGTCAGTGATAAAAACAATTAATGCTCCTTAAAAAATAATTCCAAAGTCTTGTACAGGTACATACAAATTACCCATAAGCTTTAGAGTACTGGGTGATTAGGCTGTCACACACTGCGCCCCTTAAACTCAGACAGAAATTGATCCTCCATAAACCTCTAAAGCCTTCAGCTTTTCATGACTCCAAAAGCATGGTAAGCATTCCACCCACCCTCAGGTGTGTTTTTCCACAGACCTCTTATTTTGAGTTTTCTTTCTGTGTTGTTGGTGCTAGTGGTATTAAAAAGAAAAAAAAATGTTCATTTTAACTTCTTTATAAGCACTGGAATAATAAACCAAATGTTTACAAAATCAAAAACACAAAATCGGTAGGGGGAAAATAAACTTCCATGTGGATATTAAAAAATTAAAATTTTATGAGAAGTTGGTTCTGTGTTTTTAAGTAAACATCTCATCATCTGATGTATTTATTAGTGGTTAAAAGGAGTTCCGAGTAGACGCTGCATATGCATATTAATTTTAATGTCATTTACGTACTAAGGAATGTAGTTCAGTTTACTAATAAGTAGAGATATGCTGAATATCTAATTTAAGTATTGTAGACAACTGGAAAGTGCATTTGCATCATTATTTTCTGTGGACAGCATGGCCTCATTCACAGTTTGATTAGTTGTAGTTGGGCATCTCTTGTAGAAATCCCTAGTGGTGAGAAAAACAGATCAGTATTAAATATTGAATTATATTTGGACTGTCAGTTTAAAAAACAAAAGAAGAAAAGGACTGTCTTTTGGGGAAGTCTATTATCCACAATTACCCTGGATTAATTTAAAGATTTTTACCAAATGCCCAACCTTCTTTATTTCAAATCTCTTTTTAAAATGTATTTCATGAAACCTGCCTTCCTTTATTAAACTCCTCACTAGCAGTCTGTCCACTCCTTGCATTTTCACTGTTGTCACATATATCCTATATGTCTGACATAGATGTAAGGACCTCCTTTTTATGTATTCTGTAAAACATCATTTACGTTCTTAGCACTCTATACACGGAAAAGTAATATCTTTTAAATCTGCACCATCTCATGGGTTTTAGTTTTTAGGTGGAGCACTAATATAGTGGGACAGTTTGTATTAATACCTGGATGTTGCCATTTGTTGCATTCTGTCATGATGGTAGTAGCCTTTTCATTAAGAGAACCTGGAAGGTTATAGAAGAAGACAGCACCACTGTAAATAGAAGACAACTAATGCTGAAGCAGTTATTTTTAGCGTGCATATTTCTCTTAACAAAACAAACACAAAAGGAGCCAACTGTAGTCTGGAATTGCTAGTCAAAGATAAATGCATGTGGCATGAAGCCAAGTTGCATATCCCAATTAAGAGGATAAGTGGAAGAATATAATTTGTGCCTCTGCTATATCTATCTTATTTATGGTTAGTAATATAAGTGCCTGATTTGGACCACCAGAATCTGTTTGATTTAATAATTATACATTTATTAGCACTGTAAATAATTGTTATGAAAAAGATTTTCTCCTTCATTGCTAATCTCCCTTTATGTTTTACAGTACTAACATAAAATTTTGGATTGAAATCAAAGTATAGAATTATTTTCTTAAAGTCAGGAAAAAAAGCATTCTACCTACATTTATCATTAACTGAAAAATTAACATAGGAAATTTATTTCGTGTAGTAAACAAAGACAGAAATTCTGCAGTGGTAGGATAGTAAAATCACAAGGCTTGTTTGTTTGTTTTTTAACTATTGGCAACTTCATGATTATGGTCCAGATGCTGACATCCTTACATCAAATTTTACTCCATGAGTGACCCCATCGGAGCTCATAGGCGTAATCAGAGATATTAGTAAGGTATTAGGTATTGGGTAAGGAACATAGGTAACTGATTACCCTGCTGGAATTTACTTACTCATTGTGAGTAAGGGTGTCAGAATCTGGCCCTATGACATTATCACTGTAGGTTCCTGTGTTTATTCCCAACTTTGTGACTCATGGTTCTAGGATTTAAATTCTGCTGATATCTTAATATGTAAAAATAAAAGGAAGGCAGCTAATATTGGACCTTTATTCAGGTGAAATCCCAGGGATGTTCTTGGGTAAGGACCAAGTAAAAATTAAGCGGGGTGGGGACAGGGAAGGCAGAACTCTATGAGGCCCCAGTTCTGGAGTTATTCCCAATCATTCCATGGAGAATGTGGGGGTTGAATTAATATTTAAGTAGGATGCAGTTTTGCTCCCAACACCTATAGGTCCATCGGGATCCTCAGTGAGCAAGGTCTCTATACTATCTCTCTAGAACAGGTACCTGTTTCCTGACAGAACAGCATTAGTATTTTAGGTTAGGGTAGGATGTCAAAAGAACTACCATATTCCGGGGTTTCTTAGTATATGGTCCGTGCAACATTTTCTGATGGTCCATGAAGAGATGACTGGTCAAATAGTGATGATTCCTCTTTCTCATTTCTAGCTGCTAGATTGAATTACAAGAACATAAGAATGGGCATATTGGGTGAGACCAATGGTCCATCTATCCCAGTATCCTGTCTTCTGATAGTGGCCAGTGCCAGATACTTCAGAATGAACAGAAAATGGCAATTGCTGAGTGATCCATCCCCTGTGTCCAGTCCCAGTTTCTTGAAGTCAAAGGCTAAGAATATATACTTTCCTAGTATTACTTCCTCATGTAAGCAATTGCTGTAGTCAGGGCCATCCCTTGGAGGGTCCAGGGCCCAGGACATAGGCACTGAGTTTCTATCTGCCGCCTATGTGCTCCCCCCAGCTTCGCCCAGATCCCGCCCCCACTCCGCCTCTTCCCACCTCCACCCTGCCCCCGTCCTGCCTCTTCCCACCCCTACCCCGCCTCTTCCCCACCCAGTTCTTCCCCCGCCCCCGAGCATGCTGCACCCTCGCTCCTCTCCCCTTCCCCCCAGTGCCTCCAGATGCTGTGAAACAGCTGATTGGCGGTAGGCACTGGGAGGGAGGGGGAGGCACTGATCGGCGGGGCCCACCAGCGGGCAGGAGGCAATGGGGGGAGGGGGATGTTGGTAGGGGGGCTCCTCCTGGCCCACCTCCCACCTCACCTCCCCGCCTGCCTCCTCATGAAGTGCGGGGCCCCCCAAAGCGTGGGGCCCAGGGCGGTCGCCCTGATTCGCCTTACCTTAGGGAAGGCTCTGGCTGTAGTTGTCACACTGATATTGGGAAGCATTATATCAGACAAGGTCTCTGTTAAAATACGGTCCACATTTTACGAACAAGTTTAAGAACCCTTGCCACTCCCAGTTGAAACTGAAGGGGAATTTATTTAGGTGATATTTAGGTAATTTATAACAGTTGCGATTTTGTTCAGACACCAGGATTAACAACCCTAGATTTGCAGAAAATGCATGAGCTTTTTAATAATGAAACACCAGATTTTTAAAGGATTTTAGGTGTCTGAAGATGCAGATAGGTACCTAGTGGGACTTAGGTGCCTATCTGCATCTTTAGGCACCTAAATACCTTTACAAAATCAGGGCCCCAAAGTCTAACAGAAGGGACCAGTAGCAGTACAATGCTCCCTACCACTATTCTGGGACATTGCTTCACTTTTGACTTAAAATATCCCATTCCCTGAATCATCATCATCATTTTCTTAATCACACCTAAATTTTCCTAAAGTTTACCCCTGCAAGTACTGCCTCAGTGCTATTTAGTTTCTGAGATTGATAGTATTCTGCATCAAAAGGTTGTCAAGGTTTCAGGATGACAGACAGCAAGGCCTAGTTTGATTACAGGGTGAAGAAACATCTTGAAATCTCGTTGAAAGCAAGTGCAAAGACATTAGTGTGGAGGCAGCTTTAGGACTTTTATGCCTTTTGAATAGCAGGGACTGGGAGAGTTGTAGAGATGAGAATCTGTGCCTGATTCTAATTTCAGACTTACACCAGTGAGAATCAGGCGTAACTCCATGGGAGTCAATGGGATTTCACATACACTGGTTATACACCAATGCAACTTCATTGACTTCAAGCAAGTTGTTTTTGATTGTGATCAGAATCAGACCTTCTGTCTTCAAGAGAAGTGGGGTAATGTTACACTGTGTGGCAGGTTCAGTAGCTTACTGTGTGCATGAACTGCTGTGGATAAAGAAGAAATACTGAGGTAAAAAAAGCCTTTGGGGGAGGAGGAGTGTATGTGTATATGTACACTTTATCTGGGTTAGGTACAGGGAAGAGAATTAATTCTTGCATACCTGGGGTAGGGTCATTCTCCCTTCCCCCCTTCAAAAAATGTATACAGTTCTCCTGGAAATTAGGTCAATGGTGCATGCAGTTGCATAAGGAAGAGTGTTTGCTGAGATTATCAGAGTGTTCAAAAGCAAAACTGGATATTTTCTAGCAGGACTATAGTGCAATTTTCATACCAAGATGCCTGGTGCTGTGTTTGTCCTTGTAGCCGCTTTTTCTATTCTTAATAGCTGTCTTGTCCAAGAACCTTGAATGATTAATGAAAGCAGAGCATGTGCTGGGGGTCTAGTTGAATTTGTATTTGGGTGGTATGTTGCCTTCTGACCAAATGTCAGACAAATTAGCATGTAATTGATTGATGTGCATGTCATTAGACTGAAAGATTTCTGAATAAGGGGATATATGATAAAAATGGAACATATAGTATTAAAAATAGTCTTCCAAAATTCAAGGATGAAGTAACATCTTCAAACCTATTTCTAATATATAAAAATGTAGAGATTGCAGCAATTGCCCATTTTAGAATTTAATCAGAAGCCAAAACTTTCAAAAGACTCCAGGATGAAGAATATGGATAATGGAAAAGTGTCACTCAGGCCAGCAAGCAGTGCTAACAAATTGTCATGTCTTTGTCGAATAGTGATCACTCATTCTGGAGTCAAGTAAAGACCATACAAATTGTAATTTTATAGATCTTGAAAGATGCCTAATCCAAGCAATCTTCCTTGCTATTTTGTTACATAAAGGTCTAACAAACTCAGTAAAATGTTGAAAAAACTGTACAAGTTCATAGTAAAGCCTAAGTAATAAAGCACTGTAAAAATGGGATTACTGATATAAAACTGTGGATTAGCATAAATCCTATTTACCCCTTCTTAATAAGGTATTATAAAGCAAGCAGGTTTATGTAATAGAATTTGATCTTATTTAATTTTCTTTTTTAAGCAAGGGTCTGTTGACCCTAAAATATGTCATACAAAAGCCAATTTGTGAAATACACTTCACTACAGATTCTAAAAGATCTCTTGTGATTAATACTAATACACAAACTCAACATAACTGTATGCTGCATGTAATTTAGACTTTAGATCCCTATACTGTCACTTTAAGAGCTTTATACTGTTGCTATCATGCAGGCAAACCTACCACTAAAATCAGTAGGAATCATTCCCATGTATCAGCATTGAAATTGGGATCAAAGTGTACATTTCTGTAATATTTTACATAGAAGTAATTTTGAATGATTTGCATATTTAATATTGTCCTCTTTTTTACTACATTTCCCTGGAAATGCAAATATGCTCTATAGGGTGCAGTCTGCTAATAAATTGGCTTAGTGTAATTATTTGTTATTCCTAATTGTATTATCAGTACTGCCACTCAGTTTAGAAAGATCTGGGTTCTGCTTCTGAAATATTATGGTAAACATTATAAAATTAGATTACATCACATGTTGTGCCATACTTGCATATGATAAATGAAATTATCTAACTGTTCATTTCTAACTTCTACAGTTTTCTATACTGAATACAATACATGAAAATACAATACAGAAATTAGTTGTAATCATGAATGATCATCTTTAATATGCTCATTTCTATGTGAAGTATAGTCTTATTAGCTACATTATTACAAATGTCTTTGTGAAGTCATTTTGCTGATTAATAAAAATGGACTTGTTTCCATTTGAGTTACACTTCTGCCTCATGATAAAGGTTAATTATGAAGTTTAGGATAAGTAGAATTGGAAAATGGGTTTATTTATGAAAAGATAGTATTCCTTTTCCAGGCTGCTTATCAGATGCTTAACTTTAATTTTTATACCATGTTTGCTGTTAATGTACATTTCACAGAGACACTGTTGAAAACCATTTAACTAATAAAATTACTACCATGATAATGTTGATAGCAAGACATTAGCCAAAAAATAAATACTTGTAATCAAACTAAGTTTAAGGTTTAAAAAATATATATTTTTTTAACATTGTCTTCTTGTGTTGCTCAGATATAATGTCCACATTATTTTTAAGAGCATTTAAGAAGCCTACAATCCGATGTAAAATCTCAGGTAACATTTCCCTGAAAGTGTTATCATGTGAACTGCCTCTGATTCTACTTATATTTCCTTGAACTCTGCATGGCCATATGAATGATTTTCAGACTTTAAATCTGGAGTGATACAGTCTAAACTCAAATTACCAGCTTTATTGAAAGGAAGATTTAATCTGATTGTATAAAATTTTCTTTATTACCCCCAGTGCACATAAGTTATTTGTCTTGATAAGGTTTTTTTAAAATGAATGGTTGAGTTGGAGAGGAATTTAAAAAAAAAAATTCTGCCTATGATAATGCAGTATTAATCTTGCTCATCAGCTCACTGAGGTGAAAGCCCGCCATGCATGCATCTGAGGACAGATGTGGCTGTTTGTGCAAATAAATCCTCTCTGTCATTAGGGGTAAATGCTGCCCTGGCTGAAGGAGCAGAGCTGCTAGCACATGCATATTCTACAGAAGGATCAGTCAACTCAAGCAAGATTCATTATGGCAATGTTGGGAGACACCAAGAGAGATTTTCAAAAGTACTCAGGACCACAGCAGCTCCCATTGTAATGCAATATCGTCAGATTTTCCTTTTCTTTGGAAAAACTGTCCAACCCTACAATGCACTCTGTCTCAACTCCTATGCAGCAGCAAAGTGCACACTTTTTGCAGACTAGAAGTTGTTGCTAATTGCAGGATTCCCACTAACCTGCTTGCAAGCTAGATACATCCTATAACTTGTAGATTTCGGGGTATATGTGGGCCTAAATTCTGTGAAGATGCCTGATTTCTGTGTTACATTCTGGTGCAGTAGACTGGAAATTCTGTAATGCCTTCAATTACATTTTAAAACAGAGATAGTAAATGAAGTACATATGAAATTGTAATACACAATCAATACATTACCTCTAGTGATTACTTATTTTGATAGAAAATTCCATTTACTTTACTCTGTTTCCACATTTGCAATTTTCTATATGCCAAAGATTTTTGGATGGATAATGTATAGGTACACAGAGAAAGTTATAAAAACCTTTTCTAGAAATTTTGGCAGGTTCTAGGCCAAATTATTTCATTTTAAAATTTCTATCACCGCTTTTTAAAAAGCAGAAAATTTCAAAAAGCAACATGCTTTTGTGAATCATTTGTTTCTTTCAAAATGGCCACACTTTCATGGAAATGTTTTGTATTTGAAAAAAAATTGACCAGCTCTACTGAATATGAAATGTTCATTTAAAAACTCCATGATAGGCAATCATTACATAATAAACAATTATTTCTTCAAGAGCATTTTTATGGACTGTTGTGTCAATAGTGTTCACACAGAGAAGTCAAGACTCTGCTGAATAGAGTACTGCAAATAGTGCACATCCTGATGTCACTGCTGAGAAAAGGTCTGTCAGAAATTCAGTAATTAAATTTTAAACATTTTGTATATTACTGTAATAATACACAGAAAGGGAAAAGAACACTTCATTTAAAAAAATCATTAGCTTAAAACCCAGAAAGGAAATGACACTCCACGTTAAGACTGAGAGCCAAATTCCAAGGCCCAGATCCACAAAATGACTTAAGCCCCTAATTCTAAAATGAGAGTCTCAAAACCCCTGCTCATCTAACTTTAGAAGTGCCTAAAGTCCCTCGGCACCTACATTTTTGCTGTAAAAATCCCCTAGCTGCCTAAGTTTCTGCCACTGGGCCTGCACATAATGCCTCAATGTAGGTGCTCTTAAACCCAGAGTGCTCCTCAAACCAGGTGAAGATAAGCATTGCCCTGCCTATCTCACAATTCATAAAGCTCACCTAACTCTATACAAAAAAGCCCAGGGGTGGTCTCCATTATAATCTTCAACTCGGTGATTAGAAAACTCACCGAGCATGTGGGAGTCCATGGTTCAATCCTCCCATGCACACAAACACGCCTTGTCTGATGAAGAGAAGAGGTTTAAACCTGGGTTTCCCACCTCTCAGGCAAGACCACTGAACTATAGATTCATTCCTACTCATCCTCTGGCCCAATACATATTGGAATTCCAATTTCAGTGGAACAACTTCAGCAGAGGAGATTGAGAGCCACTCAAAATATCATGTAGTCCAAGGGGTAGGTCAGCTTGTGGATTTGGGCATAATAGATTTCTCCTTGTGTCCCTTTTCCTTATTGATTTTCTATAGTACCTTCTGTTATATGTTCATTACTATCCAGTTCCTCTTTCTTCTATTTGTTTTTTTTATATATATATTATTCATTTATTTATTTATTTTTATAGCAGACTTCACTTCCCCATCTAAACCAGGTGTTTGTTTGTTTGTTTTTAACCAATATGGCCTTATTTCTCAATTGTGGCATTTGGGGCATCTAGTAAAATGTTTTTAAACAATTCCAAGTTATCATTCAGCTTTAATGGCTTGCAATCTCAGACTCTGACCATGATGGGAGAGTGTGATGAAACTACCTTCTCATTCTGACATTACAATACACCGCCTCAGAAGTCCTATATATAAAATAGTTTGGGGTATAGATCCACATTGACCAGCAGGCACCCCTGCATCTATATCAATGAGGTTTAATAGCCCTTCCACAACATTTTATTACTATTAATTATGAGAACTTGTGATAATCCTGATATTCATATACATTTCCAATCCCTTTGTGAACCTTGTTTAGTTCTTGGCCTCAATTCCTTCCTGTGGCAATAGATTCCATTGTTTAATTACATGTTGTGCAAAAAGTATTTCCTTTTATAAGTTTTGACTTTCCCATATTTTAATTTCATTGATTGTCACCTGGTTCTTGTGTTGTGAGAGAGAGAGAACAGAAATTCCCAATCTCTCTTCTCTAGACTATTATTTAATTTTATACTTTCATCAAGTGCCCTCATATTTGTCTCTTTTCTAAAGTAAACAAGCCCAGTCTTTTCAATCTCTCTTCATATTAGAATTTTTCGGTGCCCTTGATTATTCTTTGTTGCCATTCTATGAACACCCTCTGGTTCTGCAATATCCTTTTTAAGATGGAGTGACCAGCACTGCATGAAGTATTCCAGATGAGGCTGCACCATTTATTTTTATAAAGGATTATAATATTATTCATTCTACCATCATCTTTGCTTTTTTGACTGCAGCTGCACATCAAACAGGGGTCTTCACTGAGCTGTCTACAGTGATGTCCAGGTCACTTCTGGAGTTGCTACAGTTTATTTAGAAACTGGAAATGTGTATGAGGTTTTTTTTTTTTTCTCCAGTGTACACTACTTTGCATTTGTCAACACTGAATTTAATTTGCCACCATGTTGGCCATCCACTTAAGGTATTTCTACACTGCAAGCACTCCAGTGGTCCTGATGCAGCTACAGTGCTGTAGCAATGTAGTATAGAGTAGACACTACATTGACAGAAGAGGTTTTTTCTATCACTGTAGTAAATCTACTCCCTCAAGAGGTGGTAGCTAGGTCATCAGAAGAATTCTTCCATCGACTTAGCTATGTCTACTATGGGGGTTAGGTCAACCTAACAATATCCACACAGGGTGTGAAAATTTTCACAGCCCTGAGCAATATAGCTAAGTTGACCTATGTTTTAGGCAGCTGAGGCCTTACTTTGCTTAGTCCTCTCTTGACTTCTTTACAGTCCACTCTGGTCTTCACTAATCTAGATAACCTCATGTCATAAACAGATTTTGCTACCTCACTACTCACCACCACCCCATCATCCCCCTGCCTTTCCAGATGATTAATAAATATATTAAGCAACACATGACCTAGTATGGACTCTTGTGGCACCATGCTGTTAACCTTTTGCCATTATGAAAATTGATAATTTAACACTACTCTTTGTTTTCTTCCTTCAGTCAGTTTTTGATCCATGACAATATTTTGCCTCTTACCTCATGACTACTTACCTATTTTTGTAGCCTTTTGTGTGGGACCTTGTCAAAGGCCTTCTGGAAATCTAAATTGGTCAACTGGTTCTCCTTTATCCACGACTTTATTGACATGTTCAAAGAATTCTTAAGCAATTAGTGAGACATGATTTTACCTTGCATGAACCATACTGATTAGAATCTTTCATATCATCATCTTTCAGGTGCTTTGTTATTCTGTTTTTATTATTATTTCAATCAATTTACCAGGCACAGATGTAAGATTTACTGCCTATAATTTCTTGGATTACTTTTAGAGCTGTACATATAACATTTTCTATCCTCCAATCATCTGGAACAGTATATGTATTTTAATGAGAGACTGCATATTTTTATAAATAGCCAAATAACTCCATATTTAAGATCTTTCAGAACATTTGGAAGTACAGTCTGGAGTCGGTGTTTTATTACTTTTTAAATTATCAATGTGTTCCATCACCTCTTCTTCTCATACTTCTGTCTCAGAAAGTACCTCATCTTTTTACTAAAAAAGAACAGGTCTGGGGTTAGTATCTCCAACATTCTTGATGATACATACTGATATAAAGAAGTAATTTAGCTTCTCAAAAATGTTCTTTTCTTCCTTAATTGTTCCTTTTTATAACTGGATCCAGGGATTCTTTCGCAGACTTCTTGCTTCTGATAACCATACTGGTTTACTCCTTGCCTTCCTGGTTCTCTTTTAATTGAGTGGTACACATCCACTGATAGTACATTGTTTTCTTAAGTAGCATCCATGCCACCTCTGAAGATTTTATTTCCTTAACTTTTAACTTTAGGACCTTTTTCATTATATTTCTCATTTTATTGAAATCTCCCTTTCTAAAGTTTAGTGTCACTCTGACACTTTTTGGAACCCTATTTGCCGCTGTGATGTTGAACCTAATTATGTTGTGGCCATTATTACTTAGGAGTTCAGCTATTTTCACATCTTGAATTAGTGTGTGTGTGTAATTTAAAATTAAGTCAAAAATTGATTCAATTCTTGTGTGCTCTAAAACTTGCTGTTCCAATAAGTAATCACTTGAAACGTCAAGAAATTCTCTCTAAATTTTCTCCGATGCTGTTTGTGCCATTAGATTAGTTTATATGTGAGTAGTTGAAGACCCACATTATTATTACACCTCTACCCCGATATAACGCTGTCCTCGGGAGCCAAAAAATCTTACTGCGTTATAGGTGAAACTGTGTTCTATCAAACTTGCTTTGATCCGCCGGAGTGCGCAGTCCCGCCCCCTCGGAGCACTGCTTTGCCACGTTATATACAGATTCGTGTTATATCGGGTCGCATTATATCGGGGTAGAGGTATATTTTGCTAGATTTTGTGTCTGATCTCTCAGTGTTGCACATTCAATTTCTTTTTCTTGATCAGGAGGCAGGTATTATAGTCGTATCATTTACATTCTTACAGTTTGGAATTTATATCCTTATAAATTCAATCTGTGAACCTCTCCACTCAGAATTTTTTTCTTGATAGATTGTATGGAATTCCTAATACAAAGAGATACTGCTTTTACATTTTTGGTCTACTCTCTCTTTCATACATATTTTGTAACTTGGTACTACAGTATCCTATTTTTGTCATTCTATCATGATTCTGTAATTTCTATTATATTAAGATCTATGTCCACTGAAAAGCTTTCTAATTCCCCTATTTTTAAATTTCGTGCATTTGCATATAGACATTTATAGTTTTTATTCTCAACTAGATGCCTCTTTATACTTAATTCCTTTATCTGACACCCTGTTGATTTTACAAACTATACCTCTGTGTTCTTCTCCTGTGTCTCTTCTAGTTCAGTTGCAATTTACATCCTACCTGTTGTAGATACACAAATACTATTGTATTACCAACATCTTTAACAGCTGTATCTGTTCTTGCTATGGGGTCCTCAGCTTCTATTGGTTTTCTCCCAGCTTTTAGTTTAATCACTCCCCCAAGGCAGGGAAAGGAGGTGTGAGGATTTAAAAAATAAAGCTAATACCAGTTATGTAATATTGTGATGATTGAATCTTACAAATTCTGATCATGTGCTCAACGGAGAATGAGGTAGGCTAAGAGGTGAGGAATAGAATATACAGAAGCAAAGGACAATGGTAAAAATCTTGGTGGAAGTGTTTTTTTAGGAGTGATTTAAAGGTGATCTAGAAATGAGGCCACTTGAAAATGAATGAAATTCCAGGTGTAAAGAACAATAACAAATAAGGCATAAGTGTGGAGGAAGAGACAAGGCAAGCAGCAAGTTGTCAAGGGTGGCTAGAGCATCAGTTGTGAGGTTCATAGCAATGGGTCATTAAGGGATTAAAGTAGAAGCACAGCTGTCTAGAGTAAAAAGTGAGGATGAGGCATTTTGACTCTATGTGGAACTATGCAAGGAGATAGTGAAGGGATTCAGGGACTGGGATACTGCTCAAGCTGATGGAATATTTAGTAATGGGATTAACTCACTAAATCCAATTTATATGTACGCTATATTGCCAAGATGAATTAATTAAACCCATGTAGCAAAAATTTATTACCCATAATGTGCGATGCAGAAAATGATAAATCCATTCCATATTTAGTATACTAGCAGAGGAAGTTAATTTTAATAAACAATGAAAAAGCCTCTAGTTTGCATCTTGTAAATTTACATTAGGCCCAATTTTGGCACCTTATTCATGTTTTTTGGGGTGGCTCAGAAAATCCCCATCAAAACTTTCTTTTTAATAGAAAATGACCTCGCTTTCAAAATGAAAATTTTGTTTTAACACTGAATTCTATAAAAGGCCATCTCCAGACCATCCTAGAGGAGTCTGCCCTCAGAAAGTACATCCTAGCAATGTGAGAGAGGTGCAAGAAGAAATGACTGCTCACGAAGGATCCACATTCTGAGAAATCATTAGAGCATAGGTGGTAGAAAGAGGCCAGATGTATGAAAACATTTGGTTGTGTACAACTGCAGGAGGTATAGCTGATGACACACCTGGAGAATGTCCCTCTCAACATTGTTAAGTAAAGGGAGTCTGATCCACAAAGTTTGGATCTAGATCTGAAGTCCCCCCAAACTTGGGGGTGTTTTGGATCTTCATTTATGGTTCAGATATACCTCTAGTGTCCATTACTGGGTTCTACATATATTACCTTACACTTTTTATTTTTATGTTGCAAGAGAGCAAAGAGACTGGGGTAAAAAGATAACAAAACCCCCTTAACCTTATCAACAAAATAAACTTACAACCGCCACAATCCTTACAGAATGACAAAAGGGGAAAAAAGAGATGAAGAGATCTTCTTGGGGTCATGTTAATGAATTTAGCGAAGTGAAGAGATAGGGATGGAAACATGAGATAAGAAAAATGTGAAGGAATGAGAAAAACTGGAAGAAATGATGATAAAAGAAGAGTTTATGTATTTAATACTTATTTTTATCATTCTAAAAGTTCAATATCTGATCTCTTCTGAACTTTGCCTTATATAGCACAACCTGAATTGGAGCATGAATTTCTTCCTGACACATGAGAATGGCATTGTAATGGGAATATTTTGTAAAAAAAATTAAAGCAGGCGAAGTGTAGGCTTAACAACAGATAATATTTCCTATGAGCAAGGGCTATTAGGCAATAGGTTGCTGTATGTAGGAAAATAAATGAGATACATCATGTAGATGATTATAAGGGATGATCGGCTACAACACTTGAGGTATTAATGTAAAGAAAAATCCTGCTCCAAACGGGGAGCTGTTAACTAGATGACCCCAAAAAAGCTTTGCAGTAAAATATATTAGGAACAAAAAAAGAATCCTAACAACAGATTGGTCTATTACTAAATGAAGGAGGTAAAATGATCAATAATAATGCAGAAAAGGCAGAAGTGTTCAATAAATATTTCTGTTCTGTATTTGGGGCAAAAACAGATGATGTTGTCATAGCATATGGTAATACCTTTCCACTCCACTAGTATCCCAGGAGAATGTTAAACAGCAGCTACTAAAGTTAGACATTTTGAAATGATCAGGTATGCATCCAAGAGTTTTAAAAGAGCGTGGCAATGAGCTCGCTGGACCAGTAATGTTGATTTTCAATAAATCTTGCAGCATGAGGGAACTTCCAGAAGACTGTAAGAAAGCTAATTTAATGCCAATATTTATAGGATGACCCAGGTAATGATAGACCTGACATCAATCCTGGGCAAAATAATGGAGCAGCTGATATGAGAGTTGATGGATAAAGAATTAAAAGAGGGTAATATAATTAATGCAAATAAACATGGATCCATGGAAAATAGATCTTAACCTCACTTGATATCTTTTTGTTTTATGAGATTATGAGTTTGGTTGATAACAGTAATAGTATTGATGTAATATGCTTAGACTTCTGTAAAGCATTTGAGCTGGTACCGCATGGCACCTAGATTAAAAAAATATAAAGATATAATATTAACAAAGCACACATTAAACGGATTAAAAGCTGGCTAACTGATAAGTCCCAAAATATAATTGTGAACAGGGAATCATCATCAAGCAGGTGTGTTTCTAGTGGGGTCCCATCCTTGGCCCTATGCTATTTAACATTTTTATTAATGATCTAGAAGAAAACAAGAAAATATGACTGATAAAGTTTGCATATGACAAAATAATTGTCGGAATGGTAAATAATGAAGAGGACAGGTTACCGGTACAGAGCTATCTGGCTTGTTTGGTAAGCTGGACACAAGCGAACAATACGCATTTTAATAAGACTAAATGTAAATGTGAACGAAGAATGTAGGCCATACTTACATGATCAGGGACTCTATCCTAGGAAGCAATGACTCTGAAAAAGATTTGGGGTGATGATGGATAATCAGCTGAACATGATCTCCCGGTGCAATGCAGTGGCAAAAAGGGCTAATGCGATCCTTGGATGCAGAAACAGAGTAATCTCAAGTAGGAGTTGAGAGGTTATTTTATCTCTGTTTTTGGTACTGGCACAACTGCTGCTGGAGTACTGTATCCAGTTCTTGTGTCTACAATTCAAGAAGGATATTGATAAATTGGAGAGGGCTCAGAGAAGAGCCACAAGAATGATTAAAGGATTAGACATCATGCATTATAATGATAGACTCAAGGAGTTCAATCTTAACAAATAGAAAGTTATGGCGTGACTTGATTACAGTCTGTAAGTATCTATATGAGGAACAAATATTTAATAATGGCCTATTCAATCTAGCAGAGAAAGGTGTAACAAGATCCAATGGCTGGACATTGAAGCTAGATAAATTAAGAGTGAGATGACTGATCATTGGAAAAACTTACCAAGAGTCACAGTGGATTCTCCATCACTGACATTTTTTATATCAAGATTGGATAGGTTTTTTTCCCTAAAAGATAGGCTCTATGAATTATTTTGGAAAAGTTCTGTGGCCTCTGTTATACCAGAGATCAGACTAGTCACAGTGGTCCCTTCTGGGCTTGGGATTGATGAAAACATCTGATTGCTAGCCAATTGAGCAACCATCATGGGGCATCATCTTAGATGGCTTGGATGGTCAATTGGGAATAACCAGGCTGTGGTAAAAAGAAGACTTTACATCTAGGACCTGTACTGGATTTAAGGAGTATGGAAATTAATCTCAGGTATATATAGAAAGGGACGTTTCCCTGCAAAGGGGGAGCAGACTAGGAAACTGTCTCTGAAAGATAAACTGACCCCAGGCTGAGCCCCAAGAACTCCAGAGCTTGGTAAAAGAAAATAAATTGGGTCTGTTCTGTTCCTGTAACTCAAGAGAAAAGCCTATCTCGGGCCAGATCTACTCTACAAACTTTTGCTGGTATAGCTAATTAGGTCAGGGATGTGAAGCCAACATAAGAGTACCAACAAAAGCTTCCAATGTAGACACGGTTATATCAGCCAAACTGCACTTTGCCGACATAGCTTATTTCTCTCAGGGTGAAATGAGGGGTAGTGGGGTGTGGGTCCTAATTTCTTCTGCTACTTTTCTGAGTACAGTGCTACTATTGTAGACTTGTCCTAAATTTGTTTTTAGTAAAGAATAAGATTAGATAAATCTAAACATGCATGCAGGCTTTTGTTGTTTTAAAATAATTTTCTCTAATGCTTTGTTGCATATGGTCAATAAGCCTACTTTTTTTAAGAAGGCTGTTTGTCACTATCCAGCACTGGTAACAAGCTCCCATAGGACAGAAATGCAGGTGTTCAGTCAGACTTGCAGGGCAATAAGCTGTTGGCATAGATACAGTGTTGTACCCAGATCCTGGGCTGAGAGTCTGAGAATTGTAAAATCCCACCTCAGGACAAAGAAGGGCATGAATCCTAAACCTGAGGAATGCACTAGAGGACACATGGAAGGGGACAGAGTAGCAAGAAGCCCCGTAACAGTGAAACACATGCTCCAGGACTTAAGTCAGTCTCTAACTATTAGAGAGCAGGATGAGACCTAATTTTGGGGGCAAATCATCCCACAGCTGTCTGTTGCAGGGTTTTTACATCTTACTCTGAAGCATTTGGTACTAGCCACTGTCAGAGACAGCATGATGGACTGGATTGACCTTGGGGCTGATCCAGTGTGACAATGCCTATGTTCTTATGTACTACTACTTTTGTGTGTTATCTCATTTTTCCATATTTGACTAAGTGTAGATTGTAAATTCTTTAGGGCAGGGACCATGTCTTTTTTTTTAATCCCTTTAAAGCACTAGGCTAAATCGCTGTGCTATATAAATATGTATAAGTAATAATAACTACAGACAGCATTTAAGGCATGCTTTCCATTGCAAGCATGATTTGGTCCTCTACTTTGCAAACACCAAATAAAAGGTTTTCAGATTCTCATTATATGTGTGGTCTGTGGCCAGAAAGATTTTATTTTCAAAACAGATTTGGGGTTATTCCGATAAGATGCTTTTAGGTAGGGCACAGGAAAAAAAGTGTTAATCATCGTTTTAAAAAAATTCTTTTTGCAACATCCCACCTTCAAAACAACAGGGTGGGAGCAGGGAGAAGCTCTGCTTTACTGATCTTCAGCTGGCATAAGTTAGAGCTACCCCATGCCTGCTCTGAATATAGTAAGAAAAATTAAGTTTCTAGCCCTCATGATCAGTGGTGGATTAGCCACTGGGCCAATGGGCCCCATGCCCAAGGGCCCCAGCCAATTGGGGGAGGAGGGCTGGAAAAATGGGCATCCCCACACCCTGACCCGCTCTGCCTGCCCAGCGCTCCTGCCGGGGAGTGGGATATGGGTATGGGGGCTTGCCCCGCTCTGCCTGCCCGGCATTCCTGCCGGGCAGCAGGGGAAGCCCCCACACTCCAACCTGCTCCTTGGCAGGAGTGCTGGTTGGGCGGAGCAGGGCAAGCCCATGGCAGGAGCACTGGAGGCTGAATGGGTGGGGTGGGGTCACCACTTGCTCTGGCCCAGGACCCCACAAACCCCTAATCCGCCACTGCTTATGATTGCAAATAAAAGCTTGAGAACGGAAACCCAAGCCTAAGTAATGCAGTGGTATTTGCCTGTGTCTGCGTAGAGCCTGAAACAATGGCTCTGAGCAGTATAACCTGCTCCAGGGCTCTCACTGAGATGTTAATGTTGAGACCTACTGCTCTCCAGCAGAGAACTGTGTTTGTGACAGAATAAGAGTGTAGAGAGCCTTACCCGCACACCCAAGCAGATTCCCCTTTCCACTGGGGTGAGCACTGAAAGGGCCTTTCTCCTACTATCCCTGCCTATCTAAAAGGGGAAGGGATCCCCTACTTCTGCCCTTGCTGTTCCTGAGAGGGGCTCTGCTGCCAGTCCTCAGGATGGAATGAGAGGAAAAGGGTTCCCCATGCCATTGCTCCTGCCTCAGAGAAGAGAGGGAGACCATTCTGCTACCACCTCTCCCAGTGAGGGTGAGACACAAGGACAGAGCTATGAGATGCCCCATATCATGTGCCCTGGTTTCCTTTAATCTTCCTTCAGCAATATAAACCAGCCATAATGCCAGTTTAATTGGTTGGAGCCCAGTGTGAGGAAATCCCTAGAGGTTGTGAACACATCATAGCTGTTCCTAAAAATCCCAAATTTCAACCCATAGTGTAGGATTAATGGTCAGGGGGTAAAGATTTATATAATATATAAACACTTACTACCAAGCGTAGTTCCCACTACTGTGTATAGACAGCAGTCTATTTCTTACACTTAGCTCTATGCCCAGCCATGTCTGCAAGATTGGACGCTGCATATGTAATGAATATCATCCATAATGAATAGTTCAGCTGGCTCTTATGAAATTTAATTCACTCCAAATTTGAGCTCTAATATTTGAAATATTCAGTGCAGGTACTATATCATCATTATGAGAGAAATTTAAATTTGTACTGTTCTCTAGAACCCAGCTTCTGGGTCCAGTGGCCTCTGACTGGGAATGTATTAACACAAAAAAACTTTATTCCCTCCAGTTAAGGTTTCCAGCTAGTGTTAAAGTTGAAACATATGTATACCAAGAAACACTGGTGTGGACATGGAAGCAGTGAGAGGCAGACACAGTAGTATGGTTAAATGCAGAGACTGCAGCTTTATTTAAAACTTACCTACCTGGGGTAACCATCCCCAAGCTATCTGGCAGGGTTGCTTCAGTGCAGATCTCAACTGTGCACCAATCACCCTGCTCTACGTAAATCTGAGATTAAGTGTGAAGCTTCCTCCTCACCCTCAAGCCTGCCAAGAAACCTTGACTTGGAAGTTTGCCAATTTTTTCGTATGGGGAAAAATCCCTTCCAGATCCCAAAACTGACGATCAGCATAGCACCCAGTATCACCAGAGATCTAGCAATTAGATTAAAGGTGGGCAGGGTGGGGCTGAAATAGGGAGCCCACACTGGCCACCCTGCCTAGGCAGCAAACTATATCAACCCCCCCCCCCCCC
>NW_020664393.1:38882756-38905683 GCF_002925995.2 Terrapene triunguis
CCCCCCCCAAACTCCCGACCCATCCAACCCTGCTCCCTGTCTCTTGACTGCCCCCTCCAGAACCTCCCTGCAACTTCTCCGACCTCCTGGCCCCCTTACCCTGCCGCTCAGAACAGAGTGCTGCGGAGCGGCGTGCTCGGCAGCAGGGGACAGGGGAGCAGGGGGAGGAGCTCCAGACTGCCGGAGGCCCGAGGCGAACGGCCAGCCGGCGATCTGCGAATGCAGGGAGGGGGAGGGGGGAAGGAGAGAGAGGAGGGGAGTGATCTCAAGCTGCAGGGGAGAGGAGGGGGAAGTGGAGGAGGGGCTCTGGCTGCCAGAGCCCCGTGTGAGTGGCACGATCCGGCCGGCTGCCCTGTCAGCCGCACGTGCTCTGCATGGGGGGAAGTCCGGACATTTACAGATTCCCCCCGGACGCTATTTTTAACTCAAAAAAGCCGGACATGTCCGGCAGAATCTGGACGAATGGTAACCCTAGAGTCTCCCTTCCCATGCATGTCCATGAGGAAGGAAGGAAGCGGGAGGGGAAAAGAGAAGAAGCAACCCCCATACGCTGAAAGCACAGCAGGAAGGCAGAGTGAGAGAGAAAGGAAAAGAAGAGAAAGGAAAAGACAGGGCATGTGGAGTGTTGCCTCAGCTGCTCCCAGTTATGATCTCTCCCCTGTGTGGTGTCTCCCTGAGAGATTTATAGGGTAAACATTCGTCATAATTGACTAACATATAGCTAATCTTTCAAAATCAAACACTAGAAGACTGAGCTGTCCTTCAAATAGAGAACACAGGTCAGAAGATCAAGGTAGTACTCTGATATTAGATGGTGACATCTTCTATTTGAGGATCTCAAAGTGTGTTACAATCACAAGGCCATACAGTGACCCTATACAGTAGGTATTATGGTACTATTACAGTATGTGCATTTTATAGGATGGTAAACTGAAGCACAAAGGAGTTCACAGTTTTGCTTAAAGCAGTAGCAGAAAAATTTAGAACTTAACTCTCACTCTCAGCCTTGAACGACTAACTGTTTTTAAGGGTGCATTGAAACAGTTGAATCTGGTTTTGCAGTGCAACAAAGCGGAGAAATCCAATTCTGTATTCCCATTTCAACTTTCTGTCAGTGAGGGTAGCAATGGGCTTTGGGCTTTTGGGTAATAATACATATAAAATATCTGAAATATGAAAAAAATGAAAAGAGTGTTGAACATTCTAGCTGAATTTGAGTCCCAAGGTTGGGAAAAAACTTGCATAATTGCAATATGTAATAGCAATCCGTCATAACAAACATATTGTAACATCTGACATAATACATTATGCCAATTTCTTTGAAAACACTGCATTGATGATTAATGAACCTGTTAATGTTTCTTGAGGAAATGTACGATGAATCCCACCTAACAGACTGTATGTATCCAGTAAAATGTTTAGATTGAATATAATTCAAAACCAAGGAGCTACTTCAGTTTTTCAGATTAAAAACTGATATTGTACTTCTTCTAAATCACCAAGAAGTGAACACAAAAATCAGAAGATAAATTTAGTATGGGATTTTTGATGGATTTTAACCTGAGTAACGGGGGAACATAACAAATACTGATTTGGACAGTAGAAGTTGTCAGTCTATAATACTGAGCACCACATAATCAGCCCTGGGCACATCAGTACTCTAATTACAGGAAGTCTGGCTCTTCACCAATGATTTAACACTTGATTTATTTCCTGTTCAGGTTGTTCAATAGAGCCAGAGTTAATTGGTTTTCCAAAGGTGTGTTAAAAATATAAAGATCTAGCTTCATTAAGTGGAGGCTGTACTTATTATGCACCACTGAGTTGTAAGTCCATGTAAAGGTTAGCGGGGTGAGATGTCAGGGCTTTGCGTACAAAACCATAGCCTTGACTTGGTCTCTTTTGCTGACAAATAATAGCTAATAGCTGATAATTGCCCCCAGCTGCTTTTTTTTTTTCTGTGTGAAAGAGGAAGTTGTGTGAGATGAAAAAATATCTCCAACCCAAATATATTTAAATATTATAATTAGTCATAAGCATTTCTGTGCTGCTCATCGCCTATTATCTGAGCCCTTCTAAAAGAATTACTATTTCTCTGTTCAGTTCCAATTTATTTTCTTTTCTTTATGAAGTAGGGCAAAGGTTTTATTTAGAGCTTTCCTTCAGCTTAAAAAATTCTGTCCAGGTTCCTGCAATATTTTTGCAAGCTAGTAGTATATCATATTTATTTTTTTTCCATAATCAGCATTCTGTTGCTGTTCAGTAATATGCTTAATGTGATGTTTGACATAGTACATTACAAATCAGAAAACAAAGAAAGTTGACAAGAATTGAGATGCTTGTGAATTTCTATACAGGTAGCAAAGAATAGTCAGGAATGACTTCCATGCCACTTACTACTTTTCTGGAACAGCTAGTGTTTTGTTGTTGTTGTTTATTTTTAATCCTGAAAGGCATCATCTTCAGTAGTTTTTAATATTTTTTTTTAATAAAACAAAAGAAGAGACCCATAAGAAACTTGCAAATATAAACAGTGGGAATTCATCCTTCTGGTAATTTCACTGAAGCAATTTGAAGTTACCTCAGAGATGAATTTGGCCCATGATTTAGAAGATACCTGAACATGGAGTTTACATTTTGTAAATCTTCTTGAAAACTGTTAAGAGTAAGAAATACTTCAAGTTCCACTTACTTTCCAAGACTCTAATATTAAATTCTCATGGCAAAATAATGATTTATTTGGTTTTCAGTTCTCACTATGTTTTGGGAAAAGTCAAATTCTCAAGCTAATTGTTATCTGCCAAAGAAAATTGTTTCATTATTGTTATGAAATACCTTCATAAGCTGTTCACAGAAATAATTATTTTGTATGGATATTTAGATGAACAATAAAAACACAGATGCATAAAATCAAATATAACTGCATTGAACTAATATTCAGCTGTAATAGACTCAGCATTTTTCGATGAATCAGCTAATACCTATTCAAAAAGACTTCATAATACAGAACAAGACTGATTTATGCAGCAGTGGTATATTGTAGAAGCCATTAAAAAGTTGATATTTTCCAAATGTTACCAAATAGTCAATACCATGGTTTAATGTGGGCCAGCTTGTGGTGACTTAGGGCTTGTCTTCACTTCAGGGGTAAGTCGACCTAAGTTACGCTACTCCAGGTACATGAATAATGTAGCTGGAGTTGATGTAGCTTAGGTTGACTTACTCCGGTGTCTTCACTGTGTTGTGTCAACGGGAGACGCTCTCCGGTCGACTTCCCTTACTCTTCTTGGAGAGCTGGAGTACCGGGGTCGAACAGAGAGCGCTCTGCTGTCGATTTAGCATGACTTCACTAGACCCACTAAATCAACCCCTGCTGCATTGATTGCAGCAGCGTCAATCTCCCCGTACTGAAGAACAGCCCATAGTGAGCACAGTTTTGAGGTTTCATTCCTGTGCTCCAGAATCTCAACTTTCATTTTAAAAATAAGTCTGTGCTCCTTATGATTGCAAAGAAAACCTTGAAAATGTGAACTGAGTGTAAATGGATGTAGTGATGCCTGCCTTAGTTTGCAAATCACCTGAAATGTAATTCTCGGAAGTATGAACTACTCTTATTTTTCTTAGCGGGGTGTTGATTCAAGTGGTCAATGATAATTTAAATGTCAGCATTATTAACTATTTCACTGCTGATCAGAGAACATGAGAAGGAAGAGGGACAATTGTACTATGGAGATCTGCATAAATTTATTGTTAGTGGCATCTCATGGTGGTGTCACAAATGGATGTCCCTTGGAACAATACAACCATTCATTTTCTCCCAATCTGACCTGTGAAGTCATCCAAACAAATGTGGGGTGGGGGGAACAAATCTCTGAGGCATCCAACTCCCACCATAGGAGCTGATCCCAGAGACCCTAATAGGGCATCAAGGTTGCACCCAGAGGTGTTCAACAGAGCCGAATCTAAGCCACACAGATAGAGAGCCAAGCCCAGTGAAGCTCAACCAGAATATGCATTAAAGTATTTGAACACAGGTACAATCTGTTGTGAATGGCACCTCAAGTGGAGCTTAGTTTGTGGGTGCAGCTTTGGAAAAGTGGAAAAAATTACACTGCTTTTTCTTTTAATTCCAGTTCTACCCTTTGTGATTGTCACAGTTTCAAGGCAACTGCACCTGTATTCTCCGCTCGTGGTCTCTTAAATACACCCACTCTAGACTTCTGGCTCCCAGCCTTCATCTGTCTTGGGCAGAGACTTTTACCTCACTCTCTTCTGAGGGGGATCTTTAAGACTCCATAGTTCCCTATCTACACAGTGGTATCCCCAGCAAGCCATACCGCCTAAAAGGCCAGTGTCAGTACTTTCTCTCCTGTGTATTGCCCATAGTTCTTTCTAAGCAAGCACATTTGTTCTTAAGGTGGAAGCAATATAGAGAAAATATATTAAAAAAACAATAAAAGAACCTACACCCATGGTAAAATGCTTACCAGAGGTCACCCCAACTCTAGCCTCGGGCTCTGGTAAATGTCAGTCCTTCAAAGCCCACAGCTGGGTTTTCCCAATGTTTACAAATTCATAACTGTTTAAGATTCAGAAGCAGAACTTTGTCTGGGCACTTCAGCCATTTCTTTAACAGCTCAGGCCTTTGGTTTCCAGTTTCTGAGAACCAGTAATCAGCAAACAATGACAAGCTCCTCAGGGCATAGCTTCAACAGCTGGGTTTTTGCATAACTGGAGGTGGGGAATTTGCATTAACCTCTGCATGGGTTTTCCCCAAGAAGTCCACCTCACACATTGTCCCAAATGTCCATTCTTGTCTGGCACATTTTCAGTACAGCCCTTTGAAACTCCCAGGCCTCACATCACATTTCCCCTTTACAGAGGTTACATACAGTCCTGGCCCATAGTAATACATAGACTTTGCATTTAATACAATGGATTCCCTACAGATATTTGAATTTAATTCAATAAGGTCTCCCAAGGATATGCCAGGAAATTGCCATATCTGTCGCAGTGATCACAAATACTTCCTATTCTCAGTATAAGGGGAAAATGTGGTAATTCCAGATGGTCCTTTGTTGAAACTATGGCCAAATGGTGACCTTTGTATGTACAGTCGAATTTATGAATCTCTTTGATTTTTGCTTTCATTGAATTAATCTCCAATTTGTTTCTAGAGACCAGTGACCTTGTTTCATAGGTATTATGTCCCGCTTGTTGTTCACCAAACCTACCACGGATGTGTAACCCCATCTTTCATTGTTTCTAAATATATATTTTGAGATTCATCATTAATTATCAGTAGAGCAAATAGTTTAGGGAGGTCTCCACCTCTCTTGTTTAAGGTAGCAGGGATATTTATCATTTTTGTGATTTTAGTGAGATCTACAGAAAGATAATTTTACCAGCAGGGTTCAAGGTACTTCCAAAACATTTGCACAGTGGTGTCCCAGGATTCAAAGCTTGCCTGTAGTAATGTAAATTGCTTCTTAGTAGTATAACTGAAGTATCCTCCTTTATACTACAATATCTGCAAATTTTTTTACTATGCCAGAGGCTGACAGTACCAGCTGGTTTCTTTTGGTGTCGAATATCACCTCCAGCTTTTCTACCTTCCTCTATGACATCCTGAACATGATGATAATGGATGCAAATGGAAAAAAATGTTTCCTTTTAGTTGTTCATCCACTTAACTTTTATTTTCTCTTAATCCAAGACATAGTTGTACAGGTTTGGAGTTGGATTGGTTCGGAGTCAGGAAAAATAAACATTTGCAGGAATGGTGTCCCTAGCCTCTGCTTGTCAGAGGGTGGAGATGGCTGGTAGGAGAGAGATCACTTGATCATTACCTGTTAGATTCACTCCCTCTGGGGCACCTGGCATTGACCATTTTCGGCAGAATATTGGGCTGGATGGACCTTTGGTCTGACCCAGTATGGCCGTTCTTATGTTCTTATGCAGTGTTTCTCCCTTTTATTAAATATATTCCTAATTCTTTATAGGCCTGATGCCACACCATTGAAATCAATGAGAGTTTTGCTATTAACTTCCATCATCATAGGATTAAACCCTATATAGAAAGTGATTTTTCGTTACTCTCTCATGTTGCTTTTCTCTCTTGATATAATATATTCTACCAAAATAACGAATTTTGGCTCTATTGAGGCATGTTGGTGTCAATTAGAAGGACTATGTATTCGGTGACATAAGAATCCAAGGGGATATATTGACTTATATAACACAAAATCCTAAAGCTTCTTCTCTCCCTACATGTGTGTAACTACCATTGACTTTAGTAGTACTTAAATAAACCTACAGGGAGAACAGACTCTTAAGCGAAACTTACAGTGAAATCTTTTTGTGCAAACAAGGCAGGGCCGGCTCCAGGCACCAGCTTAACAAGCAGGTGCTTGGGGCGGCCAAGGGAGAGAGGCAGCACCTGCCTCTAGGAGCGAAGGACCTGCCGCTGAACTGCCGCCGCCAATCGCGGCTTTTTTTTTTTTCCCAATTGCCGCCTCTGATCGCGATCGTGGCTTTTTTTTTTTTTTTTTTGTTTGGGGTGACAGAAATGCTAGAGCCGGCCCTGAAACAAGGGACCATGCAAACTAATTTATTGTTATGCCATGGTAGTGTTTGCAATGTGCTCTCTATGGGCTTCTCTCTAGATGAACAGTTAGTGTGTGGAAAATTAGGGTGTAAAGCTATAGCTCATTAGTGTTCTGCACTCTAACTCTTCGTGTGGATCCTGGTACTATGCACTAAAAGTTCTCTAATGTTAGACTGATGGGAAAAATTCACATGAGCTAGGAATGAGAGGACAATGACATTTTTCCAATGACATTTTGGACTATAAGGTGGATAGAAAGCTGGCTAGATCATCAGGCTCAACGGGTAGTGATCAATGGCTCCATGTCTAGTTGGCAGCCGGTATCAAGCGGAGTGCCCCAAGGGTCAGTCCTGGGGCCAATTTTGTTCAATATCTTCATTAATGATCTGGAGGATAGCGTGGATTGCACCCTCAGCAAGTTTGCAGATGACACTAAACTGGGAGGAGTGGTAGATACGCTGGAGGATAGGGATAGGGTCCAGAGTGACCTAGACAAATTAGAGGATTGGGCCAAGAGACGTCTGATGAGGTTCAACAAGGACAAGTGCAGAGTCCTGCACTTAGGATGGAAGAATCCCATGCACTGCTACAGTCTAGAGACCAAATAGCTAAGCAGCAGATCTGCAGAAAAGGACCTAGGAGTTACAGTGGACGAGAAGCTGGATATGAGTCGACAGTGTGCCCTTGTTGCTAAGAAGGCTAATGGCATTTTGGTCTGTATAAGTAGGGGCATTGCCAGCAGATCGAGAGACGTGATCATTCCCCTCTATTCGACATTGGTGAGGCCTCATCTGGAGTACTGTGTCCAGTTTTGGGCCCCACACTACAAGAACGATGTGGAAAAATTGGAAAGAGTCCAGAGGAGGGCAACAAAAATGATTAGGGGGCTGGAAAACATGACTTATGACGAGAGGCTGAGGGAACTGGGATTGTTTAGTCTGCAGAAGAGAAGAATGAGGGGGGATTTGATAGCTGCTTTCAACTACCTGAAAGGGGGTTCCAAGGAGGATGGATCTAGACTGTTCTCAGTGGTAGCAGATGACAGAACAAGGAGTAATGGTCTCAAGTTGAAGTGGGGAGGTTTAGGTTGGATATTAGGAAAAACTTTTTCACTAGTAGGGTGGTGAAGCACTGGAATGGGTTACCTAGGGAGGTGGTGGAATCTCCTTCCTTAGAGGTTTTTATGGTCAGGCTTCACAAAACCCTGGCTGGGATGATTTAGTTGGGGATTGGTCCTGCTTGGAGCATGGGGTTGGACTAGATGACCTCATGAGGTCCCTTCCAACCCTGATATTCTATGATTCTATGATTCTATGATTTTATATACTTCCAGAGTAAATCTTCATCAGGCTATGAATAATAACATTACCAGAATGAAATGTTTTCTTTCATATGATTTCATGAACATGTTCTTGGACACATGCATTACAGAGGAAAAATCCCCAAATGTGCAGTGCATGACTCAATCACCCTTTTTCTATTACATGTAATTCTAAGCCAAGTTATGGGATGCTGATAGCCTGTTATATTTACTCCCAACCTTTAAATGATTGAGGAGATGTTGTGTGTCATAAGAGATTCTTGAGTGTGGTATGTCAGATAAGCTTCATCAAATTTTGTCAGCCAATTTTTAGAGACTGACATTTGCTCAGCATACCACTTGAACTTGACGTTGGTTTGCAAGGGATAATGAAAGGATTTATCAAAATGCATTAGTTTAAGTATCAATAAAACATTGGGGTTGGACTCTGTTATTGATTAGCCCTAGACATGTCCAAAACAAAGCTATATTTTGAAGGTCATTTTTATCTTAAAAACACAGCAAATATTTTAAGATTGTTGTCATGGCTTAGTAGTGTCCTCACCTTGTGAGATTTGTTTTGGTAAATTCTGTCACATGAAAACTTATTCTAGCTTTTGGCTAACTAAATGTCAGAGTATACACCTGGGTAGCAAACTAATTGTGGTAGCACATCTCATTAAGAATGCTGGATTCAGTAATAGCTTTTCTTCAATTGCTACTGCATTTAATGAGAAGCAGCACAACACAAGCCACATTACTGGCCTGACAATTTGTTCTATTGATTTATTATGCCTGCTTTACGGCTGCCTACATGAAAGGACTGCAAAACATTTGTCAGGTATTAGTGCTTTTTGACTTCTTATTTCCCTGAAGGTAGCAATAAGAGGCTCACTTACAACATGACTTGGTATTTGCTCTTTACTCAGTCTTTCTTTTTCCCTCCAAAGGCTAACTGAAAGAAAAATTGTGAATTATTGAGAAAATGTTTAGTCATAAACAGATGTCAGTAGTGTAGTAAAAGGGGGCTAGCTTCATTTTATACGTGATCACCCTGCCCAATATGTTATGATATTGTAGAAGATGTTAAGTTATTGCACATATTTGTTCTATGTTTATAATAATTTCCACAGCACTGTGCATGTGCTGTATATGCAGTAAGAACGAATGGAGGAAACATTTTGAAAATTTGGCCCTAGGCCTGGTCTACACTAACCCCCCAAGTCGAACTAAGGTACGCAACTTCAGGTACGTGAATAACGTAGCTGAAGTCGACATACCTTAGTTCGAACTTACCGCGGTTCAGACGCGGTCCACACGCGGCAGGCAGGCTCCCCGTCGACTCCGCGGTACTCCTCTCGCCGAGCTGGAGTACCGCAGTCGACGGCGAGCACTTCCTGGTTCGACTTATCGCGTCCAGACCAGACGCGATAAGTCGAACCCAGAACTTCGATCCCCTAGACCAGCCCCTAGATATTTATAATTTTTGCCTGGAAGAGGTGTAAAATATACAGCTATATCTTGAAAGCATTGAGCCATCAAATTGGGGCCTGGCATATGCTATGAAAGGTTTCAAGTACTTTTAGTAGCAACAGCTCATTTGTAAAAGAAGTGCCTTCAGAAGTTGCTAGAGTGAAATGAAAGCAGCCAAAATTGCATCTGGCAGAAGCATCTGGATGAGAGCAGCAGTGAAGGCAATGTATCTGCAATTAAATTTCAAAGGAATTTAGGTGCAATTGGTAACTGGAGCACCAAGAATTTGTGCCAGTAATTGTCCTTTATCTGTACACACAAGGCCCCTGATCCCAAAGCCCACTGAAATCAACAGAAAAAATTCCCATTGGCTTCTCTGGGCTCTGGATCAGACCCAATGGGAGCAGCCCACACCAGCTGCTATATATATCATTGCCCCAGCAGTTTATCAAAGAGCAGCCGCAAACCAGACTTTCACTTTGCAGCGTGATTTTGACCAGTTTATTTATCAGCAATATGATTCCTGTGCACATTTAGGCCAAATTCTGGATGAGAGAAAGATGAACCAGGGTGGAGGCGACCCATAGTTTCTGGATGGCACAGAGCCCAGCCATAGCTCCAGAACAGGATGTATAGGTCAGTAGTCAAGCATTTAAATATACAGATATGATACACAAATTATACTGAGTTTCTGAGGAATTACATGACATCTGGAGAGTCAGACATGGTACAGTTATGTTGTACCTTTGATGATTTATGTGACACCACCATTAGGCTCCTGGCAGCAAGAGCTTTTCAGAAAACCATTGGGAAGACCACAGCTATCAGTCAGTCAGCCATCTCTGCCTACTTAAAGGACTTTCTGGGATTAACAGCAAATCATGAGAATTCTCTAACATAGCAGAATACTGGATATTATCATGTTTCTTCTCAGAATTCCATCAGGAAATGAGGCAGCCATCAGGGCACACAAGGGGTCCTTTCCCCCAATGCATCAGTCATTTGTGATACAAAACAGCTCCTGGTTGTCTTGGAACAGTATCCAGGCACCTGACATGACTCTTATGTTCTTAGGAAGTCTGGCTTTGCAGTGGAGTTTGAGATTAAGAGTTGAATGGTAGCCAGTCACTGGGAAAGCAGGACCTTTCCGTTTCATTATTATTGATAATAATACAGTGGACCTCAGTGTTGCCATAGAAAATTATTTCTATGTTGCTTATTCATTTAAGTGCTTACCGCTTAAAGTTGTAGCAGAAAACTCTTGTTCCGAACCTCTACACTATCTCAAAGAGTATAGACAGCCTTCCTTCCTCCTTCCCCTCCCCCGCAGGTGGATGTAACCTATCTCTCACACCTATGCTGAATTAAATACAACTTGCTAGAATTATGTCACATACTTTGGGAGGGCGGGGAGAGGTTGTAAAATAGTGTGCCTCCAGATATCTGAATTCAAGATGCCAGCATAGAAATAATTTTTGGCATCTAGAAATTAGATATCTGGAGGCACACTACTTTACACCTACCCACACACAAAAAAAGTGTGTGACGTAATTCTAGCTGGTTGTATTTCATTCAGCATAGCCATGAGAGAGAGGTTACATCCACCTGTGGGAGAGAGGGGAGGCTGGAGATGGAGGTGAGACCCAGAGGACTGCAGTGATCATGATTCTGAAAGGCACTTTCCAGATTACTTTAATGCCTCAGGTTTGCATGCTGGAAATACCAGGAATAGACTAGTTAAGCACAATTGCTGAAGTGTGAGTAGTGCCAAAACCTTTGCATTTCTGACAGTTTCTAAATTCTGGCTCATAAGGGAGAAAAAGAGGGGCAGTAAAGGACCCGAAATAGCTGTCACAATTAATGTCTGTATTTGAAAGGACATTATAGTGTGTCTGCCACAGTGGTAAAAAGTCATTGGCTGCTGCGTAGACCTCAAAATTAATATAAAGCTGCAGTGCAGTAGCAGAATCAAAATGCTTCAGGTAAAAGCAGCACCAACAGTCATTCCAAGTATTAATAACACATTCCAAAATGTAACACCAAAACGTTAGCTGAGCAAGGAATAAAATGTCTGGTAAAGCCACTCAGGGCCTCACACATTCCAAATAAAAGAAAAAAAAATCAATCATTTTAATTTCCCTCTCTTCTTTCCCTGTGCTTGGCTACTAGCACTAACATCTCCCAATCCCCTCCTCTTGTGACAAAGCAATAATTAGTTTTGGCATCCCCTGGGATGTCTAGTTAGGATTCCTCCTGTACATCCCTCCAGTCCATACTGAGGCACTGGTTAGTTTATCAAGGATATGAGTGATGGCTCCTCAAGGATCTCCTCAAGGATTTTGAGAAAAACTGTGATAGCGCTGTGACAGAATGCACCCCTGTATTCACACCCTAACACACTATTGTAATAATCATTGAACAAGGCATGCCTTCTGAGGTATCATATGAAAACTCATGACTTGTTGATCAGTAATATCATGGTAAAATGCATGTAGCAACATTATGTGTCAAGTTATGACATAAGCTGAAATCATGACTGAAGCGTGTTTCCCAGATAAGTCTGGGGAGTGGCTAAACCAGTTTTAGGCACCCTTTTCTAAAGGGGCCTCTGAACTTAATTGGGAGTGTTCCAGTGGGGAAGATCCTGAGTGCTGCAATCCAGCCTTGGAGACTACAATTCCCGTGATGCCTTGGAGAAGAGAGAGAGAGAGAGAGAGAGGCTTCCTCTCCCCAGGGGTGCAGGGAGAGCATGCAATGGGTTCCATTTTGGAGAGGAGCTGAGATTGTTTTTCGTGAAGCTCTGTCCATACTAGGAACTGCTGCTAAACTGCTGCTAGGAAGCCAGAAGCTGCTGCTGAGAGCCTGTTGGGGCTTTCATGAAGCAGGGAGCCTCAGAGGTGGTTGGTGGCTTCACTGGAGCCAGGGAAGAGAGTGTTGCTGTGCCTAGAGCTGACTGAGTTGGGCCTGCAGTGAAGGCACTTTGAGTAACCACCACCCTTGTTTGGGAAAGTACTTACAAGGGAAGCGGGACAGTGAAGAGACTTGAAGGGGTTGTCTGAGTCTGAGAAGAGCAGACTCTTGTCATCAGATGGTCTTGTCATCAGACCACACCCAGGGTTGCTGACATTTGGTTAAAACAACTCCAATCTTCAGAGGGTGTGCAGCTTGGAATGATCTCAAATTAGAATTGTTCTGCTCCTTTTTGCCATGGCTGGACTGATTCACTGGACCAACAGAGTGCTGTCTCCAGCTATAAGATCTTCAAGCATGCCCATGCAAGAAAGTGTTTAGAATTCTGAAATCCAGAGGAGTATACACTCAGGAGTGTAGTAAATGGTGGCTGTTTTAAGTTAGATAAGTTTCATTTACTACTGTGCAATGTATTTGTTAATTGATTTATTGAATTGCTCCCCGCTGATTAAATTAGTAATGACATTCAATCTCAGTCTGTTATACCATGTTTCCTTAAGTTGTTAAGTAAAGGTGTGTTAACTTTAATCTAAATGTATATTGGGTGTATATTGTTTATAACTGGAGATCTACATCTTAGCAAAGAAACATTATGACATCCCCTTCTTCCACCTGACCCCCTATCTCTTGGGGTTCTCAGCTGGAAATGCTTTTCAAAGACGGACTGAAACTATAAAAAGGAGGGGCAGATACCCTTCCTCCCTCTCCCTGTTCATCTCACTCTTTGCACCTGAGAAGACAAAAGAAGCAGCCTTTGAACTCTGGGGGCGGGTTCCTGACCTGAAGAGTTTGGTCAGGAATGCCATTGGAAGCATGTAGCGAGAAACTTTATTTTAAATTTAATAGAGTGTAAATTAGGCTGTAGAAACCATTTTACCTTTATTTTTCTTGTAACCATTTCTGACTCTTATGCCTTATTGCCTATACTCACTTAAAATTTCTCTCTGTAGTTAATAAACTTGTTTTATTGTTTTATCTAATCCAGTGTGTTTAAGTTAAAGTGTCTGGGTAACTCTATTTAAGGTAACAAATTGTGTTATCCCTTACAGGGATACCAGACTTAATATATTTGGACTGTCCAGGAGAGTGATGGGCTGTACAAGACATACATTTCCGGGGGGGAATCCAGGACTGGGAGTGTATTGGGGTCACCCTGTAGTATAACCCAGACTGGTGAGACCAAGAGTGTAATCCAGGTGTGACTGGCAGGTTGCAGTTACACACAGACACTCAGGGTGTGACTTGCATGCTGGATGGCTGTTTGTGAGTGGTCCATGTGGGAGCTAATACCAGCATGGTATTGCAAGGCAACCAAGATTACAGGGTGGGGATGACACAGCCCCGCACTGGTCTGGATTGCACCCTGGTATGTCACAAGTGACAAGTTATAGTGTCTTTTGCATATATACCACAGTGCCCAATTTCAGCTCCATGCATTCCCAAGTCTGAAATGTGAGCTATTGACTCTGCCTTTTCTCAAACAGCTCTGCAATCCCTGAAATGGCGTGTCTAATATAAACCTGCTTCTGTCAAAAAGGCAGGGCTGTGTCCTTCAATCCCTTAATTCTGAGCATTTCTTGCTCCTCAGTCAGAATCTTTCTGTAATATGGGTGATCTATTGAGGGACATTATCCTGACCTTCCATGTCACATCATTGCTCAGATACTTGTTGTGGTTTGTAAATACCTCATAATTATCACTGGTTGGATATGGAGTGGTTGCTCACTTTCTGCCATCTCATCTGGCCAGATAATCTAATAATCTCCCCCACAGGCTCTCTATTTACATCAGCCAACCATGGGAGCAACAGCCATCTGATACTTCAAGGGTCAAGGCTCCGATATGTACATATGATACACAGATAAAGGCCTTTTAAGAACCCACAATGCTTTTGCTGGTTATTAGAGAAGGGTAGATTAAGGTGCTTTGTTGGATTAGGAGTAATGACACTAATAGCTACTAACTATAACCACACTGTCCTGCTCCCGATCAACACAGCAATGCTATTTGCTGACAAATCCCTGATTGTACCAGTGCCAGGAATATAAGTGGATTTACCAAATATTTGTTTGCACACTGCAGTGGTGTTTAGATCAGAAACCATTCTCTTGAGTACTATCTGAGTTCTGGCGGAGGAAGATAATGAAGGAATTAGACAATGTACCCAAATTGCCTAAATCTGTAAAGAATGCATCATCACCAACTGAAACTGAATAAGCCCTTAGCTCCTGCATTAATCAACAATGCAAATCAGAGCATGCTTTGCACTGCTCCCCCTCCCTCAACTGATATGCAAACTTGCAGGTACAATATTTGATCTTTCTGTGCTGAAAAGAAACAAGTGGTATATCAGAGTGATAAATGGGAGAGCATTAATTAAACTGTGGGTATTTTCCTAGTGTAGGCCCAAGGGCCTGCAGTTCTCTCAGATGGGTAAGGGATATCTATTAGCTGAAATAACTGAAACTGTTGATTTTCCAAACTGAATCCAAATTGATCCTGCAGCTAATACCATTTCATAGACTTCAATTGCTATTTTTGTTGTTGAGGGAATGCCTGGGGTCCTTTCAGGATCTTTTAGTAATAATATTTTCATTTAAAGGGTTGTGGTACATTATAACTGTTAATTATCTATATAATAAGATTCCAGGGCTGTCCCTGTGTGTCACTCTGAAGCCTAGAATGTCTGTTGAGTCTGTGTGAAGAGATCAAAACAGCTACAAGCTGTTCCGAGTATCAGGTTCAGTCATCACTAGATTACTGTCCAATTAAGTTCTCAGCCATTTTGACTTTACAAATCAGAAGGGACGCAACCAATCACTACCCTTACAGATTATTTGCATGCAAAGTTTCAATGGCTATCTGAGGGAGATTGCACAGATGGTAGATTACTTGGCCCAACTACCACACTCATCCTACAGCACGGGTTTTTAACTACAAATTATAATATTATTATGTGGTCCAAATCAGGATGTGGGCCCAATAAAATACAAAACTGTTATGGATCATGCCTAGAGTGATAAAAGGAGATAGTCAAATCTATAGAACTTTTATATACATTTCCTTTATATTACAAATACATAAATGAGTAAATATCAACTTTCTTCAACTGCCACGGATATGGGGGCTAACTTCTTGTAGGCTTTGTGGCAGAAGTATACAATCTGAGATTCAATCCTGATCTATACTTTCATATGCGTCTCACATAGCGTGCACATGAAATTTATTTGTTCATATATTCACACCACACTGTCAAGCAAACTATAGAATAGAAACTGGTGGTGTCAGACATAACAATTCATTTGCAGCTTCCATGGGCAGTGTGCTATGATGGGTTTTACAAGTTCAAAGAATTAAAATTGGATTTCTTAAATTATTTCAGAAAGTAATTAACATTTGATTGTTTTCTATCCTTGTTAACTCAGTCTCTGGCACTTTTTTCTGACTATCTTCCTCTTGTTAGCAGCGAGAGGGAGATGTTTTTTGGGCAGAAGTAACTTATTTTCACCCATAGGACAGTGGGGAACTTCCTCAGATTTGACCTTCCTTTCCCTAATTCTATCTGCATGCAACCTCTATTGAGTTTGCATTCTTCACCTTCAATTGTGCAGAATGAAAGTGAATGAAAACACTGGGACGTATCTTCATGCAAAATATATTGCACCCCGCTCCCATTTCAACCACCCCCCGCAATTGTGACTCTCCCTGCATTTATTGGCTTCCACAGTTGGCTTTTTTGCAAATATTTGACATCTGCACTTGTCCCTCTGAAAGTTATCATCGCTGTGTCTGCATTTCATATATGCTTGAAGCCACATAAAAAACGTTGCCTTTTTGAAAATTTGGCCCAAAATGTGAAAATGATTGAGTCTTAGAAACTTATTTATTATAATATTAATTACTAGCTATAGATTTAATGAAAAATGGTCAGAAACAAAATGATATGTAATTAGATGACTGAGGAAGTCACCAAGAAAATGTTCTTGGTTTGACCATTTTGCTGCTAGTTACATTTAATCAGAACATATTACAAATATTTGACCTGCAAAATTACTCCTTTGCCAGTATTTATTTAGTGCTATGTTTGACAGCAAATGTATCATGTCATAAAGAAAAATCTCACTTGCTCTTGGTCAGTAATGTTTCTGTAACTTAAAGTTGTGATGCAGTTTCATAGTTATTAAACTGACTCTGCTACAGAATTGAGATTGAGTTTGACTGCTAGGAATTTTCTAATATATTAATGTGTACTGTACTGGGGCTTCCTGTTTGTGATGATAGGTCTCAATTCTATATCTTTTATTATATTTTTAAGCAATTCTCTATGCTGGAAGACACACTAATATATAACAGGAAGTGGGACCCCTGCCAGCTGCATAAATAGCACGTGAAAAAATATTAGATATTTAAGAAAAACTGAAACTATTTTTTGTGTAACCTATTTTCTCCCCTATTTTTTACATAAAAATAAAATAAAGTCAATTTTTCAGCAACAAAAAGCTCAAAAGATTTCAATCCACTCTACTGTTCATATTTAACATCTTTCATTAGTGTTAACATACTCAGCGATTCAGAAGTCAGAGTAAACAGCATGTTAGTTTAGGATTCAATCTTGTACCCATTGAACTTAATGGCAGTATCTGGCTGTAGATTTGCAAGTGATATTAAAGTGGGATAGCATAGAAATAGCATGTAAGGCCTAGAGAGAACATAAACTTTGTCAGAAAATACTAAAAGGAGATGGAGCTTGGAAAAATGCAAGTTGGCCTGTTCTGGGAAAAGGTCTTAAACATATGTAATCTGTGGTGTGTAAAGACCTGTAGTGTGGGAAGGACTAGCCTGAAATGCACTGATGCCAAAAGAGACCAATAGGAAATAGTGGGCTACAAATTAGCATTTGTAATGTGATATGGCAGTAAAATAGGTTATTGCAGTTTTGAACTTCATGCACCATCATGTAACAAAATAGGGAAGAAGTAGGCTACACCTTCAAATATTATGCCAGTTGCTGGACACCATATTACAAGAAATGTACTGATAAATTGGATGGAGTTCAGAGAAGAGAGCAGCAAAATTTCATAGTAGGATAAGAAATTGATTTGAGGAAATATTTAAGAAGGTAAACATTTATGGCTTGTTTAAGAGATGAATCAAGAAAGTGCCTGGTTGCCCAAACAAACAAGTTTACATGCATTCCACATACTTCTTATGAGACCCTTTAAAGTAATTCCACTACTTAGCTGTTCATTCACTTCCTGAACTACACATTATGGATGAAATTCACCCATGTGCAGAGGACCAGCAGAAAGTTTATGCACCACTAAAGTCCCACTTAACCCCTCAAAATGGAACTTAAGTAGGACTTCAGTGGCACATTAACTGGGACTATTAGTAAGTGCAGGGCTGGCCTTGCAGGTGGGTGACATACCATGGTCAAGGGGGAAGGCCTTCTTGGTCAAGAGGCTGCAGAAGGGCCGTGCCCACCTGGGAGATGGGGGGAGGGGATAAAGTTAGCTGTGGGGTGGGAGACAGGCACTCACACGTGTCCCCTCTCCGCCCTCCAAGCAACATGACACCTGCTGCGCCACCACCACTCCGCCTGCTGCTGCTCTGCTTGCTGAGTGGCCACCCACTGCTTGGGAGCAGTACTTAAAGGGCGCAAAAGAAAATTAATCCAGGGCACCATTTTCCCTAAGGCCAGCCCTGACTAAGTGGAGACTGAACCCAGAATTTACACAGGGCAGCTCAGAGTCAAGTAACTCATTACATAAGATATTTTTCTTGTCTTCCATTTACCTTCCTCCTGCCAACCAGGGCGTAAATCCAGCAGCCTGCAGCCCCTAGTTCCACCATGCAGATTGATCAGATCATTGTGTAGCTGGATAATGTGGTAGTAAGGAGAAACCATATCCTTAACTATCACATGACCTAGAGCCAGGATTTAGGCCTAAATCATTTGTCTTGTTAATTTCTAATTTAAAATACTTTCTGAAATTTAAGATTACTGAATTCTTGGGAAAAGCTGCTGAATATATATTTAATTATTAACAAATGCAATTTATTAAGTCTACACCGACTATATATACTCCTATTTTCTAGAGCTTCTAAGAGCTCTGCACCCAACAACATATGCCCCCCTAGACTTGTGTGTATATGAGTACACACACACACTTTCCTACATCTCCTGCATCCAGTCATTTATTAGCACTGGATAAATCCTTAAATTAGGTCATGATGAAACTCATCTCTGATATTCTGCTCCCCTAGCTGTGCAGAACTCCCATTGATATCAGTGGGAGTTCTGCATATTGAGGGAAAGCAAACTATCAGATCTGAGATCAATCAGACAGATCTGAGAGAAAAGATTTTCCCTCTGTATGGAAAATTGCATGTTGGGGGCTGTTTTGCTTATACATTATAGATGACCTATATTCTAATAGTTAAATTTTCATCCCAAAATTCAGACGCAGCACTATGCACATTTATATTTTCAGTTCTAAATTAAGTTTTCCACTTGCTTCTTTCCCTCCGTCTAACAGTATTATTTGTACACTATCATTTTTTGCCTCAGGTTTGTAGGAGAAAAAAAGAATCAGTGAAAAACTACATTATAGGAGACAAAAGTCTCTTTGAATAGGACACCTGCTGAGTTGATGAGATGCCTGTTGTGGGATATTTAGCATTGATTCAGAATCATGCAGCATCCTAGAGCTGCTGTAATAATAGGAAAAACAACTAATCCTGTCAAGTAGACTTGCTACAATTTCTGTGGAACCCAGATCTGATTTTTGTGAGTTGAGATTAAAGTATGAAATCTCGCCATATTCCTAAGAACTAAATTCTGCCCTTAGGTGCCAATAGGTGGCTCCCATCAAAGCCAATTAGTGGCTATGTATGCCTGAAGAATTTGGTACCAAAGCCCAGTCATGATAACATTAGAATCTAAACTTAACTTCCTGGTACCAAAACTTTGTAAGAGGAAGAGGCTGGTAGCAGAAGAGTGGCAGCAAACAGAAAGATCAAGGGAAGAGGAGAGAAATGGAAGTTTAAAAAAAATTAAAGGGAAAAAACTGAGGTCACAGCACTATGAAGTATATTATAATCACGTGTACTTTATTTATCTTATTTATTTCTTCAGTCCCAGTTGCCAAGACAGCTACTCATTCCAGTTGCAGAGGTCAAAAAGCAAAATGGCAGGAACAAATTGTAAAAACAAAATCTATCAGTCACTCAAATGGTAAACAAAATAAGTGAGTCTTATATAGTGTCCGTAAAGGTCACTAGACTTGGGCTGCCAAGTGGAGTGAATTCAAAAGATGAGGGCTGTCAGCTGAGAAAGCTCTGCTTTGTTGCCTTAAACAGCTAAAGTGTAGAAAGCTACAGCAAGAGTCTCCCAGACAGTCTTACCCATCATGACAGCATAGAAGGCATTAGCATGTCATTCATATAGAATTCCTATTAAATACGTAGGTCACAGATCATTCAGGACTCATTGGCCAATACTGTGAGCTGGAAACTGGAAACTAATACAGGAATCTGAGAACAAATATTAAGTGTTCATGTTGCCCTGAAAAACTCAGGAAATAGGGGGCTTCTGCATGGTCCTTATGGGTAGTTCTAGGCACAGGAGTAATTGGGCATGGAGATGACAGAGACACATATGACTACTGCATGATCCACATAGGAACAACAGAATTCTCTTGGTGATCCATAGATGATAACAGGCACTATTGACCACTGTTGTTATCTGAGAATCCACGAGAAAAGAAAGTTTGAGGCTGCATTTCAGTAAGGGGCATGTGTATGGTTTATAGATTCATAGATTCATAGATTCTAGGACTGGAAGGGACCTCGAGAGGTCATCGAGTCCAGTCCCCTGCCCGCATGGCAGGACCAAATACCATCTAGACCATCCCTGATAGACACTTATCTAACCTACTCTTAAATATCTCCAGAGATGGAGATTCCACAACCTCCCTAGGCAATCTATTCCAGTGTTTAACCACCCTGACAGTTAGGAACTTTTTCCTAATGTCCAACCTAGACCTCCCTTGCTGCAGTTTAAGCCCATTGCTTCTTGTTCTATCCTCAGAGGCTAAGGTGAACAAGTTTTCTCCCTCCTCCTTATGACACCCTTTTAGATACCTGAAAACTGCTATCATGTCCCCTCTCAGTCTTCTCTTTTCCAAACTAAACAAACCCAATGCTTTCAGCCTTCCTTCATAGGTCATGTTCTCAAGACCTTTAATCATTCTTGTTGCTCTTCTCTGGACCCTTTCCAATTTCTCCACATCTTTCTTGAAATGCGGTGCCCAGAACTGGACACAATACTCCAGCTGAGGCCTAACCAGAGCAGAGTAGAGCGGAAGAATGACTTCTCGTGTCTTGCTCACAACACACCTGTTAATACATCCCAGAATCATGTTTGCTTTTTTTGCAACAGCATCACACTGTTGACTCATATTTAGCTTGTGGTCCACTATAACCCCTAGATCCCTTTCTGCCGTACTCCTTCCTAGACAGTCTCTTCCCATTCTGTATGTGTGAAACTGATTTTTTCTTCCTAAGTGGAGCACTTTGCATTTGTCTTTGTTAAACTTCATCCTGTTTGCAATCCCTCCCAGTTTGGTATCATCCGCAAACTTAATAAGCGTACTTTCTATGCCAATATCTAAGTCGTTAATGAAGATATTGAACAGAGCCGGTCCCAAAACAGACCCCTGCGGAACCCCACTCGTTATGCCTTTCCAGCAGGATTGGGAACCATTAATAACAACTCTCTGAGTACGGTTATCCAGCCAGTTATGCACCCACCTTATAGTAGCCCCATCTAAATTGTATTTGCCTAGTTTGTCGATAAGAATATCATGCGAGACCGTATCAAATGCTTTACTAAAGTCTAGGTATACCACATCCACAGCTTCTCCCTTATCCACAAGACTCGTTATCCTATCGAAGAAAGCTATCAGATTGGTTTGACATGATTTGTTCTTTACAAATCCATGCTGGCTGTTCCCTATCACCTTACCACCTTCCAAGCGTTTGCAGATGATTTCCTTAATTACTTGCTCCATTATCTTCCCTGGCACAGAAGTTAAACTAACTGGTCTGTAGTTTCCTGGGTTGTTTTTATTTCCCTTTTTATAGATGGGCACTATATTTGCCCTTTTCCAGTCTTCTGGAATCTCTCCCGTCTCCCATGATTTTCCAAAGATAATAGCTAGAGGCTCAGATACCTCCTCTATTAGCTCCATGAGTATTCTAGGATGCATTTCATCAGGCCCTGGTGACTTGCAGGCATCTAACTTTTCTATGTGATTTTTAACTTGTTCTTTTTTTATTTTATCTGCTAAACCTACCCCCTTCCCATTAGCATTCACTATATTAGGCATTCCTTCAGACTTCTCGGTGAAGACCGAAACAAAGAAGTCATTAAGCATCTCTGCCATTTCCAAGTTTCCTGTTACTGTTTCTCCCTCTTCACTAAGCAGTGGGCCTACCCTGTCTTTGGTCATCCTCTTGCTTCTAATGTATTGATAAAAAGTCTTCTTGTTCCCCTTTATTCCCGTAGCTAGTTTGAGCTCATTTTGTGCCTTTGCCTTTCTAATCTTGCCCCTGCATTCCTGTGTTGTTTGCCTATATTCATCCTTTGTAATCTGTCCTAGTTTCCATTTTTTATATGACTCCTTTTTATTTTTTAGATCATGCAAGATCTCGTGGTTAAGCCAAGGTGGTCTTTTGCCACATTTTCTATCTTTCCTAAACAGCGGAATAGCTTGCTTTTGGGCCCTTAATAGTGTCCCTTTGAAAAACTGCCAACTCTCCTCAGTTGTTTTTCCCCTCAGTCTTGATTCCCATGGGACCTTACCTATCAGCTCTCTGAGCTTACCAAAATCCGCCTTCCTGAAATCCATTGTCTCTATTTTGCTGTTCTCCCTTCTACCCTTCCTTAGAATTGCAAACTCTATGATTTCATGATCACTTTCACCCAAGCTGCCTTCTACTTTCAAATTCTCAACGAGTTCCTCCCTATTTGTTAAAATCAAGTCTAGAACAGCTTCCCCCCTAGTAGCTTTTTCAACCTTCTGAAATAAAAAGTTGTCTGCAATGCAGTCCAAGAATTTGTTGGATAGTCTGTGCCCCGCTGTGTTATTTTCCCAACATATATCCGGATAGTTGAAGTCCCCCATCACCACCAAATCTTGGGCTTTGGATGATTTTGTTAGTTGTTTAAAAAAAGCCTCATCCACCTCTTCCACCTGGTTAGGTGGCCTGTAGTAGACCCCTAGCATGACATCACCCTTGTTTTTTGCCCCTTTTAGCCTAACCCAGAGACTCTCAACACTTCCATCTCCTATGTCCATCTCTACCTCAGTCCAAGTGTGTACATTTTTAATATATAAGGCAACACCTCCTCCCTTTCTCCCCTGTCTATCCTTCCTGAGCAAGCTGTATCCATCCACACCAACATTCCAATCATGTGTATTATCCCACCAAGTTTCAGTGATGCCAACAATGTCATAGTTGTATTTATTTATTAGCACTTCCAGTTCTTCCTGCTTATTACCCATACTTCT
>NW_020664393.1:38910683-38924825 GCF_002925995.2 Terrapene triunguis
CATTGGCCTCTCAGAGTTGGTAAGACAACTCCCACCTGTTCATGCTCTCTGTATGTGTGTATATATATCTCCTCGATATGTTTCACTCTGTATGCATCCGAAGAAGTGGGTTGTAGCCCACGAAAGCTTATGCTCTAATAAATTTGTTAGTCTCTAAGGTGCCACAAGTACTCTTGTTCTTCTTGACCATTTTTAGTTTATTATTTCTGAGAAGGTTGTAGCCACAGGTGGTATGGCTTTAGCTTTCAGTTCAGTCTTGCATCACTGGCAAGGACAGAGCTGACTTATCAAATGATATCAAGCTTGCTTGTTAAGAACAACTCCAATATTAGTAAAAAGTTGGGAAGAAATATGGGAAACATGGACTCCCATGGGTACAAAAAATAGGGTTGAAAATACCTGATATTTAGCTTTTCATGAATCCCTCAAAAATGAGATAGTTAATGGATTCGAGCAGGGATACTAAGGTTTCGTTTTTTTTTTCCCCCGCACAGCTGTACTATAGCTGAGCAGGCTAATTAGAAGAGCTGTGAGCATGTTAGATTTGAAATAACCTTTAAAAAACTCTACTGTTTAATGACTGGAACTAGCTGAGGCGTTTTAAGAGGAATTCTTCTGTACTCTCAAAAAGCTGATTAATGCTGCTTGCTTGAATATATGAGCATGATATATCAGGAGAAGGCGAGATTTTGTTTGAGCCAACACAATAGTATATGACACATTTCTCTGTACAGTATATCTAGTTTCCTACCATATGTGGAGGGCAGTGGGAGGATAAGAGAAGGTGTTAGTGGCAGATTTGTTGGAAGATGATTTCCATACATTTCCTCTGCATTATTGTTTCGTCTACTTCTCTCATCTAGAAACTTTTGCTCCCTTGTTTTGGCATGTTTACAGTGATAATAGGTATTTAATCTTAGCTCTTGTGCCCTATAAAGAAAGCCTCAAGGCTCTTAGTCAAAGAGGATGCAGCAACTTTTCCATTATCCTATTTCTGCTTTGTAAGTTTCAACCATCTCTGTATTACTAATTTCCCTGTAGTGTTCATCTATTTTTGTTTTGACTCATTCCCAGAATTGGAGAAAATACTGATTGTTTGACAACAATCTGTAGGGTTTTTTTATTTAAAAAAAAGAAACAAAAAAACATTTATCAGAGACACAAAAGCTGACTTGCGATCAATGGGAAATACACTAACGGGGTGTTCTCTCATTAACTTTTAATGTAATTTAAACATCAAAAGCCACTACACGAATCAGACTGCTGGGAGGCCAGAGAGGTAGAGACAAGGACCTCCTTCTGCCTTCCTACTCCTAGAGAATCCACCACTCGGGCTGCTGGGAGCTCAGAGAGGCAGACGGGGCCTTGCTTTCTTTTTCTGTCCCTTCTCCCAGAGGATCCACCATCAGGGCTGTTGGGAGCCCAGAGAGGCAGAGACAAGGGTCTGCTCCCTGTTCGCCACCATCTTCCCACTTTTCCTGGAAATCTACTAGCACATTTTTTGGCCTTTATACGCAAAGGTAAGCAGAACTTAAATGCTATTATTGGGCAGTAGCACTACAGGTTTTGATAGGTTGATGTAATGGCGATTACAATATACACTATATGCAGATGCAACAGGAAGATTTCACTGCCCCCTTAGAGGTAACAGTTTTCTAATCAAAACCTCTAAGATCTTCTTTTAACGAATCCCATCGGGCAGTTTCCCTTATCTTAATCACATGGGGCAAAGCATTAAGCTACAGGAACTACTTCTTCTGTTTTACAACAATTAGATATAATCCAAACTTCTTTCCAGGAGACACTGATCATTTTCAGGCTCAGTCCTGCAAGGCACAGAATGCCAACAACTCCCACTGACTTCACCAGGACTCCATGTGGGAAGAAGTCAGTACTTTGCTAGATCAGGCCCTTTTTCTGACTAATCACAATGCCCATTTTCAAACGCAAGAGTGTAAATTTCTCAGTTGCCATTTTTCTGCCAGAACTAATCTTTTTTTTTCTTTAAATACTTCCCTGCTTTTCTCAGAAATATTGATGCTTGGAGTCTGCTATGGAAGTACACACAATCAACTTCCCCTACCGTGGCACTCATTGCAGGGTCAGATACCTCTGGGTAAATTTGTCCAGAACGTAATTTAGTGACTTTGGTTGCAGAAAGCTTGTTGTAGTTGAAAATTCCCTCCACCAGAAAGAGCATATTAGAGTGAGGAAGAAACTTGTGTTGGTATATGGATTGTAAAATTGTCTGATTTTATTTTACAAGAGCATTTGACATAATTAGATCTCAGGCTGTCTATCTTTGAGAACAAGAGGACATTAAATTTGCATAAAATATGCAAGATGCAGTTGCAGAAACAAGATAGGGATATTTTTGACATAATACATAAATATCTCACAATTAGACGTCAGCTATATACAAACAAACATGCACATGAACAGTTTTCTTATGCTTTAAGGAAATATTGGGGTCTTTGCTGAATGGTATTCATATGCACAAAGATACCATTAACATAGAATAAACTTAGAGTGTTCTAGCTTTAAATTACAATAAACAGGAAATTGTGAGTTAAGGCTGAAGTGCCATCCTTCAGTGACTTTCTTGTGTTTGAAAAAGGGGTGTAGCACTTTGTTTCCTACAAAACAAGGGTTTATCAGAAAATGCTGATTCATCAAACCCAAAATGTTACATGGAATGTACCAGGTTCGACCAACTTCCCACAAAACTCATACAAGATTCTGATGGAAAGCAGTCTGTCAAAGCAGGGTTGCATTGGACAGCTATCTGATTTCCTGTCAGTGTGCCTGGTGGGCTGCTAGGAAGCATGGCCATCCAGACTCCACAGCCTCACCATGTGGACTCCATGGATTCTGAAGCCAGGATTCTCAGGGTTTCCAGCTGGGAACCAGGCACCCTGGAAGCCCTGAGAGTCTCAACTTGACACACAGCTTTCAGTGCTCCTGAGCTCCTTGCTCCCAGCTGGAGCTCGGACTCTCAGAGTAGGCAGCTGACTCTGTGGGCCATACCAGGCTGCTCCCAACTCTACAGTCTGGAGCAGTCCAAGGAGTCCCTAGGGGGTCGGGAAGCCAACTGCTTGATTCATTTTGGTAAAATTGAACTTCAACAGTTAGATTTTTCCTACATGAAAGTTTTCAAAGTTTCCATTCCACAGAAATTTCAAAATTTCTAGTTTTCATTTTGAAATGGAATGAAAATGTTCTCAAAATGTCAGAATTTCCTATAGAATGAAGATTCTGAGTTTCGATCAGCTCTGCTGTGACATCAAAGCCAGATTCTCCAGCACTAGCTACTGTCAGCAGTCAGGACTGTCTGTAACAGACACATTCCACTGGCTCACTATGGAGAGGCGCAAGGGTGGAAACAAACTGGGTACAGGGCCAGGTCTTCATCTGGTGTAAATCATTGTAACTCCATGAAGTCAATGGAGCTAACTTACACCTACTGAGGATCTGTCCCACCAGGGCATCTCTAGTCCCTCAGAGAAGATTTATATCATTTATTTTGGGGTCAGTCCCAGGAGGCATACAAGCCCCACAATTCATACAGTTTTTTTTTCCTGGGAGGTAGAAAATGGGATTGCAGATGAAAAAGAGTATTGCACTCAAACTGAAACTGGCAACATGTTCAAAATTTGCTTCTTTTGCTGTTGGTGCAAACATTTTTTCAACATACCTGTCTGGTACTAGTATGTATTTAGGCAGCTACAAATGCATATTATACATGAATCCACAGAGGACCCAAAATTGGTATTTTATTTTCACTTTTAATAATATATTGTGATGGGATGTATAGACCCCACATTGATAAGGAAGGTGCCAGAGAAGCCATGGGGGCAGAGCTAGCCCCACCCATCCAGCCTTGTCCATCATGTTTGATAGGCAGGAGACCTTTAAAAGGAAGGCAACCAGAGTCAGCGGGGGTGGAGAAGGAAGAGCAGGAGTCTGCGGGAGTGACTTCTTGAGCCACAGGGGTTACTCCCATCCAGGAGATCTTCATCCTGTCCCTACAGGGATTGCAGTGAGTTCCCAAGGAGAGACTTAAGAAGGCCCTCAAGGGGCAGTGTCCCCATGTATGAAGTAAGGAATGGCCTGTGCTGGAGCCACCCAGTTCAAGTAACTGGGTTTGGTCAGGTTCGCCCATCATCTGGGAGAAATATCTCAGAGGACTCCTTTACATGCATCTTTTGGCACATTTGACCACCCAGAGGTGCCTGGATTGGGACAAAAAAATTCCTCTTGCACCAGCCACCTGACACACAACTTTAGAACAGGAAGTACAGAATAACTTGTTATGCCACAGTGGTAACAATGGGATTACTCCTATCACCCATCTAACCTTTCTGGACACTGTGGATTAACAAGGTCATGATCCCACCCTCCCAAATTCCTGGTCAGGGTGGGGACAGGGATGGTGTCTGTTCTGGGACAGGCACAGAATGTGGTTCTGCTCCCTAAACACATTGTGGCTGAGCCCTGAGCATGGGCAAAATTGTCTCTCCAACATCTTAACCATTGTAAACAGAAGTTGAATTGTAGGTAGAGAGGTAACACAAAATACCGTTAAGATGCTTACTTGCATAGTTCAACAGGGTTACACAGCACTTTAGAAATCCATACCTCATAAGCCAGGTGTAGTAAGCTGCTGATGGTGAAGTGCAAGAGCTTAAACAGACAACATATTTTCTGTACATTACCCTAGGATTTTTTTTTCTTTTTCCCTTCTCAGTTGTCTGTCATCTGCTGGATTTATGCAAATATGTGGCTGAAAGTTAAATGCTAGCATTCCAGTGTGCCAAGGGGCAATGTTTTTGACTTGAGGTGGTGTTCTACAATCTGTTTAGGTTCCAAAGTAAAATTCAGAAGTGAACTGAATTTTTTTTTTTTTAAATCTGCAATACATTATATAATGTGAGTCAGTATTATTAATTAGTTTAGGTTCTTATTTAATTTATCTGCTTGGGTGGACTCAGAGCTCAAAAGCAAGTTGTCCATCTAGAATAGAGTTATTCTAGTGCACGTGGTCAGCTGATCTGGAATAAACAGGAAACCAGTTCCTGCACCAATCTTTGGGAATTCTCTTATCTTGCCATACAGCTTTAAACATGCTGCTCATCCATTTTATGCCTCTCTCACCCAAAATTTTCATTAGGTCGCTGTCGCTTCATCAGGTCCCACTGCCTTACTGTTCTTCATTTTCTGGATGGCATTTTTTTCACCTGTTCCTTCATTATTTCAGACTCAGACACCACATTAGGCTCACATGTGGACAACTCCACCAAAAGGTGTTTACCTCATTTAAGAGACTTTCAGCGTACTGTTTTCACCTCTCCTTCACTTGTTCAGGTGTTACTGGCAGTCTTTCCTGGTCATCGTCTACAAATAATGTTGCAATATCATCCTTCTTCCCTTTGCATCCCATTTTTGCAGTGCTATAGATCTTTTTTCCCAGCCAGCTGTGGGTAGTTTGCAAGTTCAGTATTGTGATAAATGAAGGGGGCAGGGAGGAGCTCCCTTTTATGGACACCCAGACAGCCAGTAGCTATAAAATCCCTCTTAGTAGCTGTTTTCTATTGCTCTACCTGTAAAGGGTTAAAAAGTCTCACTGCTATGCATAGGTAAAAGGAAGTGAGTGGACACCTGAAAATTTAAAATTGAAAAACAACTCCCCTTTTGTCTGTCTGTGGTTGTTCTCCCGGAGAGAGGGGACAGGACACAGTAGTTATGTTGTAAGAAGCTTGGGCCAGGTATGAAAACCCACCAATATCATACCTAGAAACTACTCTTTTGAAACCCCAGATATGTAAGTAGATCAGAAATGTCTAGGAAGATGTGATTAGGTTTATCTCTTTTATTTCTTTATGGCTTGTGGATTCCTCTGTGCTAATCCCAGGTTCTTTTGTTTTGCTTGTAACCTTTAAGATGGACCTCAAGAAGCTATTCTTGGTGCTTAATCCTTTTATTTGCTCTTTTTAAAATCTAGCAATAGCCTAAGTTCCCAGATGTACTTTCTTTCTTTTTAATTTTATTAATAAACTTTACCTTTTTTAAGAACAGAATTGGATTTTTGTGTCTTAAGAGGTTTGTGCATGTTTTTTTAATTAGCTGGTGGCAACAGCTGATTTCTTTTTTTCCCCTTTCTCAGCTCTTCCCCAGAGGAAGTGTGTAAAAGGGCTTGAGGGTACCCCATGGGAAGGAATTACCAAGTGAGCCTTCCTGGTCTCTCAAAGGGGTTCTGCACTTGGGTAGTGGGAACATCTACCAATCCACAGTCAGAGAAAAGCTGTAATGTTGGGAGTTTAATACAAGCCTGAAGAGGCAAGTATTAATTTTTAGAATCCTTGCAGGCCCCCACTTTCTGCACTCGACATTCCAGAGTGGGGAATCAGCCTTGACACTACAGATCATCTAGCGTACTCTTTGGTCTTCTTCACTGCCAACTTGGCAGCTTGCTTTGCTTTTTGCATTTATTTTATGCTCTTTTCTGGTTTCCCTTAAGTGGTGGAACAATTGATGGGTACAGTTGCCATCACATGGGATGAAGATACTAGAGCACATCTTGGAAGCTAGGATTAGGCAAATGATGGAACTTCTCTTTGAACAAGAACAGTTTGGTTTTAGGAAAGGACAGGAACCACAGTTGCCATGTTTGACAGGTTTCAGAGGGGTAGCCGTGTTAGGCTGTATCAGCAAAAACAACGAGGAGTCCTTGTGGCACCTTAGAGACTAACAAATTTATTTGGGCATAAGCTTTCGTGGGCTAGAACACACTTCATCAGATGCATGAAGTGAAAAATACAGGAGCAGGTATAAATACATGAAAGGATGGGGGTGGCTTTACAAGTGTGAGGGCAGTCTAACGAGATAACTCAATTAACAGTAGGATACCAAGGGAGGAAAAATAACTTTTGAAGTGGTAAGAGAGTGGCCCATTACAGACAGTTGAGAAGAAGGTGTGAGTAACAGTAGGGAGAAATTAGTATTGGGGAAATTAAGTTTAGGTTTTGTAATGACCCAACCACTCCCAGTCTTTATTCAGGCCTAATCTGATGATATCCAGTTTGCAAATTAATTCAAGTTCTGCAGCTTCACGTTGGAGTCTATTTTTGAAGGTTTTTTGTTGAAAAATTGCCACTTTTAGGTCTGTTATTGAGTGACAGGAGAGATTGAAGTGTTCTCCTACTAGTTTTTGAATGTTATGATTCCTGATGTCAGATTTGTGTCCATTTATTCTTTTGCATAGAGACTGTCCGGTTTGTCCAATGTACATGGCAGAGGGGCATTGCTGGCACATGATGGCATATATCACATTGGTAGATGTGCAGGTGAGTGAGCCCCGGATGGTGTGGCTGATGTGGTTAGGTCCTATGATGGTGTCCCTTGAATAGATATGAGGACAGAGTTGGCACCAGTGTTTGTAGCAGGGTTTGGTTCCTGGATTGGTGCTTTTGTTGTGTGGTGTGTAGTTGCTGGTGAGTATTTGCTTCAGGTTGGGGGGCTGTCTGTAGGCAAGGACTGGCCTGTCTCCCAAGGTCTGTGAGAGTGAAGGGTCGTCCTTCAGGATAGGTTGTAGATCCTTGATGATGCACAGGACAGGTTTTAGTTGGGGGCTGTAGGTGACAGCTAGTGGGGTTTTGTTACTTTCTTTGTTGGGCCTGTCTTGTAGTAGGTGACTTCTCGGTATCCTTCTAGCTCTGTTAATCTGTTTCTTCACTTCACCAGGTGGGTACTGCAATTTTAAGAATACTTGATAGAGATTCTGTAGGTGTTTGTCTCTGTCTGAAGGATTGGAGCAAATGCGGTTGTATCTTAGAGCATGGCTCTAAACAATGGATCATGTGATGTGGTCTGGATGAAAGCTGGAGGCATGTAGGTAAGTATAGTGGTCAGTAGGTTTCTGGTATAGGGTGGTGTTTATGTGACCATTGCTTATTAGCACTGTAGTGTTCAGGAAGCGGTTCTCTTGTGTGGACTGATCCAGGCTGAGGTTGATGGTGGGGTGGAAATTGTTGAAATCCTGGTGGAATTCCTCAAGGGCCTCCTTCCCATGGGTCCCAACAAGGAAGATGTCATCAGTGTAGCGCAAGTAGAGTAGGGGCATAAGGGGACGAGAGCTGAGGAAGCGTTGTTCTAAGTCAGCCATAAAAATGTTGGCATACTGAGGGGCCATGTGAGTACCCATAGCCGTCCCGCTGACTTGAAGGTATAAATCGTCCCCAAATCAACTCTGTCCACATATCTATTCAAGGGACACCATCATAGGACCTAACCACATCAGCCACACCATCTGGGACTCGTTCACCTGCAAGTGATACAGAAGTGGCTAGACTACCAAAAGAATAGCTTCTTGGCTTTTATAAATCTAAAAAATGCATATGATAAAGTGGGGAGAATGGTACTCACACCAGTGCTGAGGAAATATGTAGATCACCTAAAATAGCGATCCAAACATGTTTTAGAATAACAAGCCCCTGTGAATTGAAAGTGTGATTGCACCAGGCATTAACCCTAAGTCTGCTTGCTGCTTATCATATTGATGCATTATGTCAGCAAGAAGATCTCAATGGGAAAAGGTGAGAAGCTGCTATATAAGTATCACATACCAATAAGGGCATCCTCAAAAGAAAGCCTAGAGGAAACAGTAAACCAGTGGTATGACCAGCTAATCAGGCGTGTCATGAAAATGAACTTGACTAAGACTGAGGTCATGTGGGTCAGTAGAGGTGCCACGGGGAACTGGATATAGAGATTAATGGAATTAATTAAACTACACTGACAAGTTCAGGTAACTTGGTAGCTAGGTTGTAGAAAACAGCAAGCTTGAAAGTGAGATACAAACCCGACTTGGGTGTGTGACAGTGTGTGGAATAATATCTCAGGTATCATGTATGATAAATGTATGCCACTGAGACTGAAAGCCCAGCTGTATAGGATAATGGCCCATGCCATAATGCTGTATGGTACTGAAGTATGGATGATGAAGAGATTGTGGGTTCATCACCTACAGGTGTTTGAGATTAGATGTCTTCAGACTATAAAGAGAGTTATACAAAGAGTCAGATTTTAAAATAAAACCATTAGGATGGAACTTAAAGTTAATGATGTGGCTGACAAATTCCAGGAAACATGACTTTTCTAGTTCAGACACATATAGAGAATGAATCAAGAAGACCTGATGAAGATAGTATGGCAGGAGAGGTTGGTAAGGAAGAGAGGAAGGCAGGGAAGTGATGAATGGATTGCATCAAAGAAGATGTAAACAGGTGGAGCTTAGTGCCAACTCAGACAGAGGAAGATGGTGAATGCTAGCATGATTACTTGACCCTAGATGATGGGAAGAAGAAATAGTAGTAAAGGGCATTTTTTTGTGTTTCAAAAGTATTAAATACTTGACTATTTTGAAACCAAGCAACAACTTTTTTGGACTGCAGTGGAGAGATTAAAGGTTGTTAATGGGACATGTGCTATGTTAACAATGTATTACATTGTCTAAAAGTTACAAACTAGACTTCCTTTATCTCTCTTAAAGGGACACAATAAACTTGACATCTAGCCAGTTTCCAAATATAATCTGAAAATCAGCTTCAGGAACTACACTTGACCCTCAGTCCACTTGCCATTTTTTGTGCCTTTACAGTCACTATTTTTTCTGATTTTTTTTTTAATTCGCTTTCTCCTATTTTGCAGTGTCAGAAATCCACACAACCAAATGGGTAAAATGACTACACAGGCAAACCATGAGACTAGCTTTACACAAACATCTGCCAGATGTACAAGTAAATAAATGAGGGGAGGGGGGATTTCAGTAATCTCCTTCAATTATAATAATCTTAATGTGTTACTTGTACCAGTAGTAGGTAACATTTTGAGTCAGGAATCAGATTTGTAAGTTGCTGTCCTTTTTATCATTCTAAGGAGAGCCTAACCAATATTGGTAATAATTTTAAAGAAATGGTAATATAAAAGGAAGTACAAATTAGATAGATTTGTGATCAGACCGTGCTATGCAATTTCTGGTTGCCAAGAATCAGACTGTCCTTTCTTAAATTAAAAATTATTCGTCTGTCTTTAAAGCTTATTAAATTTGAGGTCTTCTTTTTGAGTTCTAGAATTCTTAAGTTTTATACAATGTAAAGGAAACAAGACTGAGGACAAAGATTTTGCCATTTTACAGAGAAACTGATTAAAATTGGAACTACTTTTCCCATAAGTGTACCTGCTAGCTTATATGTTGTACCTGAAGTCAGGAAATATGTCTTTGCTGATTTCAATGGAGCAAGTAATTTCTTCTCCTGCAGCATAAAAATACTTAAGATAACTTCGAATGGATTGAAATTTTAGGCCAATTTTAATATAGGCCATTTGTACTCATTTTATGGCTTAATTTATTATTTTCTGCAATTGAAGATTTATTGTCAGTAATTAAGTTATATGGTCTTTTTTTCCTTTTTTTCTTGCAACAAATAATTGTGCTTCATTTTAGTGTCCTTCTTTCCTTACTTTTTGTTCATAGTTTTATGTTTGGCCATCACAGAAGAGGGGAGGTCTATATGTGAAGGTTCCCTCCAGTAGCTAGAATACACATAACTCACATTCAATAGAAAATGGCAAGTTATTGGTCCTTTAGTACATAAATAGGATTAGAAGATTATGTTGATATTTGTTTTCATGTGCAGAGTGAAACTGACTGCCAAATTTGTTATCAGGAAGGAATTTTTCCCCAGGGTATATTAGAAGGAATTTTGGGGTGTAGGTTTTTTTTTATTATTATTATTTTGCTTTCCTCTGAATCAAATGAAAGGTGATCATCTGTTAAAATCAAGTGACTATATCCCCAATAAAACATGTCCTGAGATTACAGAGGGTGAGTATGGGTGAGACCACTGCCCTGCCCATCACCATCTTCTATCAGAGCATGATCAGCAGAATGTTAATACCTTCTCTTGCAATATTTTCCATCTTCATTCTTCACTCTCTGTGAGGCATATGGGAAGAGAGCAAGGATGAATGCTCTGTGTGAAAGATGTGATGGTAATTGTACAAAAGCATTCAGAGTAACATAAGTAAAATATATCTTACACAAACTGTCTAATGTCTAGTTACCTTCCTGGAGTGCTGATTTAAATTATGTATAGCAGGAAAACGATTATTTTCATAACAAGAAAAGACAAACCATGGAGAGATTAAGGATAATGCAACATACTAAAGTACCTACTTATATCCAGGGTCTATTCTGAAACACCCATGCCTTCCAACATGTTAAAAAAAATCCTTAGAAAGTTAAATGCCAGCATATTCTCTGTTACATAAACTAATATAGATAAACTAGCATGACAACAAGGTATAATGCACCATTAGGCTAGTGCATCATGATGGAGCAGTTTAAAAAAGTCTGATTAGACTTCAAAAAAATCTGAGAGTGTTTTTGTTAGGATGTCTTAATTAAATGAATCTTAGTAGCACAGTAGTTAGAGTTAGAAAAGCTTATTATGGCAATCCTTCTTCTTGTGCATAATTGTTTTTCCTTTGTTCAGTAGGGCACTAAATATCCCAACACTGTGGTTTCTCCACACTTCCTTTGGAAAAATCATTCTGCTGTATAATAAATTTCACTATTAAAAAGTTTCTCTTAAATTTAACATTAAATTTACCTTAACAGAATTTTATCCAACCATTCTTAGTTATTATAATCTCTAGTATCACCCTAAATAAGTCTTCCTTGGTCATTGAAATGCTTGTGGTCATTTGTCACACACCTACTCTACTGATGAATTAATTGGTGTCTCAAATTTGGTGTTCCAAAGGCTCTTCCTTATATTTTATTACATTTCAGCAAGATGCACTGCTACAAAGACATGTTCTAGTAAACATTTTCACTACATGCTGCCTGTGGGTGTGACAGAAAATGGCAGTTGGCATCAAAATATAAATGTATACAGTTCATCTGACAGCTACAACATATTATCAGCACTTTGACTTTTACATAATAGCATAGGGATTCTGAAAGAATACCAGACATATGTGGTTGCTATGCTTCTGTCCAAATTTAAGAACATATTTTTTTTAGATTTATATCACCAGAAAACATAGATACCTTGCGTAATGCACTCCTTTTCTGCTTCACACCAATCTCTTGGATGCTTTTACTGTCATAGAACTTTACGATACTGTATCACTATGTTCTTTTCCAAATGAGAGCATAATTATCAGGCACTGGTCTTTTGTTGTCTTCCCAATTTTTCTTGGCATTCTCTATTTCATTTTTCATTTGCATCTCCATTATTATTTTCCTTGTAGTTTATAGATTCCAATATTTTCATCTCAGATACATTTTCCACACCATGACTTGACAAACCTGAACTGCTGGATTCCAAAGAATTCCTTTCCTCAAGACTCTGTTATTTCAGACTCCCTTCCTAAATTCTACAGCAAGAAATTGGAGTTCATTTATGACACCTTTGAGCACTATGCCCAATGTGGAAAATCCCAATTTGAATGTGCACTGAAAATGGAAAGTACCAGATTGCAGATTGTATACACAGACTCTGCAGTCACTAAGGGGCATACCATCTCCCAGATTAATAATTGAGAACAACAAATGCCTCAAGGACCAGCTTAGCACCAAATACAACGATTTGAGAAGAGGAAGAAATCTAAGTTGATAGAAAGTATATAAAAAAGAAATTGGATTTAATGACCTACTAACCCACATAATTAACACATTGAGACTGATTTTGACAGCCCTTATAACTAGAATGGGAGTTGTATTTCTATAAGGAAGATAGTAGCAGGACCATTGTCTTGGTTCTACAGTGACATTGGTACCCCCCCCCCCCAACACACATTTCACTGTATCACTTGCATGACTAATTGATTGCTTGGTGTTTCTGTTGAAACCCTCATTGTAGCAATGGCAGTTCAATCTGAATACATGTTTCTGTTTGTTCTAATCTTTATTATACAGAATCAAACATCTGTTTTCTACATCCATGCCTTCTTGCTATAAATATACATATATTTAGTATTGACTATGAAGATGTATTTTAAATTATTATTCTGAAGAAAATTCTATAAACAGAATGTTTCTTTACAATTAGTAAAAGTATTCATTTATTGTTTATTGATTATAATATTACATGAATTTCTAAAGGACTCATGACCAAAGTGAGGTCTTTTAATGTTCCCTGAAGGTGGCAAGACCTGAGATCAGCCTGAAATCTAAAAGAAGCAAATTCCTCAGCACGAGGGCCATCTACAATGGATGCCTTGCCCTTGGCTCCCATGAGGTCCATGCTGGAGATGGACTGCTGGAATTGTCTTTGGACCTCTTGAGTCCAGTCCCCTGCACTCATTGCAGGACTAAGTCATATCTAGACCATCCCAGGTGTTTGTATAACCTGCTCTTAAAATCCTCCAATGTTGAACATTCCACAACCTCTCTAAACTATTTATTCCAGTGCTTAACTACCCTGACAGTTAGGAAGTTTTTCCTAATGTCCAACTTAAAGTACCCTTATGCCCATTGCTTCTTTTCCTACCCTCAGAGGTTAACAAGGGAGCAATAGCTGAGTGGTTTGAGCAGTGGCCTGCTAAACCCAGGGTTGTGAGTTCAATCCTTGAGGGGGCCACTTAGAGATCTGGGGCAAAATCAGTACTTGGTCCTGCTAATGAAGGCAGGGGGCTGGACTTGATGACCTTCCAGTTCTAGGAGATGGGATATCTCCATTAATTTATTTTATTTATTTCTCCCTCCTCGTAATAACCTTTTATGGACTTGAAAACTGTAATTATGTCACCCCTCAGTCTTCTCTTCTCCAGACTAAACAAACCCAGTTTTTTCAGTCTTTCTTCATAGACCATGTTTTCTAGACCTTTAATAATTTTTGTTGCTCTTCTTTGGACTTTCTCCAATTTGTCCACATCTTTCCTGAAATGTGGGGCCCAGAACTGGACACAATACTCCAGTTGAGGCCTAATCAATGTGGAGTAGAACAGAAGAATTACTTCTCATGTTTTGCTTACAACACTCTGCTAATACATCCCAGAATAATGTTCGCTTTTTTTTTGCAATGGAGTTACACTGTTGACCAGGGCCGGCTCTGGCTTTTTCGCCGCCCCAGGCGA
>NW_020664393.1:38925225-39038434 GCF_002925995.2 Terrapene triunguis
GCTCTCCCCCCCGGCAGCCGGGGGGAGGGCGGCCAGAGCACCGGGGGGAGGGCAGCGAGCCCGGCTGTGGCCCCGCTCTCCCCGGCGGCCGGAGCGCCGCGCCGCCCCCCTCCAGGTGCCGCCCCAAGCACCAGCTTGGGTGCCTGGTGCCTGGAGCCGGCCCTGCTGTTGACTCATATTTAGCTTGTGGTCCACTATAGCCCCCAGATCCTTTTCTGCAGTACTCCTTCTTAGGTAGTCATTTCCCATTTTGTATGTGTGCAACTTGTTTGCTTGGTGTTTCTGTTGAAACCCTCATTATAGCAATGGCAATTCAATCTAAATACATGTTTCTGTTTGTTCCAATCTTAGTGGAATACTTTGTATTTGTCCTTATTGAATTTCATCCTGTTTATTTCAGACCATTTCTCCAGTTTGTCCAGATCATTTTGAATATTAATCCTATCATCCAAAGCACTTGCAGCCCTTCCCTGCTTGGCATCATCTGCAAATGTTATAAGTGCACTCTTTCTGCTATTATCTAAATCATTTATGAAGATATTGAAGAGAACAGGACCCAGGACTGACCCCTGTGGGACCCCACTCAATATGCCCTTCCAGCTATGAATCACTGAAAACTAGTCTCTGGGAATAGTTTTCCAACTAGTTATGTACCCACCTTATAGGAACTCCATCCCCCTTCCATTAGGCTTGTTACCCTATCAAAGAAATCTACTGGGTTGGTTGATCTTACAAAATTCTTCTTGACAAATCCATGCTGACTGTTACTTATCACCTCATTATCTTCGAGATGTTTTCAGATTGATTGCTTGATTATTTGCTCCATTATCTTTCCAGGTACTGAAATTACATTGACAGGTCTGTAAGTCCCTGGGTTCTCCTTATTCCCCTTTTTATAGATTGGCACTATATTTGCACTTTTCCAGTCTTGTGGAATTTCTCCCATCTTCCATGACTTTTCAAAGATACTCACTGATAGCTCAGATATCTCTTCAGTCAGTTCCTTGAATATTCTAGGATGTATTTCATCAGGCCCTGCTGAGTTGAAGACATCTAGCTTGCCTAATAATTTTTAACTTGTTCTTTCCCTATTTTCCTACCTCATTTTCACTGGCATTCATTCTGTTAGATGGCAGTCACTACTCAACTTTTTGGTGAAAACTGAAACAAAAAATTTATTTTTAGCACTTTTGCCATTTCTATGTTTTCTGTTATTGTTTTTCCCCTCTCACTGAGAAACAGGCCTACCTTGTCCTTGGTCTTTCTCTTGCTTATAATGCATTTGTAGATGTTTTCTTGTTACCCTTTATGTCTCCAGCTAGTTTAATCCCATTTTGTGTCTTGGATTTTCTAATATTGTCACTCCATGTTTGTTTTGTTTTTTATATTCATCCTTTGTAATTTGATCTAGTTTCCACTTTTTGTCGGACTCTTTTTTGAGTTTCAGATCATTGAAGATCTGTTAAGTCACTTGCAATACTCCCTATCTTCCCTACACAGTGGGATAGTTTGCTCTTGTTCCTTTTGACAAACTGCCAACTCTCTTGAATTGTTTTTCCCCTTAGACTTGCTTCCCATGGGATCTTACCTACCAGTTCCCTGAGTTTGCGAACATCTGTCTTCTTGAAATCCATTATCTTTAATGTACTCTTTTCCCTCCTACCATTCCTTAGAATCATGAACTGTATCATCTCATGACCACTTTCATCCAAGTTACCTTCCACTTTCAAATTCTCAACCAGTTTGTCCCTATTTGTCAAAATCAATCTAGAACAGTCTCTCCCCTAGTAGCTTTCTCCACCTTCTAGGGGGGAAAAAATTGTCTTCAATACATTCCATAAACTTGTTAGATAACCTATGCTCTGCTGTGTTATTTTCCAAACAGATGTCTGAGTAGTCCCCCATCACCACCGACTCCTGTGCTTTTGATGATTTCATTAGCTTAAATAAGCCTCATCCACCTCTTCTTCCTGATTAGGTCATCTGTAGTATACTCCTACCATGACATCACCCTTGTTTCTTTACCCCTTTTATCCTTACCCCTAGATTTTCAACAAGTCTGTCTCCTATTTCCATCTCAACCTCTAGCCCAAGTGTATACATCTTTGATATGCAAGGCAACAGCTCCTCGCTTTTTTCCCTGCCTATCCTTCCTGAGCAAGCTGTACCCTTCAATAGCAATAATCCAGCCATGAGTATTATCCCACCAAGTGTCTGTGATACCAACTGTGATGTTGCACGCCATAATGTTTTATGGAAATATGCTTATGAGTGTGAATATGATGCAACTAGAATATGCTTTATGCAAAAGGTCTCTTGTAAGCTATCATTACAAAGCTTATGACCTACTGAATATATTCATCCTATTTGTATGCATGTATCATCCTTGTATCTGAAGGTAGAAACATGAAGTATAACTCTGAGGTCCTATTGTAACTATGCAAAGTGTGGGCAATTAATGGTGTCTTAGAATCTTGATGACTCCCATTGACTAGGACAATTGGTTGTAAACAGTTTATTTACCTGCAAGCCTTCCTGTGTTCATGTGATTCAGGAAGAATGAAGGCTGGGATCTCACAGGGCATGTGAATATGTCACCTGATACTGGAATCCATCTTAAACCTGGTGCTTTTCCATTTAGAAGGAGACATTTAGACCCAGAGAGACAAAAGATTCCTGCCTTGTGCCAAAGCTATAGAAGGGAGTGAAACAGAACAAAGGGGGCGGCCAGTCATGAGAACACCCCTGCTTTCCAGCTAAGATGTTTGCTGGAACTAACAAGGACTGTACCAGGGTAAAGGATTGGGCCCAGACTAGGAAGGAGTCTAGTATGTGAAAGAAGCTTACTGGAACCATCTCTGAGGGTGAGAGTTTACCTGTAATCAGTTTCTTAATGTATTAGGCTTAGACTTGCGTGTTTTTGCTTTATTTTGCTTGGTGACTTACTTTGTTCTGTCTATTATTACTTGAAACCACTTAAATCCTACTTTTTATACTTAATAAAATCTCTTTTGTTTATTAGTAAACCCAAAGTAAGTGATTAATACCTGGGGGAGCAAACAGCTGTGCATAGCTCTCTATCAGTGTTATAGAGGGCGGACAATTTACCCTTTATACAGAGTAAAATGGATTTATTTGGGAGCTGGGTGTCTGAGTGCTGGAGGCAAGTAACCTGCCGAGCAGTTTTTAGTTAAAGTCTGCAGCTTTGGGGACATGGACCAGACCTGGGTCTGTGTTGCAGCAGGCTAGCATGTCTGGCTCAACAAGGCAGGGTTCTGGAGTCCCAAGCTGGCAGAGGGAGCTTCAGTACATCAGGTGACAGTCCCAAGGGGGTCTCTGTGACCAAACACATCACACCAACTATGTCTTCATTTTGTTCATTCACTAGCATTTCTAGTTCTTCCTGTTTATTCCCCATACTTCTCGCACTAGTATATAGACATCTAAGATATGGATTTGATTTCCTCTCATCTCTCTCATGTCCCTGCTATAATGGCCCATGTTCCCACAAATTCTCACCCTTCTCCCAGCCAGGAGCCTCTCGCTCTCTTGGTCTCTGCCTCCACTTAGCTGTACGTTGTGCTGTAGTTCTCTCAGCCAGCCAGGCATGCAGTCCTTTCTTCTCCAGCTCCAAGCAGCAACTGCCCTGTCTCTGGCTCTGTAGCTCCTTTTTATAGGGCTCTCCTGGCCCCGATTGGCTGCTTCCCCTTCAGCCACTCTCGCCTGCATGGAGGACCTCTCCACTGCTTCTTACCTGGGATGGGTGTGGCAGGACCCTGAGGCCTCCAGCCGGGGGACTCTGACCCTAGTCCACCCCATCACACTCCTCCCCTCCCCGACAGGATTCGGGTGGTAGTTCTATAGAGGGTACTCCCCCTTTTACCCTGTTTTGTCCCACATTAGCAGGATCTTCCCCCACTCAGACTTCTCTGTCCGGAGGGCTATTAGTTATAGTCTCCCGGTGCCCTGATCTAGCAGGGTCCTTTTCACTTTGCCCTCTTCACCTTGAAAGTCTGTATTAGTCCTCATCCCTTTCAATCAGGGCTCCCTCCCCAGGCCTCACTGTCTGGAGAGCTTCTGAACAGGCTTTGCCCTGGTGTCCAGAGTCTACTCTCCCAGGTCTTTCTTGCCTGGAGAGTGTGTTCATGGTACTTTGGCTCACTTTCACCTCCTGGACTTTGGGGTCTCTATATGCCGAACCTCTAACTGTGTCTCATAATTGTACACCACGTAGCACTCTTTTTCCTCCATGGTGAACTAGAGCTCTTCACTCAGCTGCTCATTCTTGAACATGAGATCCTCCAGTTTCTTTTCTGCTGCTTCCAGTTGTTTCGCCAGGTCATCCTCTCTTAGGAGGGAGCTCATAAAGCTGGCCTGCACTATTCCTCTCCTTATTCTAGGGTCCTGTTCTCAATTCCAGCCCTTCTCTTTTGCCTCTCCCAGCTGGGTTGAATCTGTCTGGGCCTCTGCTAGTTAGCACACTGGGTGTTTTAGCCTGAGTTCCCACAGTATTCCACTGGACCCTGAACTCTCTCTGGGTCCCTGCTGTTCCCTGCTGGGCCTAGCCTCTATTGTATCCTGCTGGGCCCTCTGATCCTTTTCCCTCTGGGCCTAGGCTTCCTGCAAGGCTAGGTATCGTTCCCTCTCTCCCTTGGCTTCCATCTGTAACCGGGCCAATTTCTTCTCTACCTGGACCATCTGGCTAATAACTTTCTCTCTGGAGATGGCACTTTTTCAGTAGGTCCCTCATGTCTGAGGTATTCTGGTCTCACCGCTGGGCTTTTTTCTGAGGTCTCCTTACCATAGCTCCCAGCCCCTCTACATTCTTTCCCATCTGGGCCTGGACCCTCTCAGTCCTGGGTTGCTGTCTGGGTCCTTCCCACATGAGGGCTCAGTAGATCACCCAGTCTCGCCCCAAGATTACAGGCCATGGCAGATCCTTGACCACACCAACATGGAGTCGAGCTCTCCGGACCTGTACCTCTGGCCCATCATCTGCTGTAGGGTAGACTCAGGTCTTCCTATGTACACAGGAGACATGTACTATGTGTTGTCAGTCTAGGCCAGTTGCCCTCACTTGGTCTTCCTGAACCAAGGTGTTCCCACACCCTGAGTCTACCACACCCTTAACCATAGTTCCTCTCAGTCTGATTGTCACTACCCATGGTGGGGCCACCCTGACCTTGAAAGTAGACCCCCACCGATTAGTTATACTGTAATAACAGTTCAGGTAGTCACATTCCGTTACTGGGCAGTGCTTTTTAATATGCCTGGGCTGGCCACACCTGTAGCAGTCTACCAGGTCTCTTAGCTCCTTCCCACTAGTACCTCCCATAGGCTGCAGGGCTCTCCGGACCCCTTGCTGTTGTTGTGCACCCCCTGAGTCTAGAATCCTTTGGGGTCTTTCCCCCTTGCAAGCCTCCTGGGGTCACCCCCTGGTGAATCTCTCTCAGTTTACTGTACAGCTTGGGCCGTTTTTCTCCTTCAGCCTCAAAGTAGGTCTCAGCTCACTCGACTGCTTCCCCCACTGAGGCCAGCTGGAAATGCCTTACCCAGCTCTGTGCCCCGCCTAGGACCTTCAGGAATTGCTCTAGGACCACCTGATCCAGGAGCTTCTCCACTGAGCTGGTCTCTGGGCAAAGCCAGTGTGTCGCCAGATCTTGTAACTTCTGGGCCATTACCTGTGGTTGTGCCCCTCATGCGAACAATTCCATCTGGAACTTTTGCCCGTACACCTCTGGAGACAGCCCTAGCTAATCCAAAATGGCTGCCTTCACCAAAGGGTAGGAACTCACCTGCTCATCACTTATCACTCAGTAAGCCGCCTGTGCCTCACCCATCAGGAATGGTGCTATGCAGGCTGTCCAAGTTAGCTCTTTCCAGCCTGCTACCTCGGCTACCCACTCAAATGTCTGGAGAAAGACATCAGTGTCATCGTCTGGTCTGAGCTTCACCAGACCCAGAGCCAAATGGCCACCAGTTCCATCACCAACTGGGTTCTCGAGTGTGGTGTGACCAACCACCTCTGTATCCACTCCTGCTGGTTGGAGTGGATCTCCTGCCACCGTTGCTGTGCCGCAAACTGGGCCTCCTGTTGCATCTGCATGTTTTCCATTAATTGCATCAGCAGGGTCTGCACTGCTGCTGCTCTTGCTGTTGTTGGCCTGCCACCAACAGGTGGATCACCTCTTTCATAATTGTGCCCCTTGTTAATGAGGGGTCAATCCGAAGGATCCCCGCTTCTGGTACCAAATGTAACGGGGTTGGCACCCACCTCTCATGATCACCCCTCTGGTTGAATGTGTCCGCAGTCTTTAAACCAGTCCCAGCCCTGGTATGGGACTGTATTCCCAGGGCTTCCTCCCTGAAGACACTATCTTCCCGTGGCCCTCCCCAGGCTCAGTCCCTACTCAGGGTATGAAGCCAGACAGGAGCTCCTTCATTGCTCCCCCAGTCCCTGCTAGCAAACTGTAGAAGAATATAGAAGAACATAAATTGTTGGGCAAAAGTCAACATGGTTTCTGTAAAGGGAAATCATGTCTTACTAATCTATTAGAGTTCTTTGAAGGGGTCAACAAACATGTGGACAAGGGGGATCCAGTGGACATAGTATACTTAGATTTCCAGAAAGCCTTTGACAAGGTCCCTCACCAAAGGCTCTTAAGTTATAAATTAAGTTGTCATGGGATAAGAGGGAAGATCCTTTCATGGATTGAGAACTGGTTAAAAGACAGGGAATAAAGGGTAGGAATAAATGGCAAATTTTCAGAATGGAGAGGGGTAACTAGTGGTGTTCCCCAAGGGTCAGTCCTAGGAGAAATCCTATTCAACTTATTCATAAATGATCTGGATAAAGGAGTAAACAATGAGGTGGCAAAGTTTGCAGATGTTACTAAACTGCTCAAGATAGTTAAGACCAAAGAAGACTGTGAAGAACTTCAGAGATCTCACAAAACTAAGTAATTGGGCAACAAAATGGCAAATGAAATTTAATGTGGATAAATGTAAAGTAATGCACATTGGAAAAAATAACCCCAACTATACATACAATATAATGGGGGCTAATTTAGCTACAACTAATCAGGAAAGAGATCTTGGAGTCATCGTGGATAGTTCTCCGAAGATGTCCACGCAGTGTGCAGCAGCAGTCAAAAAAGCAAACATGATGTTAGGAATCATTTACAAAGGGATAGAGAATAAGACAGAGAATATCTTATTGCCCTTATATAAATCCATGGTATGCCCACATCTTGAATACTGCGTACAGATGTGGTCTCCTCATCTCAAAAAAGATATACTGGCATTAGAAAAGGTTCAGAGAAGGGCAACTAAAATGATTAGGGGTTTGGAACGGGTCCCATATGAGGAGAGATTAAAAAGGCTATGACTTTTCAGCTTGGAAAAGACTAAGGGGGAATATAGAGCTATATAAAATCATGAGTGGTGTGGAGAAAGTGAATAAGGAAAAGTTATTTATTTGTTCCCATAATATAAGAACTAGGGGCCACCAAATGAAATTAATGGGCAGCAGGTTTAAAACAAATAAAAGGAAGTTCTTCTTCACACAGCGCACAGTCAACCTGTGGAACTCCTTGGTTGAGGAGGTTGTGAAGGCTAGGACTATAACCGCGTTTAAAAGAGAACTGGATAAATTCATGGAGGTTAAGTCCATTAATGGCTATTATCCAGGTTGGGTAAGGAATGGTGTCCCTAGCCTCTGTTTGTCAGAGGGTGGAGATGGATGGCAGAAGAGAGATCACTTGATCATTACCTGTGAGGTTCACTCCTTCTGGGGCACCTGGCATTGTCCACTGTTGGTAGACAGGATGGGCTGGATGGACCTTTGGTCTGACCCAGTACAGCCATTCTTATGTTCTTATGTTCTTAACTGTCTTTGGCTCAGTCCTAGCAGCTAGCCAGAAGCCTCTTGCTCCCCGGGTCCCTGCCCACACTTCGCTGTCCGTTGTGCTCAAGTTCCTTCCGCCAGCCAGGCATGCAGTCCTTTCTCCTCCAGCTCCAAGCAGCAACTGCCCTGTCTCTGGCTCTGTAGCTCCTTTTTATAGGGCCCTCCTGGCCCCTGATTGGCTGCTTCTCCTGCAGCCATTCTCGCCTGCTTGGAGGACTTGCTCCTTACCTGAGACGGGTGTGGCAAGACCCTGAGGCCTCCAGCAGGGGGTCTCCGGCCCTAGTCCACCCATCATACCCATTTAGAAAACAGGCTAGACAAAAGCAGCAACTTCTTTGTTGCCTGCGGGTACAAACCCATTTAAAAACACACTGCAGTAATCTACCTTGGAGGTGAGAAACACATTGTTTATTGTAGGTAAGTCCTCATCCAAATGGAGAGGATTCACTTTTAGCCAGCAAAAAAGGGGAGAGAGCATTTTTAGTTAAAACTTCTTTCTGAAATTCCAGAAGCAAAGATGAGGACAGGACTGAGATTTTTGACTAGCTTGACAATGTGAGTGTGGATGCCCTTAAGGGTAAAGTCACAGCTCCTGACAGTTCCTCAAAGTGCTTCCTTATGCTAGTCATCATCCTCTCTCTTGCTGCGATTGAGCTTTAGCCAGCTGCTTTTCACAGAAGTCCCTATTTCCTAAGAATAGCAGGGAGATCACATAATCAGTCCTAGACAAGAAGGAGAAAGCTGGGTAATGTTATCGTATGGATAATATCTGATAGTGACCTTGCACGAAACTTACACAAGAGACAAAATTGAATCCTGTGGAACTCTATAGCTGAGGTATCTTTAAGAAGAGGAGCAGTTACTCATCACCACTTTCTGGGATCTTTCAAAGAGGAAAAACTCTTCCCCCTAACAGATTCTGTGACCCAGTCAGTTCCTAATCTATAAAGGTTCAACTCAGTGAAATAGATCTGTCTAGCATCCATGATACTGCACAAGCTGACTGCATTATTTTTAACATTGTTGGGTTTGAAGGAAATCCCACTTACCAACCTAGGTGATTTTGAAAAATGAAGCATTTCTGAACTCGGGGATATATTTTCCTCTTGATCTTCAGAGATTTAGTTGGGATAACATTAACACTGATAAGGATTATGTGCATATAATCCTTGAGTTTTGAGAGGATTCTAGTCCCCTATATACGTCAAAGAGACAAGGTTTATATTGGATTTAACAGTTTTTGTTGGTTCCATACTATGTACTGTCAAAGATGTTTTCATTTTACATAATGTCAAAGACAAAAGAGATTGAACATTGGATTGTTCCTAACAAAATATGTATACATTTCCTAAAATCCTGAGAAATAAATAAATTGGACTAATTCATCTCTGATATATCAATTCCAGCTGACTGCAGATGTCATTTAAATACCTTCTATTCCTTAGTGTTGAAAAATCACATATAGTTTTAAAATATTTGGATCAGATTCCTACTTCCCAGGTATGTTGTGAGAATTCAAAATAGCTTACAAACATTAACGGGTGAAGTCAGAAGCCACTATGGGCCCGATCCAAAATCCATTGAACTCAGTGGAAGACTTTTCCATTACTTCAGTGGTTTTTGGATCAGGACTGATGTAAGTACTTACAATTATTACCATTACCATACATATTGTTATGTGAAATCTCCCACATGGATTCCCACTAAAAACTCAACTTTTATAAACAATAGCAATCCCCATAGTACAGTCTCTGAGATATCTGTCTCACAATGAAACACTGGCATATCTAAGGTACCACATTATGGAAGGTGTAAGTGCTGATACTTTTTATTTGTTTATGATTTATTTATTTAGGAAGTATGAACACAGTTTACAAATCCTTTCCAGGTAAATGTCAGAAACAAAATAATCATTATAATAGTGAGTGTTTGATTAAAGAGACACTATACCAGAACAGAATCATCCGATCTCTCTATTTAACGGGGTGTTAGATTACAGAGTGACCATCATTACAACACCTATGACATGTTGGTTTTAGCAATTTTATTAAATTGAATGAAATCTCTGATTGCACACATTTAATAGATAGGCATGTCTATCAAATGTTAATATTCAACAAAAATTGGACATGTGTCCTGGTTTTCTTGCAAGTGAATGTACTTTTGAGTATCGAATAAAAAGGCAATAAAGTGTCTTTGTCCTCTGTCTATTTTGCTGGGTATGTAATTGGCTCCTATATTATTATTATTTTAAACAGTCCTCTGTGGTTGGACTAGTATTCTTTTTTCCAATGAGAGCTATAAGCAACCAAGCAGCTAATATTTTTATGGCAAGTGCTTAAAAGTGATATTTGTTGTAAAGTAACATGGGTTTGTTATCCTGTGTAATTTAAAACAAACAGACATTTTAGGAAATTTCTTTAGACCCTCTTTTTCTAATCTATGTGTTAAATGACTTCCCCATTTATAAACTCTACTTTCTTTTCTGGGCTACCATATCCAGTTTTACATAGTTGATCTGAACTGAACTGAATTCACATTGCATCCTGAATGTACTTAGGTTACCTAACCAGTCTAGATTCTTTTGAATGTAATTTCATTGTCCCTCATTACAGAGAGAGACACAACAGCTCTTCTAAAACTAGACTGTTCCATTCATATTGCCTTTGATTTTAGAAATGAGAGATTCCATGGGTAGTAATAAATAAGTGAAGTTCTGAGAATACTTCAAAAGCTTTTCCTTGCTCCAATTTTAAAAGTAATCTGCATTCCTTGAGTTAGTTTTATGATAGCTCATGAAAAGTTAATTTTGACCAGCATTAAAGCTGTCCAAACTTTTCATGGCATAATTTTCCACAGAAAACTGATTTTGATTAAACTTCTCTATATTCTGACTGGAAAATGCTAAATGAAAAATTTCATTTTGAATCACCATATCTAAACTAAATGAAAATTTTTGTTCTGTCTCACCTTAAAATGCCATTTTGTTTCAGTTTTTCAAAACCAAAAATTTCAGTTTTTCATTTTAGGCTGGGGGATTTTTGTGGTTTTGTCCTCCCTTTCCCTTTGTTAGTTTGACCCCGATTTTTCACTGAAAAAGCTTGGAAGTGTTTTGAAAGTAGGGAAACCCTGCTTTTATACTCTTCCTTACTATTTTCCAAGTTAAAGAAGGTAGAGGGGAAAGCAGCCCCTTAATCCAGAAAAAATAGGGAAAAAAATCCGACAATCAAAATGAAATGACAGTTTAAATTGAAGAGAAACCATCATTTTAATTTTAAAATACTTTTATTGAAATGAAATGGTGATTGTCATTTTGTTTAATTTTGGATACTTGCACTGGAAACCTGAAAATTTGGGGAATAAACATTTTTTTTTAAAGGGGATTTATTTTTTAACTTAAAAAATTTGTGGGGGGGGAAATTGCATTTTCCAGCCAGCTCTAACTGACATATATATTCAAAGAAAATGAATTGTAAAGACATATATGCAAATATTCCTGTCTGAAGTACATGTTCACTCATCCAGCATAGAACATGTGACCTGTCTGACTAATTACAATTAAATAATACAGATGAAACAGTGAATACTGAAGACTCTCAGAGAACTGTTCAAAATCAATCCGTATGGCTGAAATAATTTTAAAAATGTTGCAACTATTTTCATATAGTGAACATTGCAGTCTCCCCACAAATATTCAAGAAGCGAAAAGAGCCTAAATCTTTCTGATAAATTATTCATTGTGAAGTATTCACTCAGGTCTCAGAGACAGATTGATAGACAGCAAAAACATATTGAAGTGTATCTACTAACTTTCTCCATCTTCTTGCAATCTTATTTAGAATTCTGTCCTCTCTCATTATAAATGTGTAATGCCAATGAGTGTCAGTGCAAATTAAATGTGGGTTTCAAGGGGAGACAAGAAATGTTAGACATTTATGGAATCCAAAAAGGGTATGTCCTAACAGGCAAAAAGAGGATGTGTTTCAGCTGTGCCAGCTCAATCAAGGTAGCTTAACACAGCTGAATGTGCAACCCTGTTAATGTGCAGGCCAACACATTTGATGGTGTGATAGCTGGGCATGTTGCAGGTTATGAGGAGCCTTATTAGGGCTTTTCAGTCACATTACTTTAACTTGACTGAGCTAACATGATTGAAAACACACTCTTTTTAGCCCCTCTCCCACATGGTTAAAGTGTATTCTGAACAAATGTAGAACTTACATTGCAAAACATTGAAACTATTTGTAAAGTTCTAGGGTACTTTAAAACTTTTTTTAAAAAAATCATGATTCTGTAGTTCCTAGTCAAGGATCGTTGAAGGATTTCCTAATGATAGAATTGTGTGCTTAGTCAAACATTCACAAAAGGCCTACTCCTCCTGTTAAAATCAATAGCTAAACTGCCAGTGATGCTAATGAAAGCAAGAACTAGCCCAAGTAACATTTAGAGCAGACGCTGGTATTGTGATCAAAGAAGCTCTGAGTTTCATTCCCTGCTCTGACACAGACTTTCTGTATGATTTCAAGCAAATTATTTAACCTCTGTTTCAGTTTATCCATCTGTATGTTGGGGATAATGATATATTTCTATTTCATGGGTTTGTTAAAAAGCTTAACTCATTAATGTTTGTAAAACACCTTTGAAATCCTCAGTTGGAAGATGCTGTTATATTATCATAGCTAAAATCAATTTAATTTTTAAACAGGGGAAATTGTTTCTTGTTCTTTTTCAGAATGTATTTCTACATTTGCAGTTCCCCAGATCAACAGAGAAAACTTTTTTCCTCTGTGTATTTCTTATTCTGCTTTTTAATCTGATAAACCAAATTCTGCTTCCATTGAAGTCAATGAAGTCAAAATCATCCAAAGCACAGAACTTGGTGGTGATGGGGGAGTTCAACTACCCAGATATCTGTTGGGAAAATAACACAGCAGGGCACAGATTATCCAACAAATTCTTAGAATGTATTGGAGACATTTTTTTATTTCAGAAAGTGAAGAGATCTACTCTGGGAGAGGCTATTCTTGATTTCATTTTACAAATAGTGATGAATTGGTTGAGAATTTGAAAGTGGAAGGCAGCTTGGGTAAAAGTGATCATGAAATGGTAGAGTTCATGATTCTAAGGAATGCTAGGAGGGAGAACAGCACAATAAAGACAAAGGATTTCAAGAAAACAGACTTAAGCGAAATCAGAGAGTTGGGAGGTAAGACCCCATGGGATGCAAGTCTAAGTGGTAAAACAGTTAAAGAGAGTTGGCAGTTTTTCAAAGAGACATTATTAAGGGCACAAGAGCACTTCACACTGCGTAGGAAAGATAGGAAGTATGGCAAAAGACCACCCTGGCTTAACCAGAAGATCTTCAATGATCTGAAACTCAAAAAACAGTCCTACAAAAAGTGGAAACTAGGCCAAATTACAAAGGATGATATAAACAAATGAAATAACACAAATATGTAGGGACAAAATTAGAGAGGTCAAGGCACAAAACGAGATTCAACTAGCTAGAGACATAAAGGGTAACAAGAAAACACCTCAAATACATTGGAATGAAGAAGACCAAGGATAGGGTAGGCCTGTTACACAATGGGGGGAGGGAGGGACAGTAACAGAAAATGTGGAAGTGGTAGACGTGTTAAATGACTTGTGTGTTTCAGTTTTCACCAAAAAGGTTAGTAGCAATTGGATGTCTAGTGAATGCTAGTGAAAATGAAGTTAGATCAGAGGCTAAAATAGGGAAAATTACTTAGACAAGATAGATGTCTTCTGGTCAGTGGGGCCTGATGAAATACATCCTAGATACTCAAGGAGCTGACTGAGGAGATATCTGAGTCAGTAGTGATTCTCTTCGAAAACTCATGGAAGATAGGAGAAATTCCAGAGGGCTGGAAAAGGGTAAATATAGTGCCAATCTGGACAAACTAGAGAAATGGTCTGAGGTTGTGAATTTCCATTATTGGAGATTTTTACAAGCAGTTTAGACAAACTCCTGTCAGGGATGGTCTAGATTAGTGGTGGGCAACCTGCGCCCATGGGCCGCACGCCCATCAGGGTAATCCACTGGAAGGCCACAAGACGGTTTGTTTACAATGACCGTCCACAGGCATGGCTGCCCAGAGCACCCAGTGGCCATGGTTTGGTGTTCCTGGTCAATGGAAGCTGCGGCAAGTGGTGGCCAACACGTCCCTGTGGCCCACACTGCTTCCCGCAGCTCCCATTGGCTGGGAATGGTGAACTCCAGCTACTGGGAGCTGTGGGCAGCCGTGCCTGCAAATGGTCAATGTAAACAAACTGTCTCATGGCCTGCCAGCGGATTACCCTGATGGACCGTGTGTGGACCACGGGCTGCAGGTTGCCCACCACTGGTCTAGATAATAGTCCTGCCACGAGTGCAGGGGACTGGACTAGATGACCTCTTGAGGTCCCTTCCAGTCAGACAATTCTACGATTCCTTAGTTTGCTATTGATTTCAGTGGGAGCAGGATTGGGCCCAATATGTCATTATTTGTTGTTTCCTTTGAACATTACAAAAATATAGAGATTATGATATCACTGGTATGTTCATTTCATGGTATGAATAACCCAGGAGAAAGAGATATGAGCCATGCAGAAGACTGCTTTCCCTTTTCATACATCCAGCTCCCTGACATACTAGATTTCCAGATGTTCTTTTTAGGAGAAAGCTTTTCCTCTTTTGTTCCAACAGATGTTATCTTAGCTAACAATAATTTCTTTCGAGATCCTCCAAACTATTCCCTCTAAAGTCTTTTCTCAAGACCCCTTGTCCTTTCCCATGATACTTGCTCTTGTTACAATGTGTTATTTATAGTTTGCAAACTTCTAATAAACATGAGCAAATGAGCTTGGACTTCCAGTTATCACTAAGGCTGTCAAGTGATTAAAAAATTTAATCGCGATTAATTACACTGTTAAACAATAATAAAATACCATTTATTTAAATATTTTTGGATGTTTTCTACATTTTCAAATATATTGATTTCAATTACAACACAGAACACAAAGTGTACAGTGCTCACTTTATAGTTATTTTTATTATAAATAGTAGTGCTATAAAAAACAAAATAAATAGTATTTTTCAATTCACCTAATACAAGTACTGTAGTGCAATCTCTTTATCATGAAAGTTGAACTTACAAATGTAGAATTATGTACAAAAAATAACTGCATTCAAAAATAAAGCAAGGTAAAACTTTAGAGCCTACAAGTCCACTCAGTCCTACTTCTTGTTCAGCCAGTCATTCAGACAAACAAGTTTGTTTACTTTTACAGGAAATAATGCTGCCGGCTTCTTATTTACAATGTCACCCAAAAGCAAGAACAAGTGTTCACATGGCACTGTTGTAGCTGGCGTCACAAGATATTTATTTGTCAAGTCCATTAAAGATTCATATATCCCTTCATGCTTCAAATACCATTCTAGAGGACGTGTCCATGCTAATGAAGGGTTCTGCTCGCTAACGAGCCAAAGCAGTGCAGATCGAAGCATGTTCACTTTCATCATCTGAGTCAGATGCACCCAGCAGAAGGCTGATTTTCTTTTTTGGTTTTCATGTTCTGTAGTTTCCACATCAGAGTGTTGCTCTTTTAAGACTTCAGAAAGCATGCTCCACACCTTGTCCCTCTCAGATTTTAGAAGGCACTTCAGATTCTTAAACCTTGGGTTGAGTGGTGTAGCTATCTTTAGAAATCTCACATTGGTACCTTCTTTGTGTTTTGTCAAATCTGCAGTGAAAGTGTTCTTAACATGAACGACGTGCTGGGACACCATCCGAGACTGCTATAACATGAAATATATGGCAGAGTGCATGTAAAACAGAGCAGGAGACATACTATTCTCCCCCAAGGAGTTCAGTCACAAATTTAATTAACGCATATTTTTTAAATGAGCGTCATCAGCATGGAAGCATGTCCTCTGGAATGGTGGCCGAAGCATGAAGGGGCATATGAATGTTTAGCATATCTGGCACGTAAATACCTTGCAATGAAAGCTATAAAAGTGCCATGTGAACGCCTGTTATCACTTTCTGGTAATATTGTAAATAAGAAGCCGGCAGCATTATGTCCTGTAAAAGTAAACAAACTTGTTTGTCTTATTGAGTGGCTGAACAAGAAGTAGGGCTGAGTGGACTTGTAGGCTCTAAAGTTTTACATTGTTTTGTTTTTGAATGCAGTTATGTAACAAAAAAAATTGACATTTGTAAATTTCCTTTCACGATAAAGAGATGCACTACAGTACTTGTATGAGGTGAATTGAAAACTACTATTTCTTTTGTTTATCATTTTTACAGTGCAAATATTTGTAATAAAATATTATAAAGTGAGCACTGTACACTTTGAATTCTGTGTTGTAATTGAAATCAATATACTGGAAAATATAGAAAAACATCCAAAATATTTAATACATTTCAACTGGTATTCTATTATTTAACAGTGTGATTAAAATGGCGATTAATCACGATTAATTTTTTTGAGTTAACTGTGATTAATCGACAGCTCTAGTTGTCACCTCAGCTGTCTTCAGTGAAACCCAATGGCAGATTGCTTCCAATGAAAGAGATAGAGATAAACTGTGCCATGTAGGAGCCACACCATCACAAAAAGAGTTTGGGATTATACAGTCTGCAGCAAGTGTGCCTGGCCTGCTTATTGGCGGACCTGGGATTTCCTCCCCTCTGCACACCCATATAAGGGAGTAGGAGCTTTCTGCTTGCAAGAGGTGCAGGTAAAGAATGTTTCAGAACTTGGGGCGCTAGCCTGGGACTTGGGAGAGGTGGGTTCAGTTCCCTGCTCTGCCTCAGACTTTCTCTGTGACCTCAGGCAAATTATTCAGTGTCTGTGCCTCAGTTTGTCACAAGGAACTTCACCTCTTTGTGCTTCACGTTCCCCCTCTGTAAAATGGGGATAATGATACTCATCTCCTTTATAAAATACTCTGAGACATATTGATTAAAAGTGCTATGTAAGAGCTAGGTATTATTATTATCTGTGAAATGGAGATAATAGTACGTCCTTACCTCACATGAGGAGTGTTGTGAGGGTGAATACATTAAAGACTGTAAGGTGCTCAGTTACTACACTAATGGGGGCCATGTAACTACTTAAGATAGAGAAACAAATCTTCTTGAAAGAAGATAAACAGGTCACCATTGCAGTTTGAATCAGTAGCGCTACAGAAAGCAACTCCTTCCTCAGACATAGACTAGGGTACACATCCTCCGCTGATGTACATCAATGTAGCTCCACAGACTACAGTTTATACCAGCTGAGGATCTGGCACAACATCTCCACTCATCTTTTGTTTTCCTTATCCCTGAACTAGTCCACTCTAGAGCCACCTGCTAGAAAGAAAGTCCTGGATCAGTAACACGGCTTCAACAGCACTGAGGGAAAGAGTACCAGGTGATGACTATGGTACTGAATTCAGTCCTGTTCCTAGAAGAAAATTGGGTTTCTTGTGCCATTTGACATGATTTTGGCATATGTGTGGGTCTCTTCTTGATTAAACCATCAGCTTGCCATCCAGCAGGTAAATTTTATGTTGCGCACCCTAATATCCAAAGTGTGTGCTTTGGGTCTCCACATCCCAGTATGTAGGGAGACCTTTGATCCTCTCATTTCTAAGCCTCTCTGGATCTGTGATGGTCAAGGCAGAGGGGGACAATAATGAGTTTAATTGCTGCAGTGATTTTTTCAGTCTGCATTGTCTGTCTGCTCTGATTTTAACTAAAATGTGATTATAAATGCACACATCACTTCTACTTTCAATTCAGAATGAAATGGTACCACGGAGGAGAAAAAGCACAGTCCAATTGGCAAATGTGACCACACTTTAAAAGTCTACTGTTCGGCTTTTGTTGCCACTGATGCAAAACATGATGTTTATTCTAACACTAATAATTAATTAGTCACATTAGCATTAATTTGGTGACGTCTGTACAGTACTTTGCAATATAAAGTGCTACAGATGGGCTTATTGCTTATTATAATTCTTAGCAAGATTCTAGTCTTTCAGAATGTTCAGTTTGATTCTGAGGAGTTTAATAATAATACCTACCTTTTACCTAGCACTTTTCGTTCAGAGATCTCAAAGCACTTTACTAAGGAAGGAAGTATTGTTATCCCCATTCACCACTTAAGCCCAAATTCCCAAAGGTATTTAGACACCCAACTTCCATTGAAACCAAGGGGAATTAGGCATCTAGATATCATTGAGGATCAGAGCATTAGTACCTATTTAATGTTGATGGTATACATGCAGCTCAATATGCATGCAACATGTTAAAAATCTTCCTTGATCATTAGTTTCTGGGTAAGGAAGTGAATCTAGAAATCTGGGAACTATAGACAGAATCTTAACCCTGCCATCTTTAATGGGAAAGGGAAACATGAGAAATGTGTACTGTTGACCATTATCATCACAGTTAAACATTCTTCCTTTCCCTCCTTGGATGCATTAACAGATCGAGATTTTGCAAATAAAGATACAACAGCCCCTTTGTAGGACAATAGACTCAGTTTGATAGGAGCTGAATGGTGACAAATGATATCATGAGCCCGGTAGGATTCGGTTTCTCTTAAACTTACGTAAAATTTTAAAACAGAGAATCACTAGCCTCAAGGCTGCTTTGGTTGGAATAAATTAAACCATCAATTGCCTTTCAGCTCACATCCCAGTAAGTAGCCTGGGTTTTGGAGACAACCAATACATTTTCATATGCAAGTTTCCTTCTGCCTATCTTTATCATTTTTGGTACTGAATTTACAAAACAATGCAGTATTCAGATTTTAGGACTGATCTGCTACCTGCTGAAATAAATAGAAAGACTCCCACTGAGTCCCTCTAAGAGCTTGATTCTACTATAAGCTGCCAGTATCTCTGTGTCATGTAATATTCATTGGTTGCTATTTCGAGGAAGCTGGCAATAAAGAACTACCTCTTTTAAAAGTGTTCACTTTGGAACCTTTAAAAATGCTAGTGGTGACCTTAACCTCTGCCACTCAAGCTTGCAAGGGTCATCTTTAGTTCCTCCTTCACATCCAGTCAGTCAGAGGTAATGCATGGCGGGGGGCATGCGGGGTCATGTTGTTCCCTCCCAGATTTGCTCTTTCGCTTGTACTGAGCATGCTCACTTCCACCCCACCTCCACTGGCAGGCACTGGCCAGCTCTGCAGACAGTGTTCAAATGCTCACTGAACTTTCCTCTCTGTGTTGATGGCTAAAATGTGTGTAAATACCCATATCTCCCATCTTGATGTATGCAACTTCTTCCTCTCCTGCCCCCTTCACATAAACATCACCCCAAATCATACATAGTATCTTCTTTGTGCTTGACTTGGAGGGCCTGATCCAAAACCCATTGAAATCAATGGAAAAACTCCCATTGATTTCAATGGGCTTTGAAGGAGGCCAGGTCTGAAGGGTAGGCACTATTTATATTTTTATGTCTTGCACAGTGCTAAGCACATCGTTGGAGCTAAACAAATAGTAACCAGCAATGATAATGTAAAGTACACAAATGTAAAATGTTGAAATAGGGTTTAGAAAAAAAATAGTCATTAGCAAACCACTTTTGTTCTTTCAGCTCCATTAGCTTTGTTTCCTTTTCTTAAGTGGATTTAGCTGAAACATATTGCTGCCTTGTGTAAAAATAGCCCCCTGTACAAAGGGAGGGCTGAAAATTGCATCAACAGAAAATAACCAAAGGCTAAAGTTAAAAAGCTTTCATGGTATACAAAGAAAAATAATAGCCGAAAGGACCAGGGGGTACACCCTGGATGATAAAGTAGAAGACTTCTTATGAAAGAATATTTTCCCCAACTAGCTAAGAGAGACAACAGAAATGTGTTGTGTCTAGGAATTTATGATGTTACAAGTTTCTGCTCGTGTGTGTGCTCGTGCATGTTTTTCCCTTGAACGATTAATGGGGATTGACTTACCATGCATGCTTCACAAATTAAACTATTGAAGACTGAAATCACATAAAATCTTTTTCAATGTCAAGTATACAGCTAAAAGGGCTCTGGGATTAGTGAGAAGGTCTGAGGAATGACAGCAAAACTCATTCAAATAAAAACGAGACATTGCAAGTGCATCAGTAAAAGAATGATCTCTGCAATCTAAATTATGCTTCAGCATCCATCGCTGAAGAACAATCTTTTTGAACATAATTTCCGTTTAGAAGGTAGTCAGGCTGTCACATTTGACACTGTTTATCTAATATGGTTGTTAAAAAGAAGAGCTTGAAAGAACGTCTTACCAGAGATTTGAATTATGATGAACATCACTTTCTGGCTTCCACCCTTTGTAGAGTCCATTGTCATTAACAACAGCCTCAAAACCCTCTGCACACATACTGTAAGTAAGCTACGGGGATAAAAGCTTTGCAATTACAAAAGAGCAAGTTATGAAGGTGTTAAAAACATATATTAATCTACTACATACAATGCAAGAAAGTCAGAAACTTGTTTCTTATAAGAATTTGATTAATTTTCTACAGTGTAAGCCGTGCTTTCAAATAAATCGGCTGTATGATTACTATGATAGGCAGAGCTGTGCTTAGATTTGTTATATTTCAATACAGTTCTCTATCCTATCCTGCTGATTTAAATGGATACTTGTTCTATAGCATTAATGAGTATAAGATAAAGTGAGCAAGCTGGTATGACTATATTATCTATGGATTGGTGGGTCTCAAAATATTCTTATATACAGTATTTAGGTAATTTCTAACAGGTAAATATGCCAAAATAAATAGAAGGAATTAGGGAGAAGTCAGTCAGAAGCAGATCCTCATAATTGTTTGACTTGTTATTTTGCAATAAAGTATTTAATTAGAGCTGAGTGGAAAAAAAATATTTTTTTTTTTTTTGGTTTGCTGGGAGTTCTGAAAAAAAAATTAGATTGGATCAAACTGAAACATAAGAATTCCAAAAACTGTTGGTGAATCAAATAATCCAATGACTAATGTTTGATACAAAGTGGAAGAGTTTCCACAGTAGAGATTGAGGGAGCCCTGCCTTCAAATGTCCTATAGCCCAGTGTTTTGGGTGCTTCATGAAATGTGGGAGAGGCAAGTTCAAATCCCTTCACCACATCAGCCAGCAGGAGGAAATGAACCCAGGTATCCCATATCCCAGGTGAGTGTCCTCATCCAGTGGGTGGCAGCTCATCCTCCAGTTGTCTTATGCATGGCACCTAAGTCCTCCCCCCACCCCCCAAAAAAAGTTTGGTTGAAACTATTCAGGGAATTTGTCTTGAATTCATGAATAGTTTTGGGTCAAATAAACTGCATTTTTCAACAAGTAAGCTATTAGTCTGAAAAAATTCCTCAGCTCTATATATTTAACACCTCTATGTTCTTGTACAATATGTGACATAATAAACATCTACAGAAAGCTGCTGTGCATTATTGGCAAATTATGTAAGTAACCCTTGACCCGGACAATCTGGTTAATAACTGACAAGCATCTATCTCCTCTTCCACATTTGATCAATGCTACAGAGGAGGATACAGCAAGAGACCTCTCTGAGTCCGTAGCTTCCCCATATGTCCTTAAACCTTGTCTATCTGGTTACAGGACAGGTGGCGTTGGTAGAAGATCTCCTTCTGGTGATGGATAAAGATCAGGCTTCCATGCTGATATTATTAGACTAATTTGCATCCTTCATTGCCACTGATCATTAGCTGATGTTAACTTCCTTGCAGACTGTGGAAAGGAAAGGACAGCACTACTGTTCACAGAATCAGGGTTGGAAGGAACCTCAGGAGGTCATCTAGTCCAACCCCCTGCTCCAAGCAGGACCAATCCCCAACTAAATCATCCCAGCCAGAGCTTTGTCAAGCCTGACCTTAAAAACCTCTAAGGAAGGAGATTCCACCACCTCCCTAGGTAACCCATTCCAGTGTTTCACCACCCTCCTAGTGAAAAAGTTTTTCCTAATATCCAACCTAAACCTCCCCCACTGCAACTTGAGACCATTACTCCTTGTTATGTCATCTGGTACCACTGAGAACAGTCTAGATCCATCCTCTTTGGAACCCCCTTTCAGGTAGTTGAAAGCAGCTATCAAATCCCCCCTCATTCTTCTCTTCTGCAGACTAAACAATCCCAGTTCCCTCAGCCTCTCCTCATAAGTCATGAGCTCCAGCCCTCTAATCATTTTTGTTGCCCTCCGCTGGACTCTTTCCAATTTTTCCTTCTTGTAGTGTGGGGCCCAAAACTGGACACAGTACTCCAGATGAGGCCTCACCAATGTTGAATAGAGGGGAATGATCACGTTCCTCGATCTGCTGGCAATGCCTCTACTTATACAGCCCCAAATGCCGTTAGCCTTCTTGGCAACAAGGGCACACTGTCGACTCATATCCAGCTTCTCGTCCACTGAAACTCCTAGGTCCTTTTCTGCAGAACTGCTTCCTAGCCATTCGGTCCCTAGTCTGTAGCAATGCATGGGATTCTTCCGTCCTAAGTGCAGGACTCTGCACTTGTCCTTGTTGAACCTCATTAGATTTCTTTTGGCCCAATCCTCTAATTTGTCTAGGTCCCTCTGTATCCTATCCCTATCCTCCAGTGTATCTACCACTCCTCCCAGATTAGTGTCATCTGCAAACTTGCTGAGGGTGCAGACCACGCCATCCTCCAGATCATTAAGGGAGACATTGAACAAAACCGGCCCCAGGACCAACCCTTGGGGCACTCCGCTTGATACCGGCTGCCAACTAGACATGGACCCATTGATCACTACCCGTTGAGCTCGACAATCTAGCCAGCTTTCTATCCACCTTATAGTCCATTCATCCAGCCCATATTTCTTTAACTTGCCGGCAAGAATACTGTGGAAGACCGTATCAAAAACTTTGTTAAAGTCAAGGAATAACACGTCCACTGCTTTCCCCTCATCCACAGAGCCAGTTATCTCGTCATAGAAGGCAATTAGGTTAGTCAGGCATAACTTGCCCTTAGTGAATTCATGCTGACTGTTCCTGATCACTTTCCTCTCCTCTAAGTGCTTCAGAATTGATTCCTTGAGGACCTGCTCCATGATTTTTCCAGGGACTGAGGTGAGGCTGACTGGCCTGTAGTTCCCCGGATCCTCCTTCTTCCCTTTTTTAAAGATGGGCACTACATTAGCCTTTTTCCAGTCATCCGGAACGTCCCCCGATCGCCATGAGTTTTCAAAGATAATGGCTAATGGCTCTGCAATCACATCCGCCAACTCCTTTAGCACCCTCGGATGCAGTACATCCGGTCCCATGGACTTGTGCTCATCCAGCTTTTCTAAATAGTCCTGAACCACTTCTTTCTCCACAGAGGGCTGGTCACCTCCTCCCCATGCTGTGCTGCCCAGTGCAGCAGTCTGGGAGCTGACCTTGTTCGTGAAGACAGAGGCAAAAAAAGCATTGAGTACATTAGCTTTTTCCATATCCTCTGTCACTAGGTTGCCTCCCTCATTCAGTAAGGGGCCCACACTTTCCTTGACCTTCTTGTTGCTAACATACCTGAAGAAACCCTTCTTGTTACTCTTAACATCTCTTGCTAGCTGCAACTCCAAGTGTGATTTGGCCTTCCTGATTTCACTCCTGCATGCCTAAGCAATATTTTTATACTCTTCCTTGGTCATTTATCCAATCTTCCACTTCTTGTAAGCTTCTTTTTTGTGTTTAAGATCAGCAAGGATTTCACTGATAAGCCAAGCTGGTCACCTGCCATATTTACTATTCTTTCTACACATTGGGATGGTTTGTTCCTGCAACCTCAATAAGGATTCTTTAAAATACAGCCAGCTCTTCTGGACTCGTTTCCCCTTCATGTTATTCTCCCAGGGGATCCTGCCCATCAGGACTGTTGGGTGGATCCATTCTCTCCTGGCTAAACATTCCAAGAATGTGGTATGGGGCACTTGTTTATATTCCCTTAGGGGTACTCTCCAGTGGTGGTCTGAAAAGTTTCATCTTTTCCCCCTTCCTGCTCATTAGAGGGCATTAGGAGAGTTAATATGGAAGCATGGACCACAGTATTTTCACACAATTCCATACTTCTATTGCACTTAACTCAGCTAATGCAGCTGAACACTTGGTCCAGTGTCTGGTAGATTTTGGGGAATAGATAAGAGCTAGCTGGGGCTGAAGCTAAATCTAGATAAAACCGAGGTAATGTTGGTCAGCTGTGAAAGCAAGGGGAAGATATAGCAAGGATGATTTCTCCACCTTTAATTGAATGTTTGCATCTCCCATTTGTGGCTTGTCACAATCTGGGGAAGGGGTAGTCAATTATTTTTTGTCAAGGTCCAAATGTCCTGGTCAAGGTATAGTCAAGATCCAGACTCCAGAGAAGAAAATAATAATAAAAAACCCCATTGATGTTGATAATAAGTAAATAGATTTTGGGTCCATTCAAAAGTGTCAAGCCATCCAAATTTGGCCCATGGTCCGCCTATTGACTACCTCTGGGGGGTTATGAAGGATTCTCCACTGCTGCTAGATCATGAGAATTTAGTACCATCCACTCCCAGTTATAAGATTATGATGTTTTCTTCTGAATGCTGAACTGGCTGCTGTGAGCCATAATTTTGTCACCTTGAGGCAGCATCTTAAAGACATTCAAAAATTAAATCTTATGCAGACTTCAGTGGTTCACTTTGTAAGCACAGTATCTTGCCAACATCACATGAAACTTCTGTGATCTGTACAGGCTTCCTGGTGCTTTCCAGGTGGAGTTTAATGTGTTGGTTGTGACCAATAAAGCTCTAAAAGGCACTTTAAATCTTCCTCCTTCCTCATGTCATACCTCAGTGGAAGCAGTTGTGCTGGATCTCCCTTGACTTAAGGGTCCAGGAGTAGTGTTGCCCCAACTCAGTCCAAAATAGCTTGTGGTTAATAACCTTCAGAGCATGATGCCAGGTTCATCTGTTTACTCACCGTGATGAAAAGGGAGGGATTTGACCAGGTTCAGTTTGTGTAGAAGTGAGAATTTTTATGAGACTTCTGTACAGGGTTGAAATTTTTTGGCTGTTATGCGGTTAGCTGCTTCTTAATATTTTTATTTGTGCCCAGGGTGCTGAGGGTTTTGGATAGGTGCCTCATTTTAATATTTTTGTAAATGTAAATGAATAAATAATAAGTATTGGAAAGGTGTAAACACCAAAGAAGGAAAGGCCTGAGGGTGACACAAAGGGACATATTTAGCAGTAGGGGGTGAAATTAAGAAAGGTATCCTGACAGCAAGATCTATTAGGCTGTTGAATAGTGAAATGGTAGAATCCCTACTGCTTGAAATATTTAAAACTAGGTTAGACAAAGCCCTGGAAAATAAGCTAGAAGAAACAATCTTACCCTGGCAAAGGATTGGAATATGCAGTCTAATTGTCTTCCATCTCTAATATCTGTGATTGTATGCTCTAAATACAAAAATTATAGGCAATAATATCAATTTCAAGGCTATCTATCATGACTTTCAATAAGTAAAATTCCATTATTTTCACTATTTTGCTTGTCATTCCATTACAATCATAATTTCAAATAGTTTATTTTTAATTAGATCTGACCTTTAAGCAGTTATTCTTCTAAAAGAATGAAAATAATCTTTTTTGTTAAGTTAAATCCTTTTGCATAGCTTTTAAAACTAAGAAGAAATTTCTACACTGGATCTAATGCTTGAGTACAGAAGAAGAGAATATCATACTAGAAATATCTTTTCTAATAATCTATTGTCTTTGTCCATTGGAATGTAATATATGGGTGCTTTCTTCTTTATTCCTGTACAGTAGATAGCGCCATTTGGAATTTTGTGGTTCCTCTTTACTCAACTGTGATTAGCAGCAAACAACAATATGCTATATACTGAATCAGTGTCTTGGAAGAAAACACTAGTTGGATTACTGCTTAAGCACTACATTAGTAGTTATTATAAAATATGATTGATGTCAAATAACTTAATAAACAACTAATATATGAGATATATAATAGGAATATTTGTTTACTATTTTGGAGCTTGCTAAGAAAATCACTTGGACCTCTTTAGGTCTGATTTCCTTACACAGGGTTTGAAAATATCTCTTTGGCCCAAATCCTGCAATTGGATCCACCTGGGCAGAGTCCTGCACCCATGCATAGCTCAACTCATTTCAATGGGACCTCACATGGGTTAAGATGGGGGCCTTACTTTGGAGATGTTTTGGAAGAGACATTTCAAGATAAAAAATGAAAGCTTAGGAAAATAATAACTAGGATTTAATGGCAATAGCACTGTGTTAGTGCACAAATCTTTCATCTTCAGAGATCTGCCTTATGGTTCAGCCAGGTACCTAGGCACCATGAGTAACTTTAAACATCTGAGTAGTCCAGTGGGCTTCAATGGAACAACTTACATGTTTAAAGTTATTCACCTACTTAAGTATTTGGCTGAATCAGGGCCTAATATCCAGTTTATGTTCTGAGTGAAAATGTTTAATCATCTCATGATAGTCTCCATTTTTCACTTTGCAAAAACAGCCGTACATTTTGCCATAATTCAGCCTGCTTGATAATTTCTGCTCAACTTTGACCTAGAGCTGGAAGGGCTGAAGTAAGGAAGCTGGCTGAACTGTGTGTGATAGACTGCACATCACCAGCACACACAGTGCCTAGATCAAGCCAATGCCATTAGTTCAAGAACACTACATTCATTCACAGCTTTGACAGAAGAAACCCTTACATTTGCATGTGTTTTCTTGGTAGATTTTCAAATTTAACCTCTCATAACATGGTTCTGGATAAAACACAGTTTTTATATGGTTTCATCTGTTACACATAAATTGTTTCAATAAACTGCTCCTATTGCATGTATTGGAAAATAACACGAAAGAGACTACATATCTGCTGATCCAGGAACAGTAGTAAAGCAAGAAACTTCTCTTTTTGCAACATCTTCTTCTAAAAAGTGCTTTGAAACCTCTTCAAAAGAAAAAAAAATCAGCCTTAAGATTTAAGAGATTAGATTTTACATAAGTAATGTTGGTATGATGTATAAACAGGTATATGAACAGTAAGGAACATCTTGGTATCTCAACAGTCAAGTTGAGATACCAAGCTGGATATCATTTGCATATCAACAGCAATAACACTGATATTTCAATATAATTACAGATATAAAGATTCTGCCCAAAGCACAGAACATAAAGGAGAGATGCTCAAGAATGTCAATGGCCATTGAGTTATACAGTATTGAGTGGTCCAACAACACTAACAATGATAAAGAATATCAATAATTGGAGTTAGACGTATGTACTTTCAATAATGTAGGCTCCATTCTGCGAAGATTCTGAAAACTTGATTGAAAGTTTTCAGTTAAACACAAAGCAAGTGTGCATGATGCTGTCAATCACATTTTGAGCACTTTTTGTTCCGTTTGATTAAAAAAGAGCATAAAAACTAGATGAAAATTTGAAAGAAAAGTTGGTACTAGATTTGTTTTTTCACTATTTGTAGGAGGATAGCTTACTGACACTAACTTGCTGGTAGAATTATATTCTTCACCCACTTGCCAGACCATTTCACTCTTCAAATCCTGTCCATTAGTGATACATTTCCCATAGGATCAAATTTAAACTTCTCATTCATGTCCTCAAGGCCTTACATACAGCCTACATATTGCATTTTATGTCTTATGGGGTTTATCCAGATTCCCCCCTTCACCAACTAGTTTGTATGTTCCACCAATGACGGCAAATACATCGTCCTGTTCATTTCTTCTCCCACTTTATCTCTGTGCCTTCTTCCTTACTGCTCTTATTCATGGATTGGCTTCCCCTACTGCATTGTGCCATCTCATTCTCCTAAATCCCTGCTAAAGATTCACCTCTTCAACAGGCAATCAATTGCCTTATCTGCCTCAACATTATTAAGAGGATGCAGTAAAGAAAGTCAGAGGAAGAAAATATTCTAAATTATCTTCCCTCTACATTTCCCCATCTCATGTTATCTGTGTCTGACTTTTAGGATGCAAGATCCTTGGAAGAGAGATTGTTTTTACTGGTATCCGGCACAGCTCTACACGCCTACTGAATAATGTAATACTGGTATCATGTAGCTTTGGTGATGCTACAGCAAAAAACTGGCATTTAAATAAAAGAACAGATTTGCTTTTTCTGTGAATGGAAATAACTACGGCTAGCAAGCATTCCTTCAACAGCAAAATGAGGACTATCTCTAATGTACATTGTTGGTTTTAATCCCTATCATATCTTATATATCTGCCTCCAAAAACAGTAAATAGTGAAGTTGTTGGGAATCTGATGTTTCCATAACAGGAGCTGTATGATCAACAGATTGAGCTGACACAAAATCTGTCCACGGAGCAGAAAGATTATTCATACCGAAGACAGAAAAAATCATTACAAATATCTTCTGAGGATTTTAAAAGACTGACAACTGGTCTATCTGGGTTTAGCAATTTATTGATGGTGTTACAGAGTTGCAGGACAGCTATGCACTGTAGTAACAATCACTGAAAAATTAACCACTTCAGCCTTAACTAAAGCTTTGTAATAATCCAGCAAGTGAAATTTCCAGGCCTTGATAAATGACACTTATTTGGCTTCTAGGAACTCCCCTTTTTACCTTCCAAACACTGAAAATGGGGCATTAATATTAAAAGATTGCCCATGTCACAGTTCGTAAATATGCTTAAGATACTATGAAAGAACTTAGCTGGTCACTCTAGAAAATCCAAAAGTACATTTAAATCAAACTTTGCTTGTAGCACTCTATGTTACATTACTGATTGTGGAATTAAGGCAGATTAAATATACCTTGGCTAAATTCAAAATAATGCGCATCAGCAAACACATTCTTAATTCATTCTATAAAGTAATTGAGTCTCTGAACTTGTAGGACTCTCTGAAGGAAAGACTTATGAGAGCCATGGATAACTGGGAAGAGACCTGCCCATGTATAGCAGCAATTAAAAAGGCTAGTGGTTAACTGGAGATTAAACCAATAGCAAATATTAAAGATTACATGTAATAATAATATTATTATATTATAGACTAGTGGTACAGTTTCACCTACGTACTGTTTTGGTTGCCTCAGCTAGAAAAAAAAGTCACCAAAAATTGTGTGTGATAGATTGTGTGCACTCACACACACAACTCAAAGATTATAAAAGTGCAGAGAAAGACATAGCAGGAGTTTACATTTTAAAAAGAGAGATTGAAATTTTAGACTGGAAATGAGAGTAGTAGGAAGGGACTTGTTAAAAGTGCTGAAAATGCTATAAGATACAGCAGAAATAGCTGATTCTTTTTTAATCCGGAAGCAAGGCTGGGTATGTCAACACTACAAAATTAGTTCGATTTCTATAAATCGATTTTATACAGTTGATTGCGTATGTCCACACTAAGCGCATTAAGTCAGTGGAGTGTGTCCACACTACCGTGGCTAGCATCGACTTACGAAGCGGTGCACTGTGGGTACCTATCCCACAGTTCCCGCAGTCGCCGCCACCCATTGGAATTCTGGGTAAGCTCCCAATGCCTGATGGAGCAAAAACATTTTTGCGGGTGGTTTGGGGTACATGTCGTCAGTCGCCCCTCCCTCTGTGAAAACAACGGCAGATAATCGTTTTGTGCCTTTTTTCCTGGATTACCCATGCAGACATCATGGCAAGCATGGAGCCCGCTCAGCTCACCATCACTGCTGCTGTTGCATCAGAGAAGCTTTGAAAACCAGTTTCATGACTGGCCAGGCTTCGGTGTGACAGTTGTGTGTGTTTCTCCTTGATGCAAACCCACCCCCTTTGTTGATTTTAATTCCCTGTAAGCCAGCCACCCTCCCCCCTTCGAAATAAAGTAACTATTGTTTTGAAACCATGCATTCTTTCTTTATTAATTAAAAAAAATGAGATAACGGACAAGGTAGGGGTGGGGGAGAAGGGAAGGACAAGGCCACATTGCTTATTGTAGCCACACTAAAAATCAAACTGTTTGAATGACAGCCTTCTGTTGCTTGGGCCATCCTCTAGAGTGGAGTGGCTGGGTGTCCAGAGCCTCCCCGCCCGCGTTCTTGAGCGTCTGGGTGAGGAGGCTATGGAACATGGGGAGGAAGGTAGGCGGTTATACAGTGGATGCAGCGAGGGTCTGTGCTCTTGTTGGCTTTCCTGCAGCTCCAACAGATGCTTGATCATGTCCGTTTGCTCCCCCATTAGCCTCAGCATCGCGTCCTGCCTCCGCCCTTCATGCTCACTTAATTCTTTCCAGGCCTCTGCCACTGAATTAAGCTGTGCTCTATCAGTGTGGGAGGACTGCATGAGCTCGGAAAACATGTCATCATGAGTGCGTTTTTTTCGCCTTCTAATCTGCGATAACCTCAGGGACGGAGATGATGGGGGAGTGTAGAAACATTCTAAGCTCTACGATTCTGGGGGGACTGTATGGTCACCTGTGCTGCTGAGTTCGCCACACTGACCAAACAGGAAATTAAATTCAAAAGTTCCCGGGGCTTTTTCTGTGTATCTGTCTAGTGCATCAGAGTTCAAAGTGCTGTCTAGAGCGGTCACAATGGAGCACTCTGGGATAGCTCCCAGAGGCCAATACCATTGATTTGCATCCGCACTACCCCAAATTCGACCCAACAAAGTCGATTTTAGTGCTACTCCCCCTGCCAGGGAGGAGTACAGAAGTCAATTTTAAGAGCCCTTTAGGTCGACGGAACGGGGTTGGTTGTGTGGACGCATTCATTTTTAAATCGACTTAATGCAGCTAAATTCGACCTAACCCTATAGTGTAGACCAGGCCTAAGAGTTCAAGTTTTCTAAACTGTCTTTCTATACCCTTCACATACTGTTCTTTTAAAAACAGCATGCAAACCTCTTCTTACTCATGAATGACAACAGCTTCCCTTTGCCAGAGTGTTGAATCCAAAATTTACTGAGAGTTCTTACATTCTTCCAAAGATGTCTCGTCATTCATCTCCCCTTTTTATATTTTAGCTCAGTACACACACACACACAAGTATTTTATAGAAAATTACATTCTGGTACACCAATTTGCAATTTCAATGTTAGCCCTTTTTCAGGTTTTGTTTTCTCCCAGTATTTGGACATATTCTTCTCAGTGGTATGGTATATCATGGATCAACTAAAACCTAGTACAATGAAGATTCTGTTAATAGGACAAAATGTCTTTGGGAGGTAGCCCTTACTTATGGTATGTATTTCTAAGTCACCTACCACCTTGTTATCTAAGTGCCCAGGACTCCAACTCTTAGAATTATTCTTTAAAGGTGATATGAAGGCCACAACTTATTACTCTGATTTTGCAATTCTTACATGGTCTTCCAATTTTTATGTGTATCCATATTTTATGCTTATTATCTTTATTGTTTTTAAAGTACTTATGGGTATAGATCCACTATACTTAGTTGTTAAGTTTGATTATTCCCAGTTACTAAATTCATGTGTTGTATTGAGAATCTTCAAAGACATTTGTGTGTGTGTTTGGAGATGGGGAAAGGTTTGGTAAGTAAAATGTTATTACTCTGTTTCTTTAGATTCATCTGCATTTTCTCATCCTCCTCCTTAGAATTCACTAAATGCAACAGATTTTTATTTAAATCTCTGAATTATATCAACTCATGATCCATTTCCTCTTCTAAGTCATTAATAACTACAAATAACATTGCTAGTCCCAATACAATCCCAGAAGTGTATTTCTGTTCTCATCTTTGCATATGTATCCATATCTGTCTATATATTCCTGATCACTGTAGTGTCAGAGCACATCCTAATACAGGTCTGTCGCATCTTACGCGCATTTAACATGCGCGAATTCAGCTTTACGCGGTTGGCAAAAACAAAACAAAAAAAAACAAAAAGAGAAAAATAACAATTTAAATACTGTTCCTGTAGTGCGGGCGATTCCACCCGCCATTACACTCAATGTAATTTTGACTATACGCGGTTTTCGCTTTACGCGCTGACCACGGAACGTAACCCCAGCATAAGATGAGACAGATCTGTATTTTAACAAATGAAAATGTTTTCTCTTCCCTGTCTCCAAAAAGCAAGTTTAGACTTAATGAGTGAATCTCTGAGAATGAGGGTACTATTGTAGGGAAGCCGGGGCGAAGAGGTGGCTATTATTGTTGGTTCTGAATATGGTGAAGTTTGTGGTCTTGTTTATTTCTTAGCTGTGGTCCAGTTCATGTGAAAGTTATTTTTCCCACAGTCACAAGCCTACCCCTACCAGATGATAGCATCATCTTTCCAGTGGAATAAGAGAGCCTGATCATGGAGGGAGGGAAGGATGGTTTCTCAGGCAAGCAGAACTAGTCCTATGGAGATCCTTGAAAATCAAACCTAATCAAAAGCCTTTTGGAATTCTAAGAAAACTATGTCTATTGGGTCCTCCTTATCAGCAATTTCATTAACATTTTCAAAGAATTCTAATGGTTTAAGGAAGGACTGTTTTGCTTTATAGAAGCCATGCAGTTTGACCCTATCAGTTTATAGATATCATGCAGGTGTTTTAATACTTTGTGATTATACCAGAGGATAAATGTTCAGCTAGTATAAATTGACTTACTGCTGATCTGGCTCAGTGTCTCCTTGTATGGGAAGTATTCCACCTGACAATCACACACATCAATTAAAATCGTTTGTGAGAACTTATATAGGCAACAGAAGTGTGAAAGGTATTTTCTGAAAGAAACGTTGTTTAAATTAATAGAATTATATATATTATAGATAAAACAAATTAAGTATCTGATCCAAATTCCACTGAAATCTGTTTCATGTACCACGTACTGGGTAATCACATGAAAGGACTCCATGCTTGTAAAACTAAACTAGCTCATTATTAAGAGAACTATTTACAGAGATGTTGCAAGTGCAGCTAACATCCCAACCAGGTGCATCCACACTGGCTCTCTGGTGCCTTCTTCAAACTTTTCCCTCCTGCAACCTGTGTTCCTGCCTCCAAGATACATGCAGGCTGCTACAAAATCAAAGAGAATCTTTCTGCTGACTTCAATGGGCTTTGGAAATCCCCTAAGTCATTTACTCTATTGCCCTAATAATGCAGGCTTATGTTTTACAGTATATATATATATCATGGTGCTTTGTCCTGTTTAGTTTAATGTATCTTCGAGTTCTAGAAACTAGAAATTATTACATTATACTTAATTATTTGAAATTGTGCTAATAATGTGTTACACGTGTGTTAATAAGTGAGAATTCACTTCCAAAAAAATAGCATGCGATAGAGAGAGAATCTTGAACCAGAAATATTATTTTTGAATTGTTTGAGCTTTACACGTTTTATTCTCCAGTTGTTCTATTTGAACCATCTGCACCATATTGATATACTCTGAGCCTTTAGGGAGACTGTTCAAATCTGTAACTTGAACTTACAGAAGTGTCAAGTATTAACAACTGTTCTTTGTTCTACTGGTGCTGAGCATTGATCCACCTGAGGCATTAGTGTAAGATAATTTGTTCCCTTACCTTTCCTCTAATACAGTGGGCAAGTGCACTGAGATGCTTTCCTTTATCTATTCTATTTTATATAGGTTCTTATACTGCCCTCATCACTGTAGTATCTCAGTGTCTTCTGTAATGCATTAAGCAATGTGACTAATGTCTGTCACATGTGGTTCATTCTTTCTCTCATCCTCTTCTCAGAGGGAGAATTGTGGGTGCAATGTAATGTTTTGTTTTGATCGGTTTTCATATTATTTATTTATTTATTTATTTTGCAGGGGGCATTTACATGTACATGTTGCTCTGTGTTTATATTAGAAAAGGCGGGTTGAAAAAAAGTGCACTTGAAGTGCAAGGTGGTGAGGTTTGTTATAGTATCTAATTGCTGTGAGTTTGTTCCATAGTCTTGTATCTTCCCCTGAGAAAATTCAATATCCTGAACAGACAAGCTTCAACCTTACTGTAGAAACTTCTGAGAAGTAGAGTTGTCAGCCAGAGTCTTCAATCTCAGAGTTTTAGGTGATCTTTTAGATATGCTTGTCCAGACCACTGGACATCTAAAGGTGAGAGGACCAAGACCTTGAACTTGACTCAATATTCTATGGGAAGACAGAGTGGAGAGCAGAGGACAGGTTTGATTTGCTTGTTGTAGTCTGTTATGCTGAGAAGACAGTTTGCAGCTTCTTCCTTCAAAGTGATTAATTGAAATCAAGAGGATAACTAATAAGGTTCCAATATAAAATAATCTTCCCCTAGTTAATCCAGTCCCTTCTTTTCATGTCTAGCTGTGGGTGTAGGAACTTTTTCTCTATGCCTAGAAAAAGTTTCTTGTTTTTTTAACCAAAAATCTCCAGTTATTTTGTTATAGTTTAGAAATTTTAGGTAAAGATTGAAAGCTTTTAGGTAGGTACAGGAATTTTAAATTCTTTCTATGCTGTTACACCATTTAGGTTCCCACATTTTCTCTAGTTAAGTTCCAGGCCATCATAACTACTCCAAACGACCAGACTTCAGTAGCGTGTTTCATATCTTTTCCATATTCCTGGAGTTGGCTGAACATGTGTGCTACCTTGAGGAACACCATTACCTAGGAATCACTGTTCATGCTTGGTTTCTAGCCTTCTTCATGACTAAGGTCCTATAAGTCAGCACCTCAGAATCATCTCCTGGTCAGAGCCCCATATCTGTCCAAGGACAGATTAGGCTTTCATTTGTTTCAAAGCCCTTACAAATGAGGAAACAGAAGCTTTCATTGCCAGGAGCAGCCTTTTCATCTGCCTCCAAGTTGGCGGAACATTTTGATTCTGATTCCTGGGCTGCTTCAGTGCCACAAGTCATTCTGCATTTTTGTCTGTCAATGCTTGAATACCTTCACTGTAGGGACTCCAGTGGTGACCCTCCCAGGCAGGAACCAGCTGGCCCTGCAGTTGCAGGTTCTTTGGTTCTGGAGTCTGTCAGAGCACTAAGAAGTCCTCTTGATTAGCAGACTGTTGCTACTGAGCTTATTCCCTCATATCTGGGGCTTGCCCAGGCCCAATGTTTGTGGAAGCCTCCATTCTGTGGTCCTTTGCCCTCAGTCATAAGGGTAAGAGGAAGTAGAACTCAGAGAAGGTCTCTGTAAGAGGGGACTCACTGCTTTCCTAAAAGAGAAATAAGAATCATTGCCATGATTCTAGGTTGATCTTGATTCTGGCTTTCTTGGTTCTTAAGGAGCTTCTGGCCCTTCCAGTGATATCAATCCTTCTGATTCCACAAGGACCGACTTCCCTGCTTTGGTGACTGTGCAAGTCCCTCAGTGTTGACTGTGGTGTATTGAGGGTTGTAGAGCAGGTTTCCTAGTTACGCTTGCCGGCAAGCGGTCTCTGTAGGAAAGTGTGCGATCAGAATCAGTAATGAAAGAGCCAGCTTAATGCGAGGTAGGGTGAGTTGAGTTTCATTGACTTAGGGAGCAGCCAGTATTCTCTCTGTGTGTTTTGGGTTCTTGTGTGTTATCATTCTGAATTCTAAAAAATAAAGTAGTGTGACATTGCAACCATCCAGCAGGGTATTTATGTTTTTATCTAATTTCTCTGAGTGTAGGCTGTGAACGTAACATTGATGAACTAACATCTTCTATATGGTATGTGTGACGGGGTTTGACTCACCACTGCCCCCTGCCAGTCGCTCCGGGAATTAGCTCTTGACCAATCTGGGGTGTCCTTGCCGTGTGGTAGCTCTCCCATTGTCTCTGTTCTCCTGCCCTGGGACCCGCGTTGCTCCCTGCTCGGCGGTGTCCTCCTCAGGACAGTCTCCATCTGCCTTAGGACATTGCCCTCCGGCAGTGCCCACTACTCTGGTCTCACCCCCTTCCGGGGGGTCGTTGTTAACAGCAGTCCCTCTGTTTGTCCCTGTCTCGGTGGCCAACCACAACCCTAGAGTCTAGCCCTCGTCTCAGGGGCCGGTTGCGGCCTGTCTTGGCCCCTCTCCTTAGTGGCCGGGGCAGTGCAAAAGGGGAAGGGGGGGAGGCCCAGGCCCACCCACTACTCTGGGTCCCAACCCAGGGACCCTCTAGCAGCAGCCTCCCTCTGTCCTCCTTCTCTCCCCTCTCCTCTGCCTAGTTTCCCTGAGCCACTTCCCCTTTGACCCTATGCACCTTCTCGACCCCTTCTAGCAAGGGCCGCAGCCTGGCAGGTATCTGGACCTGAGCTCCACTCTGCTCCCCCGAAGCCTGCCCAGCACTGCTCTGTCCAAGGTGCTGCTCCTTAGCTCAGGAGCCAGTCCTTAACCCTCTCTAGTCAGGGAGTGACCGACTTCTCTGCTAGGCAGCCTTTATACAGGACCTACCCCGGCCCTGATTGGCTGCCTCTTTCCCTGCCCTGATTGGCTCTCCCCAGGCCTTCTCTGATTGGCTGCTGGTCTGCGCAGCCTCTCAGGCCTGGTTCAGCCCTTTTTCTTAGGAAGTGGGGCACTGCCCCACCACAGTACCCATTGCTCAACAGAGGGATCCAATGAAGGTCTCCTTCTGGTCTAGAAGATGTATCTGAGTCATCTGATTCTGTGTTCTGGGGATGCCTGGTTCAGCATCACGACCACCAAGACAGATCAGAAGTTTACCTAGACAGTTCACAGGACTAGGGAACTGCATCTTTGGCGGTTCACATTCTTCACTAGAAGCCAATGCTTAGTTTTTGAGCTCTCTGGGGTAATTTTATGTGGTTGGTGTTATACCAGACCATTAATACCTCAGGTTTCATTCCAAAACTTCATTCTTACCTTAGGAAATTTAGTTCTATAACCTGGATATTAGGAAAGTGCAGAGTTCTCTTTTTATTTGAATAATACTAAGATATTTAGGAAGTCACCAAAACTTTTTGTATCTATTAGAGATCAGAGTAAATGAAATACTATTTCCATGCAGAGCCATTCAAAATGAATTGTTCATACTGAAACACATTACACTTTGGCTAGCCTATTCATACTGGAAGGTCTTAGGGCTCATTCTACTAAAACTATGGTGTCTTTGATGGTTTATCCCCAGTAAGGTTGCCATTATAGAAATCTGCATGGTTACTATCTAGTGCTCTATATACACCTTCATCAGGGCTCGCCCTCTCTTTACTTGATATCTACATCTGACAATCAATTTGAGAGTGCAGTTCTAAATTAATTACAACTCATCAGCCCACATTCCTGGAGTCAAGGTGTTGTACTGATAGCTAGAATCCCACATAAGAAAAAGAATATGCAGTCAGTTCCTAGTAAATGTAGTTGTTTGAAAGTGTTCGTTCCATATATTCACAATACCTGTCCATCTTCCTCTCTCTCCTTTGGAATTCTACTCTTATAGGATTCTAGGCTTTAGCAGAAGGAACTGAGATGTTTGGGGACCACACAGCCTATTAGAACCTTGGTTCTGAACATTTGGTGCTTTGTGGGGGTGAAGCTTGTGCAGTCCCAAGGTGCACTGTTTTTCTGGAAGGTTTCTGAAGCCCAATAGCTCCTGTGGGTGCTTCCCATAAGGGTGAATGTCCACAGTTATTGCTAAGTAATCTTTCTTTCTTTCTTTCTTTCTTTCTTTCTTTCTTTCTTTCATTTTCTCATCACTGAAATCACTTTAGTAATTGAACTTGTAAAAGAAAATCATATTGTCAACACTGTGAAAAAGCCTGGAATGCTCAATAAAGCTAAAGGTGTTTGTTGTAAAGATTATTTAGAATGATCATTATCGTGGCTTCTTTCCCAGACCTAGACAATTTTTTTTAAAGGACCAAATGCTATGGTTTTATACTCAATAACAACATTCTTAACAGTGTTCTAAGATCAATATATTTTATCACCATTTGTTCATTTCAGTGGTTATTATTCACCCATAAATAATTACAAAAACTTTTGTAATATCGAATTCCTGAGAAAACAATTGTCTTCATTAGCATCTGTCAGTGTTCTAAATGAACCCGGTTGAGAAGCTGTTCCTTCAACAGTGCACTGCATTATATCAATGGATAAACTACGTTCTCAAATTAATAATTTATTTCTTTACTCTTTCATCATATTGTTAGCACATTTAGGTGTATAATTCTGGTCTAAGAGACTGCATAATAATGTAAAAAATCCTGTGTGCAAATATAGCATCTATACATTAATACATAATTTATGCAGCCTAATATACTTCCTTATTTATCAATCTTCTAAATAGGGTGTATTATTTTTCCCATAGGGATATGATGATGGATATGGGGGTGAATATGATGACCCAAGCTATGAGGCATATGATAACAGTTATGCCACCCAAACACAGAGGTAAGCAATTGTAATTATAAATTGTTTTTTCAAATGAACTACTAGATCTAGCCTTTGTTCTCCTATTCATTTTGTAAAATGTGAATTTTAAATCTTACTTTCTGACAGCAAACAATTCTTCAAAACATCCAAATAATTTTTTGAAATACTTTTAATCAAATGTAATCAAAAAAGACTACCAGAGTTAACATACAAGATTACCAGAATTAACGAAAGAATGCAGAAAAAAATACATTTCTAGAATCATTTCAAATTTTAGCCTAATTTTAAAAACAAATCCAAGTGATTATCCCTTTCCTCTACCTTGTATCTCTCTGAGTTTTTCTTTCTAGAGTGTAAAGTCTTCAAGGCAGATATCATACTTTCCTTCCTGTTTGTACAGCTCATAGCACATCATGAGCTCTACCAGAAACAAGTAATAAATAACAATGATGGTGGTAAACACTTGTGATTAGTCAACATACACTAACAAAGACAACTGCAGGACTTTATATCTGTAACCTTAGGTTTGGGGGCAAACAACCTATCTACTTTTAAGACAGTTTGATAAATTTATTAACAGGATTATATTATTCGGTTGGTTGTGATAGACTCAGTGACCCAGCAGGTCTCTTTCCTTCCTCTATCCCAGGGATAGTTCACGGCTTGTTCAGGTTAAGCCCCTGGAGGGCCGCGAGATGCTTTGCTTACCTGAGCGTCTGCAGGTATGGCCGTGCAGCTCCTAGTGGCCGCAGTTCGCCATTCCCGGCCAATGGGAGCTGCAGGAAGCGGCGCAGGCCGGGCCACCACTTTCCACAGCTCCCATTGGCCAGGAACGGCAAACCTAATCCAAATTTGACTGAGAAGTTTATTCAAAAAGATTATTTAACTTTAAACAACTGTTCTGTGGTCCGGGAACACACTTAGCATTGGTGGTCCTTTAATAAAAGGCTGTATTTTGATAGCCAGGGATGATTTATAGCAGTAAAACCAGCCACTCTTACTTTATTGAACCATTCTCCAGTTGAAGGAAGGGGGGAAAAAACGAAACCACACACCAATCCGTCGGTTATTTCAGTAATTCTAATTCACATCAGACTACCTCATAGTGAATCAGTTACCCAATTAATTGAGTAAATCCAAAGATATGGAAATGGTGTGCCCGAAGAACCACTGAAACTAACTTGTTTTGTGCCAGCTACTGTCTCAACAACATTCAGAAGCAATACTTTAGCACAGTGTTCCCCAACTTTTCATGTCATGGCCCCTCTCACCCTTCTCCGCGTTCCCTGCCCCAAGCTGCGGACAGGATCCAGAGCCATGAGCAAGGCTGCAGTTCCTGTGGGGGGGGGGGCTGGGGCCCAAGCCATGGCCAGACCAGGAGCCGGGGGCTGAGGGTGGGACCACGCCTGGAGTTGAGGCCGTGGCCAGGAGCTGTAGCTGAGAGCAAGGACCATGGCTGGGTCAGGGTCCAGAGTGGGGCTGGGTGGTGCTCCCTCTCCACCCCCTGTGGGGCTTGGCCTAGCCCTGCCTCACCCCCAGAACACTCCTCTATGCCCCCCTAGGGGGGCGCACTCCACAGTTTGGGGACCATTGCTTTAGCATAAAGGACAATTAAGGCACCCAAGTTTGAAAATGTTGGTTATGTCTTTACTCTGTGAGGATAATGACAATAATCTTCATGGGCTAGTGGTGAAATCATCTTTTATTACTAATGTAGCTAATAAAGGGCAACTGTTTACCATTTAATTGCAGATACATTCCTAATCCTCTATATGGTTTCAGGCATATTCTGTGAATACAGCTTGTCATCTTATTTTCACTTAAACTGCATGTCAGAAACTATTCTTGAACTGGCCATTCAAAGGACACCATCAGTGGCAGTGAAGGAAAGAGGTCAGATTACAGAATGACAAATGAAGGTGTAAAAAGGGAAAGATAAAATCCCTTACTGAATTAGTGGGGTTCCCAGCAAACAAACAAACAAAGAAACACATTTTCCCGGAGAGTGTTATGCACTTCAGAGATTTCAGGTCCTAAAATTAACATGTTCACTGCTGAGTACTTCACTGATGAAGATACCCATCAGAACCATCTTCAGCTCTAGAACTGCTGTAGTGGTAATTGAGATGAATAAGAAAGCGATGCCTTTGGTAAGTATTTGTTGTCGAACCAGTGAAGATGTTAAAAGGACTTTGTAACATGTGAATGCTTTCATGTATACTTTAACCACACTTCAGAAGTAGTGGTATATTAGTTGCTGCATATTCATAAGCAAATACACCCCCCAGGCCCACTGACATGGGGGGGGAAAGGGGACAATTTCCCAGGGGCCCAGGCAATTTAAAAGGGTGGCCACGAACCCCAGGCCCTTTTAAATCGCCCGTATGAGCAGCAGGGCTCCTAGGCGTGCTCTGGGAGACCCCACGGGCCATCACAATTGGCCAGTGTGGTCGGTCCCGGAAGTGATGGATTCATCACTTCCGCCACGGGCTCTGCACCCCTCTAAGGACAGCCCAGGGGCCAGGAGAAATGGTCTTTGGTTTGGAAATAATAATTAGTTAGAAATCACTATTCTGAGATAATTTTCTATATCATTATTTGTTAATGATGGCATTAATGGCATTAATTTGTAGTTCCTTTGTATATCATATTCCTAAGCAATTAAACAGCATGTCCATTAAACTAATGAGAAAAAACACATTATATTCAAGCTACAACCGCTAGAGATGTTTTATATCAAAAAGAAGACTTAAAAAGGAACCAAAATAACTATGTTAACTAAACTAATATTTATTAACATAGGTTTAGCAGACATTTTTCACAATGTGAACTAGCATCAAAGAATTCAAAATATATATTATATTCCTAAGCAATAAATAAATTGTTTGTTTGTTTCTGTTTTGTATGTAATATATGGCCACATGTAGCCATCCTTACCTCTCACAGTCACCACTTGAAAAATCGTAAGCCAAGAGGCTGCCCTGAAGAGCTAAAGGTGTCAGGAATCCAAGTTCCCTGTATGCCACATACTGACTTCAGTGGGACCACTAGCAGTGTGAGGCACTACTCAATGTAAGGGTGGCAAAAATTAATCCATAACTTAAAGGATGATGATGTGAAAGTGCCTGAAATTAATTGTAAACTTTTTGAGAGATCTGATAACCTACATAAATTCCAGTAGGGTTATTGCTAATATGAATGTATCTATGAAAAGTATAGTATCAGAGAACTTCAGATTGACAGCTGTAGTTTTCATCTAACTGAATTCTGCCTAATATCAGCAGTTTAATTATCAGTAGTCTCATGTGACTAGTCACATTGGCTTCTGTAGAGCAATACTCATAACAAAAACATAATGCAGAAATTGATGTGTTTTCAGCAATTATATATCCATGTCTGTTCTCCTGCAGTGGCATTATGTATACTGCCATGAAGATGCAAGTGTTTTCTAGTTCCACACTAATGTTATAATAATACAATATTAATAACTATATTAATAGCTTGCACTATTCATTCAAGCAGCAATAGTTTCTGCAAAACTGACTCACATTCATTTAATTACTCAGGCCTATTGTAAATCTAAAGCCACAGACATTAAATTTACAACATTATTGAATTTGAGGGGGGATTTTTTCCTGGTTATTCTTTTCATGTAATTATGTTCATGACACCTATCCATATGTACTGCATGTGGTCACACAGAAAGAGCATTTTTAGATGTATCCATTATAACAGAAATCTGTCTCTTACTCTAGTCTACACATGTAGGGCCCAAACTTGCTGAAGTGAAGTCATGGCAAAACTCTCATTGATTTAAATTATGTAGAATTGGATCTTCACTGGGTTTTTTTGTTTTTTTTGCCTTACATTCTAGTCCCAGTCCTCCAGCCTTGACTTCAGTGTGACTATTCATATGAGAACTGCAGAATGTGGCTGCATAGGCTGGTAGCATAGATATAGATTAACTATAGCCCCTCCATGGAAAAATGGGGCACTAGATGAGGCACTAGATACAAATATGATTCTATACTCCTGCAGTCACTTACTAATTTTTAGTAAGGAAGGCTTGAAGGGTCATGACCATGCACCACAGCTGAGCGGAGGGGGCATCACATGAGTCAGCTGTACTACTTGTGCACCTGTTGAGAGCTACCACACACCAAGGAGTTCTCTGCTGGGCAAATCCAGCTGCTTTCCACCTTTTTGCACCACTCAGCCCCATTGGCTTTTGAGGAATTACCCCAATTAACACTGGTTTAAGTGGGAGAATAATCTGGCGCAATATCTGTTTTGTGCTGGAGTAGTTTTCAAAGAAATTTTAAAGAAATATTAAATTAAAAAAATACTGGGTCAGATTCTTCGGCCTGCTCCAACAGTTTTAAGTGGCTAGAAACTAGTTACATCTTCCCAGTGGGTGTAGAGCTAGTGTACCAGGCTGCTATTTCACATCCTGTTCTCCTTGCTCCTGATTAGGAACATTTACAAGTGAATCTGACATTTCCAGGACTAGAACAGTGAATGTTCTTGAATGTATCATTAATAGGCTGAGCAGCTGGTTTGCATATATTTTGCATATTGTGATCAAATCATATTAAGTGATCCAAGTGTCTACCTTCAGGACAGTTTATAATAGAGATGATATCAACTCTTATTCTTTCAGATATTTTAATACAGGCACCGAAATGTGTGCATATCCTTCAGATTATAATTCTACACAATACTGCATAAAATTAACTTTTTCTTATAGCTCTCTTCTCATGTATGTAGCAATGAGGCAGAATTAGCTAAAAATACAAACCAAATTAGAAACAAAATATTTAACAGAGGGTCTAGAGAGCCAAGACACAATTACACATGTCCACTTATTCTACTAATCATTAAAAAACAGGAAGAAACATAGCAATCGCCACATCACAGCGGACTTAGACTATGGTCTAGCTACACAGCAGCTTCTTAAAGAAATACGCTCATCAATATTGCTTTATTTTTAGGCTAGGTCTACACTGGGGGGGGGGGATCGACCTAAGATATGCAACTTCAGCTACGCGAATAGCTGTCAGTGTATCTTAGGTCGATTTACCTGGCCGTGAGGATGGCGGCGAGTTGACCGCTGCCGCTCCCCCGTCGACTCTGCTTCCGCCTCTCGCCTCAGTGGAGTTCCGGAGTCGACGGCAGAGCGATCAGGGATCGATTTTAAGACTCGATAAATCAATCCCCGATAGATCGAACACTACCCGCCGATCCGGCAGGTAGTGTAGAAGTACCCTTAGTCTTAAACAATATCCTGTGACCCTCATTGTAATATCTGAGTGCATATTACAAAAATTAATATGAAAACTGTTGTCAGTCTTGCCTCTGGTATCCGTGTTCATGGATGAAGTAGGTACTCCCCTACCTACAGGCCAAAATGACAAAAAGGACAGGGTGAACAAAATGTGTCTTGCATCACATCACTACGCCAAAGCTCTGGCAGACTGCAAGAGGGAATGAATGTCAGAAGCAAGAGTGCCCCAGTCAGAATCCCCTCCTGTTCTTCCTCAGGAGTTGAATCCCATGGAGCAGCACCAAGACTATTCAGCTGATCACAACTTCCACAACACTAGAGAAAATCTATGTGATAAATACCCAGGTCACAGGCCATCCATGTCTTTGTAGATGATTACAGCAGTGTTACCATAATGGCTAGGAACCCTAGTCATGGATCAGGACCCCACTGTGCTAGGTGCTGTACACGTAGAACAAAAAGACCGTCCCGGCTCCCAAAAATTTACAATCCAAACACCTAAAAATGGATTTGGAGCCAGTGCAGACCACAGGGCACAGTAGTAGCTGAGATATGTCAGTATTTCCCTATGTAAAGTACAGTACAGGTATCATTGGGAGGTAACTATTGGCAAATTTTGACTTTTTAATGATGTTCACTATAGAGGGGAAATCTTCGCATAGCTCATCACTAATCCATCAGTTCCCCTGGCCCTGATATTTTAACAGAAAACCATCACCTGACTCCCTATTTACCTACTTATGTGGTCTTGTGGGGGAAGCCTGGCAGGCTGCTACATATTCCGGTGTTGCAGTGTCCTCTTCGGGTGTGACCAGATGTTTACTCCCTTGGCCAAACATCCTTTTCAACTCCATGACCAAATATCCTCTTCCTTTTCCTCTCCAATCCTCAGATGCAATACTCTGAGGGCAACCTCCACACAGCAGAACTGAGAAACTCCATCACTGGATCCCCCTCCCACTTAAGGAGAGAAATCTCTCTTAATTTAATACAAGTAATTTAAGTAATTCATTTAATTTATTTAATTTAATTTTTTTTATTTATTTAAAAAGTAACCAGCAGTTTTACCTGTACTGGACACAATGACCACAAAAGAAAAACTTGGGCTTGGTTTTGTTTCTGTACAAGTTCTTTATTCTTAAAGCGGAAGACATGCTAAGTATAGAAATGAAGTAGAGCACAAACTGATTTAATTTCCTACCAAATTATTGATGAGCAAATATTTTCAAAAGACATAAAAGACAAAGATACAGAGTTGTTGTCAAAACACTTTCAGTATTATTTGCATGTGCTAACGCTCCCGTGCATACTGTAGAGCCTCAGTAAATTGCATTCAGATGATTGCATTCAGCAGTAAACTGTATAGATAGGTATAGATATAATCTTCCCTGAATGTAAAATAAGTTGAAATAAATCCATAATGCCAAAATCTGATACCCTTACTTATGTGGAACAGTGCCTTACTCTGTAATTAGCCCCAGTGTTTTCAGTGTGACTAGCTGTATGGTATAAAGTACTATTTCATACTAGCTGTAGATTAAGGTACCCATGAGTAAAGGTATCAATTCTGGTCCATAGTACTTTGAATAACCTCTAATTTCTGCAACAGAGTCCTTTCTTATATCCCCTGCTGACACATAGATATGCCTATCACTTTTGTCTCACCATCTCTGAATATTACAATATAAGAAAATATATAGCTAGCTCTAATCCAGGCAACAGCTGGGAGAGTGGCTGCATCGTTCTTGGTAAAATATCATATACTGTATAATTTTTCTCTCTTGTACCCTCTCCCCATTTTAACCAGCCTGCATTGTATTTATACTGTGCTGTATTTCATTTTGGTTTTGTGCTTATATCCACCTGTTCATAAATAAAGATTTCCCTGCATTTTATTTTCAAACCATTGAAATCAATCAAGGCAGCAAGCCTAAAAGATGACATTTTATGTATCTTCACTGCAATCCACTTACAGCATTCATCATCAGAAACTGTTTTCAAATGCCACTTCTCATTTATTTGATTCAATGAGCAAAACTGAATCAAATTGAGTTGCTCTGAAGTAGAGAAAAGTTTGTCTTCTAAATCACTTGTATCCTCTAAAATTCTTGGAAGATTTTTTTCTTCATAGATCTCCACTCTTATGTTTGATGTCCCACTAATAACATTTTTGGAGTAGATTGTACAGTTCTAGAAATTCTCTCTCTTTCTCTCTCTCTCTCTCTCTCTCTCTCTCTCTCTCTCTCTCTCCTGTATCATTGAATAGGGATCATGGACCAGTTGTCTGGCAAATTGTGTCTTTAGAATCCATCATTTTCTACAAAACTCCAAAGAACTTGATGATAATTTTCTCTCATGTTTTGTGTGTGTGCATGTGAGAGAGAGCATATTTGGGGGATGCAGCAGTTATTAGTGTGTCAGTGGTCATAGCAGATAAATGGGAGACAGGTTTCTATTCCAGACTATGCCACTGATACATTGTGTTACCTTGGGACCTAATTCTGTAGCTCATCCACTTGTACACTGGTGTAATTCCATTAAGTCCACTGAGTTGCTGCTGGTTTATGTTAGTGTAAGATCAGAGTTTAATAGATTTGAGGGCCAGAATGGACCACTGTGATTATCTTGTGTACTCTACTGGTATAGAATTTTACCCACTGATTTCTACAGTGGAGAGAATTATTTATCCCTGTTACACTTGTGAACACTATCAAACTGAAGCTCTCAGAATCAGATCCTCCGTTTTCCTTTCTATAAAATTTGCTTGAATTTTGTTTGTATGTTCTTAGGCCATGGTCATTTTGTGTTCATTTTCTGGGAATAGTCAGGAACTAAGTTTTATTAGATACCAAACATTAGATTCATGTACGGTCATCCAGTCAGTGAACAGAATGATATGACGGCCCACGTCCTGCAAACACGTATGCACGTGCTTAACTTTAAACATGTGAGTAATTCATTGAAATTTTGTTATATTGAGACTACTCACATGTTTAACTTTAAGCAAGTTTGCAGGATTGGAGCTAAGTGATTAATCAGAACACCCACAATTAAGCAATACACTTCAAATTATTAATATTCAATACTGCACTCACTGCTCAGACTGAAACATTTTCAATCAATTTATAGTATAAAAACATAGTACATTACCTAGCACTGTGGGGCCCTGATCCTGATTTGAACCTTTGGTTGGAACTGCAAAACAAATGATTAATAATAAAATACATTTGAATAACAAATATATTCAAAGAAATAATCCATGGGGAGATATGTTCTCCAGGAGCAGAAAAAGAGGTTAGATTTGTCAAGTAAATTATTCCTTCTGCTCTAGCAATAATCCTACTCTGATGATGCTTTCAATCAAGAATCACTCCTGAATCTCATGCCTCCAGCCTGAGTCCTATTGGAAACTCTCCTATATTTTAAGATTTTTGATATCCTTATGCACCTGTAAGCTGACTCAAGATCTCTGCCCCACTAAGCATGCTCTAATTAATGTACATCAGTGGCCCCAGCATATTCTCTGAGATCTCTTGAAATTTTCAGATGAAAACTTTTTATTGACGTTTTCACAAAAATACTTTCAAATATTATTTTGCAAAAAAATTGAAAATTAATTTAGTTTATTGGCTTTCAAATTTTTCCTTCTCTCCTTACTTCTTTGTTTTACCTTTTTGCACTCTTTTCAGTGGCAAAATGGAAAAATGAAAAAGAGCGAAAAGGAGGGAAAGGAGAATGGAACAACAACCCCCCAAAAAATTTCTAAAGCAAACATTTTTTAAAAATATATCTTCATGAAAATTTGCTCATTCTCAAAACTTGTGGAAAGCACTTTTTTTTTTTTTTTTTTTTATAAATAATCATTTTCATTTTCAACAAGCTCTGTTCTCCAACTAGTTCTTATAATAGCAGAAAGCAGGACCTCCCCATACTTCTTATTATATAGCTATACAAAAATTCTCTTTTCTCCCTCACTAAATGTAAAAGAAGGTCAACTGTCCCAGAAAAGAGAGTGGACAATGGAGAAACAAGACTCCAAAAGGTAGATTCAGAATTTATCACCTCTTCATTTTTATCCCAAAATCATATTTATCACCAACGCTGAGCTGAGGTTGGTGGGTGGAGATGAAAGTCCTACATAACGATATTTATATAAAAGTAGAATTATAAAGGAACTTCAAATCTTGCTAATGGAGAGTAAATAGTTCAAGGGATATCCCAATAGACAGTGTAATAACAAACATCATTCCCTAAGTGCTGATGATTCAAGTCTTAGGAAGCAAAGGGGAGACTACAGACACCAAACAATTCGGTGAGCATCTTTACGCTAAATGTGAAGGGGTTCAGGGAGCATTTCCATACAGCAAATGTTCTACCAGCACTAACGTGTCAAGCTGAGGGTTTGTTTCTTTGTGTCAATGTGTAAATCTTTGGGATTCCCAGGAAAGACTCCCAGGTGCTAAGCTGCTGATACATTCAATGTGTCATTACACTGAGCCTCAATAAGAGGGTAAAGCCTCAAGAGCCACGGGATTTAACCCCCTTTACTGACTAGTTGGAAGCACTGATATGCCAAGCCTCTTGATGGTACTGGAATGGTGGCAATGAGCCATAGGAGATGCCAATGCAGTTATACCAAAGGTTCTTGCCTAGCCATACCAGGAAGCAGGAAGAATCCAAATGTGTCTCAGTATTAGTTAACTGATGCGGGCCACGGACTCTTTCTTTTTTGCTGGGAGTCCAGATTGTGTCGGAGGCTAGCAAACAGAAAATTGATGCTGTCTTATCTCTGTAAATGAAACAACCTGTGGAAAGACCAGAAACAAATAATAATAATTTTAAGAGACATGCAGAAATTAAGAGATTAAGCATTTTGGGTTTAGGAAAGCAAAAGAGAAGTCAGGGGACATTAATAGAAACAGTACGTCTACACTGCAGTCAGGAAAGTAATTTACCGTTCAGGTAGGCATACTTGCACTAGTTTTGATCAAGCTAGCGTGCTAAAAATAGTAGTGGGGCCACAGATATATGGGCTAGCTGCCCAAATTCAATCCTATCTAACCCCATGGATATGTACTAGGACAGTAGGCCCATGCCACCACCAATGCAGCCATGTCTACACTGCTATCTTTAGCAGGCCAGCTCAATCAAATCTAGCATGGATACATCTACCTGAGTTGGAAATTGTCCCCCGCAGCTGCAGTGTACACATACCCCTAATGATACCCAATCCCCAATAGAGACAGCAGCATTAGAAGCTGAAGCTGCTTGAATTGGAGCCATTGGATAGCTCCTTCATTGATCATGGTTGCAAAGGAAATGAATAGATTGTTCTGGGCCACTGAGTTACCTGATGTTGGAACAAGCTCAGTAGGATAGTACCCTCAAGTTAGCCTACAAGTGCTTCATTAGTTCAAAAACCTTAAGAGCTGGGAGAGTTTGCTGCACAACTCACAAGTGACATGAAAACTAGAAGCAAGAATTTGGCAATATCTTTAGAGAAACAGAATTATTATGTACTTTTCCCTTACCCACCTTTTGAAGTCCCCTTATGGAAGATGCTAGGCAAGTGAAAGTACTATTGTACAGTATGGACCAGATCCTCAACTCGTGTAAATGGTTGTAGCTCAGTTGAAGTCATTGGAGCCATGTCATTTTACACCAAGTTTCTGCCCCATGTTACGTCTCCAGAAAAAAAGTCATATTATGTTTTTATATTCTCAGCAGAATGTTGAAGAATTACTTTGAAATGCACTCAGCTACCTTTCATTTTCTATGTTAAAACATTGTGCCATATGGGTGTTAATGATTACCCATGGTCACTCTTACAAATTACTATTTAATTTAAAGTTTAATTGTAAGTTTTATGAATTCACAATTAAGCATTTAAATTACACATGGAAAACTTTTAAAAGTATCTGCCTGTGACATGTCTCTCTGTCTCTCATTGGCCTGAACTCAATCTATATCTGGACTTCATCAATCTATGGAAGGTACCCACCCACTGATAGCAAACTGGAAGTGAAGAATACCATATTCCACTGAAACTATACCTAAGATAATTTAATCAAAATGATAAGCAAGGGGAGATTTACTTTGTTATTTCTGAGAGAGGAAGTGAAGAAATTCCATAACAGGCTCTGAACTTCAGGGCCTTTATTAAAACTATTAAAAAAACAAAAATAAAATCAAGAAAGCATGTCACCAAAGCTAAGCTATCATTAATACTCTTAAACTAAACTTAGACTAAATCAATCATTCATTCAGTCATCATTAATTCTCCTTCTTGTGGAACATAAAGTGCATGTTTCTTATCACCCATTCCCAGATAGCCCAGTCTCCTGCCAATGTTGTGGCTTGCTCTATATTAAGCCTGGGGCAGGCAAGGTTAGAAGCTTTGACATCCTTCCAGGATGTGCTAGGCTGTCTGCGAGGTCTTCTCCATCCAGATTTTGTTGGGTTGAAGACATAAAGCTGGTGGGGTGGTATGGACTCCCGCATACAGAGCAGATGGTCAAGCCACCTGAGCTGGTGTTGAGTCACTTCAGAAGATATTGGAGGCTGGTTGGTCTGACGCCTGACATCCTTGTTCGTAACACGATGAAACTACCATATGCCTTCAATAGATTGTTGCTGGTTCATGTTGAAAGCATCCATCTGGTGCATTTGCACCTCTATGGTAGCCCAGATTTCAGAACCACTCCTATAACATTGCTGATTCAAGGTGGCTTATCTGTTTGGAACATACCGTGAAAACCATTGGATCTCCTACCACTTTGTCATTTGGATTGAAGCAATACATCATTTCATGATAGGACTCTGCAAGACCCATTGAAGTGGCAGGGATGAGCCAATTATTACTGGCTATCATTTTCCTATGGTCAGGCCCCAATGAGGAAGGTAGTGGCCACATTTGCCTTGGTGATGTTGCCTTGGCTTTGTCAAGGAACACTTGTAAAGCCCTCAAAAGCTTCACTCCCATCTCTAGATGTATTGTGGTGGCAAGACTTTCTCATTAGACATCGCAACATCATCATCGTCATCACTGCTTATGCACTGATTAATCTTACCAATGAGGAGGACAAGGAACAATATGCATGAGCCATGTATGACATCATCAGCAAAGACTCCACTCATGACATTATTGTTATTATCCAATGCCAATGCCACCCTGGGATGCTCAAACAGCTTGGCTGGAAAGTGTTGGGCATTTTTTATGGATGCGACCACAAACAATACTTGTGAGCAACTGCTTGAGCTTTGTGCTGCAACCAGACTCCATGTTTCTGACACTGGTTTCAAAGGAAGAACATACCTGCATGGACTTAATATGGGAATGATGGGTGAACCCACAAAACACTAGAAAGTGGTAGCATGCAAAACACCAAGGCAGGGTGTCAGAGAAGATGGAAAGAACACTTTCAGGACCTTCTTAACTGCAGCACCTGGAGGATGCAAAGAGTCCAGTGACCACACCTCCATATAATGTAGAGGATGTCACTGTGGAGGAGGTTCAAAGTGCAGCCTGTAAGCTAAACAGTGGCCATGCTGCTTAGCTGATCGAGCATGGCATGGATTCTGTCCTAGAGTGGCTGACCCATATTATCAATAAAGTATGGATTCATGAGAAACTAAAACAATACAGCCATCAAATTAAGAGCAACAGAGTCAAAGCAACAAGTTAGTCTAAGCGCTGGAATAAATTACCAATTTAGTTAAAACATCAGATTAATACAAGAAATAATCAACCCTGTTATTAAATGTTAAAAAGGGATCTAAAGAGGTGCCTATCTGTTTGGTTATAAATCCCAACTAAAGATCACCCAAGTCAATCAAAACTATAACTTGGAACTGGTTTAATGTATTGTTACTGAAACAAGATTATTATTTAATGTCCGAACCACAATCTCAGAGCCAATTAAAAGCTTCCTCCTTAGATTTCAGTTCTTGAGTTGTGGCTAACCCTTTACTTTCCCACTCCCAGCAAAGATATTATAATGCAGGCCTTAATAGAACACTCTGATATGCAGAAGTTGGATAACTCTCATTTAGCAGTTTAGGTCTTCAGACAAATCAAATGTGAGGTTTACCTTGGAGCCATGCAACTTGATTCAATCAGGTTAGGATTAAATCATCTTTAGCTCAAATTTACTTGGAAAAGGCCGACTTATCTCAGAAACTTAAAAAAAATCAGTGTTTGCCAGTTTTAAGGAAGGTGACACAGCTTTACTTTAGAGAAAAGGTCTTGAGGTGACATTATGTCATCAGTTTAAAGAAAGTTTGACCCTATAAAAATAACTACTTGAAAAGATTTAGCGACAGCCAGACCCTCAATATTCATCCATCAGCAAAATTAAAAATAAACATGAACATCTTATGATCAGATGTCAACATACTTCTTACAAACAAGACAATTTAGGCATTTTTATATTTAGGAACTAGTCCATAAGTCAAAAAGCTTATCTTTGAAAGTTTTCATCTTGATAGAGAAAAATTACTTTAAAACCTCCTAAGATGAGAACCCATTTAAGAAATAAAAATAATGAAACCTTCATGAAGGTCTGTATCCTCATATATGCTACTTCTCTCGCAAGTAGGACCATTGATGTTAACATCTAAGGGTTGGAAAATCAAGCCCATTGTGATTTGGAAGCCCTGTGGCTAAAATACTGTGCAGTGCTTAAAAATGTAGGAGTTTGATGTGAAAGATTGGTAATGAGTTAATATATTTTCTAAAACAGATATGATTACTTCCTGCTTTCAGGTAGGTGCATGTACTTAAGAAAATTACACCTTGTGTTGCTTGAAGAGTAATGAATGCTAATCACAGATAATGGTGTGTTGTTTCCAATTAACACCACCAAGAAAATGTGGTGTTTCTAGAACTCATGAGCACTGTAGTTTCTAAATTATGGGATGTCATGGAACTCTAAAATTAAATAACCAAGTTTTGTTTATGCTGAATTCATTTGCTGATTATTTACTGAGATCTGCTACCGATCAACATAATATGGTTGAATTATATTTATCTGTAGTGTGATAGTGTCTTTTAAAAGCCCTAAATATATAAAGCCAGTTTTTTTACAGTCCAGGTTTTTTCAATATTGTTACTAGAGAATGACTTTTTACAAATATATGTTGTAGCCTGATCAATTATTAGAATTATATTTTTTTATTGGGATGCACCATGCACTTGTCACAAATACAAGGTCATTCCTCAGGTGACTAGTTGGAGTTAATCAAGATGATAAAATTGGTGAAGCACACACACAAACTTCATAAGCTTTTGTTAATTCAAACAAATATAATTGAAATAATAGAAAAATCAATATACATAAGTATAAGAATAAGATAAATACAGTAGAGTGGTTTCCTGTACTGTTCATACTTGCAGTCTTACATTGTGCATACTTACAATCTTATGGAGACAATTAGAAACAAGGGGAGAAGAAAGAGTAAGTGGAGCACATCAGGAGACTGGTCCCAGGTCAGGCAACGTGCTGTTCTAGAAATGGACATATCCAAGAAAACAAGGAAAGTTCCAAATCATGTATAACCATAGTTATACAGTTATATTCAGTCCACATGGACACAGGCAACATCATCTCACCTTTTCCATATGTGTCGGCAATATCAGCCCATCTTATTACATACAAGTCTTTCTAGCTAACTATATTTATGCTTCCAATACCTAAGTAATTTGCATCAATGTGGTCTGCCTTGTAACAAAATTTCCAAAGTGTATGGATTAGAGTCACTTGTTTTATACAATGAATTGGGGGGAAGTGATTTATTTCAATTGGCTGGAGATTGCAAGAGGTGATTTTTTTGTTTTTGTTTGTTTTGTTTTTTCCTAACTCTGCTATTCGATCACCATTCCCATCCTCTTCCCCAGAAATGCAGTCAATAGGTCAAAATTATGCTGTTTTAAATCACATTACATGTGATTTTTCATACTATTTGTCATATCTGACATGTCAGCTCTATGTTTTGAGCATATTTTTGGTCTAAACTGTAGGAAGTTTGAATATGATAAGACTGATTATTTAACCCCTGCTTTACTGCACTCGTTTTGCTCTCATGATTCCATTTAACTTTCCAATGAAATCACTAGAAACATATAGCATGGCTAGTATGTTCAATAGAATATTAGATATATTGTGCCTGGTCAGCTCTAGAATATTTAGCATCAGTCCTAAGTGCTTATATGGCCATGTCAATGCGGTATTTGAGCACTTGAAAAACTGCTTGCTGAAACAGTGACTTTTTAGGAAATATTACAGAATATTTATAGAAAATGTACTTTTAATTAAAAAAATCATTAGTATTTGCATTGGAAACCTGATTATAAAATTTTTTACCTAGCCAGTCAGGGAACAAACATGTTTGTTCGAAACAGATTCAATGTCAAATATCAAATACTTGCAATGAATGTTCTCAAGAGAGCTATAGTACATGAATTTTTCTTAGGAATTATTCCAGGAAGAATTATGAATAAGAATTGCATTCAAGAAATTCAAAATCCAATATTTGTCTACAGCAATGGTAAAATTGTGTCTAAGCAAATAATTGTTACAAATTATTTGCCCAACTCTATTATCTTTATAAGATTTTTTTCTGCAGTGTTAAATATGTCTCTGCTTCAAATGTTAACCAATATTTTTTTTAAAGCTCCTGGAAAATAGCCAAAGTAATAACGCAATGTTGAGGTGACCATGGAAATTTTGGTATCTTTGTGAGAGCCTGTCAGATGGAGCCTTTAATTAAAAAGGTCAAATAAAACAAACAAACCAAAAAATTAACAGGAAACATATTATATTTTTTATTTAGTTCACTGAGGGTGGGGGAAATACAATTCAGTAATATAGATAAATTGTAAGCTTTCCTTGGCAGTGCCTGGCTGCCTTTTATTATTATATTTGTGCAGTGCCTAGCAAACTGGGACTTTGGTCCTGATTTTGGGGCACGTAGGGTGTTACTGGAAAACAAATTATAAATAATAATAATAGTAAAGCTAAAATGTGATTAATTCAATCTCCATGTTAACATGGCTCACCATCTTTGCTTCACAGATATGCTGGTACCCATTACAGACAATAGCTGCAGATCGTTAATTAGCAGCATGCAACAATAATCTAAAATGGCCTCTTCATTTTTTGATAACCTATTGTTATGACTATACATGATCACTGTTGATCAATAAACAAATAACTGGCAAGCAGTAGTTTTGAAACTAGCTCTGATTTTCCACTTCCTTGCACTTTGTATATTCATTTACATCTGTGCAAACTAGGTAAAAAAAAATTCTACTATTTATTTATTAATATTTTACACTTACTTCGCACTGGTACAAATCGCTGCCTAACATTAAGGCTATGTTTTAGTTATGAGTATTTTTAGTAAAAGTCATGGACAGGTCACGGGCATTAAACAAAAAGTCACAGCCCTGTGACCTGTCCATGACTTTTGCTAAAAATACCTGTGACTAAGTCTTACCTGCTGGGAGGGGGATGCTCCTGAAGACTGCTGCTGGGGAGGGCAGCGCGGGGCAACACTTCTGCTGGGAGGAGAGTGGCCTGGGGTCACTGCCGTGTGCGGGTGGGCGGCCTGCTGGGGGGGGGCAGCCCATGGCTCCGCCGCTGCTCTGGTGGGGGCAGTCCGGGCCCCTCCCACTGCCACCGCAGGTCCAGGCGGGAGGTGACCTGGGGCCTTGTTGCCACCGCTGCTGATCCAGGCGGGGCCCCACTGCCACTGCTGCTAGTCCCGGACCACTGCTCCAGGGCAGCGCCGGGGACCAGTTGCCTGGGGCTGCCAGAGCAGTGGCCAGTGTGACTGGCCCCGGGTCTTCCCCAGCTGCTGGGGTGGTCCTGGGGTCAGCCACACCAGGGCTGCAAAATTCACGGAGATCACGGAAAGTCATAGAAACCCATAAGGCTGTGGATAATCAGCCCTTCACTTTGTAAGGAATGTAGGCAGACCAGCCTTGCAGGAAGTGTAATTGAAAAATGGAATAAACTGCCAAAGTCCTCAGTAAACACAAGCATCTTCAGGTTCAGTACAAAAGGCTGCGACAGACTGATAATATCCTGTAATATCCTGAACAAACCTTATAGAATTAAGATAAGCTTTATTGGGTTAAGTTAAACCATACTGAATTAGGTTAACAACTTTTAGGTACAGTGTTTTAAAAATGCAGTTGTGCATGTGGTGTTGTGGCATTGTATGTACTTCTCTGATAAGGAGGGGGGATGCTAATAAACTTCCTCAGTTATTAGCCTTGGGGAGACATGCATATACTAGTTCAAACTGGATTCTCCAGGGGACAAAGAGAAGACTTTTTGATTAAAAATCCTGAGTTTATTCTAACCTAAGGCTCCCTTTTTGATCTAGCAAACGAACAGGACTCCTGGTCAATGGAGGGCCTCAATCTTTAGGGAAGGATTAAAAGGACAAGGCCTACTGAGATCTCAGAGGGCTGTGTACTTGTTCTGAGATGAAGCTCTAATGAACTTGTAACCACAAGGAAACCCTAGGGCAGGATATTATAAGACTGCACCTTGTTCTTGTGAATTGAATTTCTATCCCTAACCTTCTGCCACATCTTTGAAAAATAATTCCTATGTTTACACATTTTTGGAATGATCTTATTTTAAAATTAGTAGATAATAAATGAAAATAAAAAATATAATATGTCCTCTCTATCTTATATTTGCACTGATTCTAGTGTCATTTGACTGTGTTATGCTTGCATATAAAGGTAATAACATTTTAACTTTTGTTTACTATCTAAGCTTTTGTGTTGATTCCTTCTGATTATAGTAACATTTCTTGCTGTCTGGATCTATTGCAGTGTGCCTGAATATTATGATTATGGTCATGGAACAAGTGAAGACGCTTATGACAGCTACGGTAAGGCCTGTTCTATCTTTAGTAAAAGTGTGAAATCAAAAAACCAATCAGTCACTGACAGCTCCAAAATTACTTCTACCTTCTTTTTTGCTCTGCTTTTACAGAAGCCCAGACTAAATTGATTTGTGTAATTCTAGGGTGAGATTTGACTTATGGAACTAGGACCAGAAAATTGGACAGATCAATTTTGATCAAAATTTCAAAGGCAATTAATCACATAGATCAGTTTTAACAGCAACAGTGAGCATGCTGATTAGCGCCTGAGTATATTTCACAGTGTCAGTTGTCAGTCTTATTGATGTGACAACAATACTGTGTCTCTCCTGCTGTCATATCCATTATTTCAAGCAACAAGTATAACGTAGTCAAAAAGATTTTTTTATTATTGGAATGATAGTACCAACAACTCCAATTAAAATCCAGAGTCCTAAAATACTTTATTGCAAAATGCCATGTAATTTTTAACTTTCTATGGATCAAATCTTGCTCCAAACTTCACAGTCATAGAATACCTGAACACACTGGAACTGGTTCCACTGCATGGGGGAAGAGGATGTGAGGAGAAAGGACAGCTTTGCTCCAAAAGGGTTCCCTCTTCCCCAGTGCACCTGGAAAGTTTGTGGTAGTTCTGATGGCTCCATGACTGCACAAATAATGAGAAAAGCTCCCTGTCAGGGTTCCCCCACACACCCTGAACTCTGGGGTACAGATGTGGGGACCCGCATGAAAGACCCCTTAAGCTTATATTCTACCAGCTTAGGTTAACAACTTCCCCAAGGCACAAATTCCTTTCCTTGCCCTTGGACAATATTGCTGCCACCACCAAGTGATTTACACAAAAATTCAGGGGAGGATCACTTGGCATCCTTATCCCCCCAAAATATCCTCCCCTCTCCCAGGGAGGCCTGAGAATAATATACCAACCAATCGGTTAGCAATGTGAGTGCAGACCAGACCCTTTATCTTCAGGACACTAAAATCAATCAGGTTCTTAAAAGAAGAACTTTATTATAAAGAAAAAAGTAAAAGTATCACACCTGCAAAATCAGGATGGAAGGTAAAAGATTTAAAACACAGAGGATTCCCCACTGGGCTCAGCTTCACAGTTACAAAAACAGGAATAAAACAACCTTTGTAGCATAGGAAAATTCACAAGCCAAAACAAAAGATAACCTAATGCGTTTCCTTGCCTTACTTACAATTTCTGTAATTTTCAATGGATCATTCCAGGTATGTTTTCAGGAGATGTTGTACCTGCTTGGTCTCTCCCTCGGTCCAGAGAGGGAACAAACAAAGAGAGCCACAAACAAATCCTCTCCCCCCCCAATTTGAAAGTATCTTCTTTCCCCATTAGTCCTTCTGGTCAGGTGCCAACTAAGTGATTTGAGCTACTTAACCCCTTACAGATAAAGCAATTCGGTACAGCTGCCAAGGAGGGATTTTATGCTACCCTTTTCTTTATATTTATGACACTCCCCAGAGAGATGGACAGGGGACAGCCACGGGGCTTGCTACATCCCCTCTCAGACTACAGTAGCAGTGCCACAGCAGCTTTGCTGTAGCATTGTGACCTAGAAGAAGGATTCATTCCCACCTTGCCCACTGAACTCCACGGTGCATGGCCCATTTACCTGGGCTGTGTTTCTGGTCCAGAATCAGGCATTAAAATATTACTTTAGATGGTGCATTGAAATCCATTCCTTCTATTTCTCTTGAATGTTTTGCAGTAGTTTTTTACACTCAGTTGGAAGATCTGAGCCTGATCTCAGATGGTATATATCAGCATAATTTGAATTAAGTCAACGGAGCCATGCTGATTCTCACCAATTGAGGGTGTGGCCCAATATGTTCAAAGTATAACATTTGATGTATTATTTGTTATTAACTGTCATAATGTATATGGTGTTTTCCAAAACTCACAACAAGACAAGAGAATGATGCTGGAAATGAAAATTCCAAGCGCATGATAATTTTATTCATGCAGCTGTGAAGCAAATTTTAGGGCAATGCAAAGTTGCAGTTTCCTTTGTATTTGTACTGAAATCATGGTTTCTTAAGGGACATTGTCAAAATAATTGCATTGCATAATCAGAAATAACTTATTTTTGTATGTAATCAGTATTTGTGATACATGTGCTTTATACAATGTGCAGTCAAGTACATTTTCAGTGCTAAACAAGTAATAATATTAGTGTATTCATATGTATGTGTGCGCTTCAGTTACCCTTGGTTTTGTTTCTTTTGTGTATTTTTTTGCTCTTATCATCTTGAGTAAAAAGAATACAATCTCTTCCAAAAATGCTGCAAAAGCAGTGGTCCCCTAACTATGGGGGGCAGGAGGAATGTTCGGGAGGGTGTGTAGCCAGGCTAGCCCCCAGGGCGGGCAGGGAGGAAGTGCCACCCAGCCCCACTCTGCCCCCAGCCCCAGTGACAGCTCTGCTCTGCCTCCTGCTTCACCCTCAGCCCAGCTCTGGTCCCAGCCTCAGCCCCACTCCGCTCCCTGCTTTGCTCCCAGCCCAGCTCTGCCCTCATTCCCTCTCTGTCCCCAGGCCAGCTCTGCCTCTAGTCCCAGCTCCTCCCCACTCCCCAGTTTTGCCCCCAACTCCACATTCAGCCCAAGCTCTCCTACTGAGCCAACTGTGCAGTAATGGAGGGGTGTGTGGACACATTCCATTACTGGTAAGGAGAGGGCACAACAGGAAAAGTTTGGGTACCACTGTGCTAAAGGGTTGAGTTACCCAGAGAAGCATGATGTGAGCCCAGGATTGAGAGCCAGCTACTCCTGAGTTCTTAACCTGTTCCTGAAACTGACTTTCTCTGTAGATTTGGGAAAGTGATTTACACCACTCTACTGCCATTCCTTGGTCTGTAAAATGAGGATGATAGTACTTGTTGTCCTATACAGGGTGTTGAAAAGGCTAATTAGTTAAGGTTTATAACTTGCTCATATAAGATCACTATTGTAAGATTATGAGTCACTCCTGTGCTAGGCTCCAGCCAACCCACAAGCCAGGAGCAAGTTGTGTGACTCCCAGACCAGGTATATAAGCCCCACAGGAGGAAGAGCTGCTCGGTGTGCTCAATGTCACTCCAGGACTTGGAACTCTCTCCTGCCAAATGGTGGCAATAGACTCCTCACGCCTTAGCCTGCTCCAGCCCTGTTCCTAGCCCTGCTCCAGCCTTGCTCCTGCTCCAGCCCTGTTCCTAGTCGGGCTCCAGCCCTGCTCTTGCTGCTGCCCTGCTCCTAATTCTGCTCCAGTCTCTTTTACTTATTATACCTGTTTTACTAACAACATGCTAGAAACTTAAAACAGAGAAATCATTTTCCAATTTTTCAACTTTTTTCCCCTAAAAATGGGGAGCATTTTAATCTATATCCTGGTTCCTGCTGGTTCACATGCACTAGCATGTTCATAATATTACTCATAAACCACTCTGTTAACCTATGTGTGCACTCTTTTTTCTTCTTCTTAAAGAAACAAAGCTTTAAATGGATTGTGTTAATCTCGGTGTATGTGTATTCTGCATTTATCTTTTTTTATTATTGTTCTCTGGTGCACACACTATATCTCTTCTCCTCACCCAATTATTTCAAATACTTCCCACCCCATCCACAAGCAGTGAGGCTCCACCTCATTCTCTATCCTTACATAACTTCTACCCTTCATTGTCCAGTAAATCTCAATTCTCTATCCCTGTTTGTGTAAACTTCCTAATCCCCAATACTGTGTGAATTCAGCCTCCCCTGTATTTCCAGAACCTCACACAAGTCAAGACTATTTCTCTCTCTCTCTCACCCCAGCTCAGCAACTAGTAATAGTTTCATGTCTTCTTGTGCCTCCAAAAATATATCTATTCCATTCCCTACTATCCCTCTAGCCCACTCCTTTGTAACACTAAATTTCCCCCCTACCATGATTAAGACCACCACATAGACAAATCGTGATCCCCAGCCATAATGCCTAATTCCTTTTCTCCCTTCAAAACCCCTAGAAAAATCTCCATTTCCTTGCCCCTTCACAGCCCATCCCACTTTCCTTGTCATCCCTTGTAAACATCATCAAGACATGTCTTTTCCCCTGGATTACCCATCCCTGCCCATGTGATTCCTGATTTCTTAAGTTTTCCCTATCAGCCTCTATACCTTTCCTCCACTCTATACTTCCTCCCACATAGCATTTTACAATCTCACTTCCTAGTCAATTTTCCAGGGGATGGCCGTTGAGCCTCACAATGAGAATCCTCTCATTCTTCAGTCTCACTATGTAAATTCCAGCAAATAATAACAATATTACTATATAGCACTTATATGTAGTATAGGGACTCTAGATTTTCAAAGTACTGTAAGAACATTAGAGCACCACTTTGTCCCCCCGATAAGAGCTCTTAGCATTGAATTCTTAACTTTCTAGCTGAGCTCCTGGACAGCAGGACCCTTTCCATCCTCCTGGAGTAGGCTAATATAGGTTCTCCTCTGCCCTCTAGAAGAGCCTGGATTTGGAGGCTGGATGTTGCTCCTTCTTTCAATTTATTCAGCACTGTCTGTTTCGGTTGCAAGCATTAAGGGAGCACGTTTAAGCAAAATACTGAAATAGAAAAGAGTATGTGCCTGAATGGAAAAGTCCTGTGGAACTGAGCAGGAATAGAACAATCAAGTTTTACAGAAATCACTTTAAACTATAGACTTGAATAGATGATGATAGTCTTAGTTTAGGTTGTTGGGTTTTTTTTACCATCCTCTATAAAGTGATAGCAGGGATATATTATCCCATTAAATTCCAAAGGTGATGTAAGAAGAACTTTTCCCACTGTCAGTCTCTCTCTCTCTCTCTAGGGAGCTTCCCTTCCTCTTCTTTGGATTGACTGTGGAGTTGATGCTGATGAAATCCTTTCACTTAAATATATTGGGCCTTTCCATAAAAGTAACAAGCAAAGATTTGGGGGGAAAACTAAGTGCTCAGTCCCTCAAATTACTGAATGCATTTCACAAAATGCTGAGTGCTTTCACCTCCCACTAACTTCCATAAGTGTTTAAGGCACTCATTACCCAGCTGGAGGTGCTCAGCACTTGCAGGATTGGATCCTAAATTTGGGAGCATAAACCAGGGTGACAGAGTCTTTTTAACTTTATACAGATGCTCATATTTTATAATGAACTTCATGCAAGTGGATTAATTTATAAATAAATGCTATTTCCATGTGTACCCATTGTTTTCCATAATTACATAATTTTGCATTTTCCCCTCTAGTGCTGTTGCCCTTCAGGAAGGTGTCTGGCAAAAACATGAAGTTAATGACTTGTTTTATTATAAGCATAGTAAAGTAAAATGTATGGTTTAAAATGAAGTAGCATAATCAGAATAACTATAGCAGAGACAGTCATGCTGTCCTGGGAAAAGCCACTACTGCAGCCTGTGCTCCTCCTTTCTCTCCCTTTGCGATTCTTGTTATTTTGCCCTAAAGGGTGGCCACTAAATCAATCAAAGCACTGAGACATGATATGGAGATACATCTTATACCTGTGAACCTTACTGATCATGTCCAAACTGCATAAGCACTGACTTATAGCCCAGAATCCTGTCCCTCTAGCTGGATTAATCAGAAAACCTGGGGTGCATTTTCTGGGGGTAGTTTCATCTTTAATTGTTTGACAGTCCTGGATAGGAATCTGGAAAGAAAGTCCCCAGGACATTATAATGGTGATTGCCCTCTTTGTAGGAGTACTGGGGAGTAAGGGAGAAGTGTGTTGCCTCCCCATCCACGCTGTTACACATCTGCATGGAGCTGCTCACCACCTAGCCCTTAACATCTTTGTCACATGGGGTCACATTCATTTTGGACCAAGTATCAAAGACACTTTCTTGGTATAGTAACACATTAGAGTAAATGAAAACTACTTAGGTATTCATTACAATAAAATTATTCAGGATATTTGTATTTTTGTGTGTGCACATTTGCTCAAGTTGCCATATAATTCTGCTTTGTTTCCACTGCAATTTAGCTTTAAGTGTTCATGTGTAAAGAACTGGTTGTTTAATTTTAGGATTATTCCATTTTTAATTAAACAATGAGAATGTAAATGCTTAATATAATTCTTTTGGATGTAAGACATCAAAGTTCCAGAATACTGCCAAGATGATTTGACTGTCTATTTTTGTAAAGATTACCCAGCCAATAATTCATTAAGAGAGCTTTAAAGTGTGATTAGTTTGGCTACGCGAAGTTCTGTAGAGGCAACACTGTGTAACCAAATGTTTGTATGGCTGACAGCTAAAATGGACAGCAGTATTCTATTCCCATGCAAACTCATTGTTTATATACCAAATCAGCACTTGCAGGATACAGGAACAGTTAATTACATGTTCATTCTTTATTTGAAGTAAAGGAGACAGCTCGTGCTGAACAAGGAAGAGTAAAAAATGAATATATAGATCTGAAATATGAGGTGAAAAGAAAATATGTATGGGATAAGGAAAAATATGAATTCTGTACTTTAAATCAGGCTATTTGGATATCTCACTTCAACTCCATTAGAGAACATGAGCATTCCCATTTGCATTGAGATGCTTGAGTGATTACTATCCCAGTGTGAAAATAAAGCCCGCAATTGATTAATCTATTGCATTATCAAAAGAAAATGAAGCCACATAGAAATCATACTGACCTCATGTTTCACGGCACAGAGACAAATATTTTGTAAATTTTGAAAGAAAATATCAATTGTTAGCATTTGTTAGCATTTGTTTTGTAAAGATGATGAGTTTGTTCTAATAATCATAGTCAAGTCCAACAATAATGCAGATATTGTCATTCATTGACCCTGAAATTAAATTAGCTTGTGTTGCCGAGGGTTTTGCCACTGTGTTTTTCCAGTCTATCTTCATTTAAGTGTTCAAAGGCAGGAAATCAAGTGAACTAATGTGATAATTTTTTTAGAAAATTGCAGGTATGATAATGTAAGTAGGTGGATCACAGGGATCTTTCCCTTCATTGCTGTAACTTCGATGGTGACTAAAAGCAAGATACTCAGCTGATGTAATTCAGTGTAGCTCTCTTGGAGTCAATAGAGCTGTGCTGATTGTCACTAGTATCTTGCCCTAATTATTTAGAATATTGTCTAGTTTAAAAACTGAACATCACTTAAGTAATTTATTATCTTTGGAATGGCAAACAGCCGTATATCAAAGAAAACATTTTCATTTGATTTTGAGTTCTTGGGACACTCATGGTTAACTGGGCATACTTAAAACAGGCCCTGTATGCCAGCCAGACTCTGCCTACACTTACACAAGCCAGTATAGGATCACAATTAAATCTTAATTTACAGTGCTTTGTTCTTACATGGTGATGTTCAGCCCAGTAGGGAGGGTCCTGCCATGGCCATGCATCCTACCTTGAAAATATGTGGGCAATGTGCAAGTAGTGTGACCAGATAGCAAGTGTGGAAAATCGGGACAGGGGGTGCTGGTAATTGGCACCTATATAAGAAAAAGCCCCAAATATCGGGACTGTCCCTATAAAATTGGGACATCTGGTCACCCTATGTGCAAGCCCTCTGCTCTAGGGGGAAATTTGCACATTGAAAAGCTATTCTTTGTATCAGTTGTTGCTTCTTTCTATGGGATTTCTTTATCTGGAGCATACTATGGTTAAGAAACCCTGATATCACAAGAACTCCCCTGTTTGCAATTTCCTATACACTTGTAGGTCAATATTTTTGAATATGCTACAGAATGTTAATTAACCGCCACTTCTGCTGATAGATTTAGTGTTCAGTACCTAATTCCCACTCAAGGCATGTCTATAGGACAAGTTAGTGTGCAGCAAGCTGGGGCATAAATCTACAGAGCTTCAGTGTGCGGCGCACTTGCTGTCCATGTGGCCCCTACGGCTGTGTGCTAAAGATTCTCCAATGCCCTTTTACATACTGATCTTTGAAACAGCTGTACAGAAAGTGCACTAGTGAACTTTTACTGCACAGCAGCAGACTCCACACAGCCATTTAGTATGCTGCATGCTGGAGCACTGTAGATTTACGCCCCCACCTTGCCACACACTCATTTGTCATATAGACAAGCCTTAAGACTCCTGGATGCCCTGTTTCTTGGACTCCCATGATGGCTGTCTAGAAACTGAGGAAGAGAGGTTAAATGACATGTGTAAGATAACAGACTGTGTCAGTATTAGAGTTAGGATGAGAATGCAGGAGTTCCTGGCTCCCAGTCTCCTGTGCAGACCATTAAGCTGTGCTTAGAAAGGAGATGAATAAGAGGGGACATCATAAAAGAACACAAAATAATGAATGATTTAGAGAAGGCAGGTCAGCAAATTCTGTTTTCTCTGTCTCATAACATGAGATATTCAATGGGATTTAAAGGTAGAAAATTCAAAAACAATACGAAATATTTTTTCAACAACATGTAAGTAGAGTGTGGGGGAGTCATCGTCAAAGGAAGTCATTGAGGCCAAGGACTTGGCAAGATCCAAAACGTGATTGAACATTGATATGAAAATCAAGAATATCCAGAATGATAATTAATGATAAATGTTTTCAAACGGATATTAAAGTGCATGCCTCAGGCTTAAACCAGTCTTTAAATATTAGAGACCAGGATGAGACCTAATGTCAAGTTATCCAACATTTCTCTACTTACACCTTCCTCTGAAGCTTATGGTAATGGACCCTGGCAGAGAGAGGATATCAGATTAGATGGATCTTGAATCCACTCCACTATGGCTGTTTCCATGTCTCTCCCTCAAGTTCAGTATAGCATTTTTTCTAGATTTATGTTGCATATGTATAGTGGAGGTAGCAAACAAAAGTTACTTTCCTCTATTCTTTTCTACTCTGTTCAGGTTTTTATACTCTACCAATCACCATAATATCTTATCTCCTATGTATTATAAAACCCATTATGTACGACACAGTGTACTGTAATGAAAATTTCCTTGATTTTCTGCAGCTTTCCCTCAAATCTTTTCATTTGTGGCGTCACCTTAGCTGTCTCCAATGCAAATATACCTTCCAGATGAGATTTATGATATCTTGTAAGGTTATGATTTTTAAACTCTGTAAGAAATGTGAGAGCATTTTAAATTCAGATATGATGGCTACTGCGGGGATGACATTAAAGTTAGTGTCATTTTGTCAAATCCCTGTTTTAATTAAGTTATAATTCTTTGGAAAGTTCTGTGTTTAAACCTGTCATATTCTTTGAACTTAATGTATATCCAAAACCACTTGCACTTACATATATTATGCTAGTACAGCATAAAAATATGTATCACAAGAAAAGAAAATATTTTTTATTTATAGATGCTCCTTCCGTTTCTCCTATTATTCCTGAATTATACATCATTTTTATATGACAGTATAAGAATAAGTTAATCATGCCAACTATTCTTATCATATGTAGTATTTCACACCAAGTATTTTACTGCCTTTCATTCTAGGAATTATATATTTTGAAAAACTAAGAAAAAATATCCCTGTAATATGGTGGTGTATACAGTGATAACACATCTGCATTATTTCAGGCATGACAACAGTGTCACTGAACATATCACATTGTACCAGCTCACATTAAGAGAAAGCTCATTTCTTCTGGAAATAAGGTGAAGAGAAAATCACTCCCATGCTGTTGTGTCCATACTTATCTCACAATAACACAGCTAATGGCGTGTCTTATCATTGTAGCATACTGTAGGAAAATTATGATTATTGCCATTAAACTATGGTAACAAGATGCTACAATTAAATCTCAGCTCAACACATTTTAGTTTAGTTTAACAGATGTGTCACATTGTTAATGACAGATTTCCTGCTATTTATAAAGGTCTGAAACCTTTACAAGTTATATATGACAAAGTAATCTAAGTTTATGTTTTAATAAACATACTTATGTAACAGCATCTGTATAGTTACTATAGAAGTTTTAACACAACAAAGTAAGTTCTATCACTTATGGATAAAAACTGGAGCCTCAATGCATATAACATCACCCAAATCCAGCCTTTTCTCAGTATTTTCACTGTTCCATACTGGAACTGAGTGACGTATTTGCAGAGACTAATTTATTTGATGTATTTCACCCTTTTCTCTGTTTGCAAGTTATCCACAGACAAACTTTGATTTTGACAAAAATATTTCTTGTTTCGAGTTGTTTGACTAGGATTGTTAAAATTGGTGATGAATAATGTTTCCTACTATGAGGTACACCACATGTTATGATAGGCATGTGTAGGACCCTTGGATCTTGAAAGGTGTGTTGTGAGGGTGTTCATCCTTGTAGCAGTAGAGATATGTCTGCAAGGTTTGCATCTGTTGTTCTGGCAGAGTCTGGGGCCGCTTTGAGTTGGTGTGTCCTGGTCTGTGGGGATCTTGCTTCTGATGATGAAGTTGGAGAGATTGGAGGGTTGTTGGAAGGCCAGAAGATGGGGTTCAGGAGAGATTTCTTTCATGATGGGATCCCCATTGAGTCTGAGTTGTAGTTGTTTCATGATGCCCCATATGGGTTCAAATGTGGGGTGAGAGGGAACATCTAGGGGTGTTCAGTCAGAATGGGTGTTATTTCTGTATTGAAGCAGGTTTTCTTGGGGTATTTGGATGGAGCTCTGTGTAAGCTCAAAAGCTTGTCTCTCTCATCAACAGAAGTTGGTCCAATAAAAGATATGATCTCACCTGCTATGTCATTCTAATATCCTGGGATCAACATGGCTACAACAATATTGCATGCAATCAAATTAAACCATGATCTTAATCACTATCATATACTTTTTAACTGTCTAAACACCAGAGCTCAATTTTATCTCTTCCTGGCCACCTGTCTTGCAGAAATTGATCCTGGAAGAATAAAACAGTATAGAAAACTGTGCATGCAATATTGAGAAGTTAAATAAATTGCTAGCTCATGTCTCCATTATTGCTGGTAATTAGCAATGAATAGAATTGTAATTTGAATTAGAAAATAGCATCTTCATATGCAAATTAGATGCAATTAATACATGTTTCTTTTATTGTAACACAGTTTTGCTCTATGTCTTAAAACAATCTGCCTTTGAATCACTTATATTTGTTGACCGTTTGCGTTTGCTGAAGGGTTAGCCATGATGCTGGAAAATTCCATTACAAAGTTTTGAAATGCTGAGTGAAAAGCAGAAAAGAACATCTCCAATATGTACAGTAGTAGAGACTTAAAACAACAAATATCTAAGACCCTGAACCTTCTGGATCCTGGACTAGATGGACCACATACCTTGCACTATGACAAGTCCTATGCACCTAAGCTTGCTTTGGTACTAAATCGCAAAATAAAAACAACAATTTTATTTAAATAATTTTCCCTTTGCTATGGGAGTACATACTTAGCCTGAGATCCTCAGGGTACGTCCAGACTACCCGCTGGATCGGTGGGTAGCGATCAATCTATCGGGGATTGATATATCGCGTCTCGTCTAGACGTGATATATCGATTCCCGAATGCGCTCCTGTCGACTCCGTAACTCCACCAGGGCGAGCAGCGGTAGCGGAGTCGACGGAGGAGCTGCAGCCGTCGATCCCATGTGATCCCCGTGAGGACAGGAGCTAAATCGAAATAAGATATGTCAACTTCAGCTACGCTATTCCCGTAGCTGAAGTTGCGTATCTTACATCACCCCCCCTCCCAGAGGTACTTAGGCTCGTAGATACATTTGAGGATTGCATCTTAGCAGCTAATAATAGGAGCTTGAGTCATAAAATCCTAAGGGTTAATTTAAAGAAACTAAGGCTCATTTTCAGGTATAATGTCCAGCAAGACTAAAATCAAATTTCTGAATATAAGTCATGCAATGAAACAATAGATCTAAAATATACCTCTCCTGCCTAGTATACTAGCAACTAACCACAAAATCATCCCTAACCATGTGTCTGAGACGATATATAAATGAAGCCACGTCTCTAGCAGATACAGGAAGCTTATTCAAAAACCAATGAACATAATGGGTAAGAGGCAATGTGAATTTTCACTAACAGTACTGAAATACTAATACTTAATTGCCAATTGATCACAAACCAAGGATGCTGGCAGCTAGTGATAATGACAATTAACTTGAGTTTCCCATTTAATAGTGGGTTCCAAATATTGTTTCACACTGAACTTACAGCAAACTGAAAGAAGTATCCAGTTTAATTTAAAGGGCTCTGCTCATGAATTCATACACATTCCCACAGGAAAACATCATTAACTCATTCATATAATTGATCAAATGGAGTTCCCATCAGTGTAATCACTAAAAATCAAGAAAATCATTAGTTAAGACAACACTAATAGTCACACCCAATGCAATACACATGCCTTATGCCAAAATACACTCATACTCCTCAGCACTATAGCAAATTCTCTTACATTTCTATCCTGCTACCCACAGTATGCATATTCAGTTTCTGAAAACCACACACAATCAGATACACAACATTAAATTCTCACCTCACCTCAGATTTTCCTCTAGGTAGTAATGACCTTTTATAGAAGTGAAGTGCAAAGGGGATTGTGTAGGGGTGAAGATCTTGTTGTATATTGGGATGTGTGGTTGGTAATGTATGTGAGTTGAGAGGTGTGACTATTAAGATGATCTCATCTGGTGATTTTTAGTAATTTTGTTAATAAGAAATTCCTTCAACAACCTCAATGCTCAGTTAACAAAGTTGTATGTGGGGGAATTTCCTTATTTTTTTCATAATCAATAAAATGAAATTTATTTCCCTCTTAGCCCTGCAACATGTACCTCTCCCCCCGCAATTCTGAAATCCTGCTCATCTTCTGTAGCCCACAGCCTTAACCCCTAAATCCTGCATTCTCCTCTATGCTTCCTCCTTTGACCCTTTCCAAACCTCCTCAAGCTCCCATCTCATTCTTTTGTTGCCCTTGTGGTCTCCATTCCCTCTGTCTTCTGTAACCCCTCTTCCATGCCCCTTCCCCCTGGACCTATCAATGTCTTCCATTTATGCTCTCTGTCTCCTTTCCTCCATTCAACTTTTAAACACTGACTTTTAGTAGCATTGATAACACTGGTCTACAATTTTTGAGAACTCGTCTGCTTCAGAGATGAAATGTGCTATTTATTATGTATTTTGATGCGCTGAATTCAAATATGACAATTAAAACAACTGATTGGCTACTGTTTCTAAGATATTTAAGTTTTTACATTTTATGTCTATGTATATTGTGTAGATAGTAGAGTTTTAATCATAAATTGTAAACCTAGGTCTTTTCATGTGTTTATGGTTGCTTTACATGATAATATTTCCCCTGTCCTGTTTATGTAACACTTTAAAAATCAGCAAAAGGGTTATGTAAATAAAATTTATTATGAAACAAAAGGCAAAAAACTATTCTGTACATAGTTTAGTCCTATTCAGTGTCTACTCGGCGCTTCTTGGCTTGTCTCTTGTATTCATTAAATGGAGCATCTCTTGTCACTGTCCAGCAATAGTCTGCAAGCATTGATGGGCTCCATTTGCCCTGATAGCGTTTCTCCGTTGTTGCAATGTCCTGGTGAAATCGCTCGCCGTGCTCGTCGCTCACTGCTCCGCAGTTCGGTGGAAAAAAATCTAGATGAGAGTGCAAAAAATGTATCTTTAGTGACATGTTGCAACCAAGGCTTTTGTATGCCTTGAGGAGGTTTTCCACCAACAACCTGTAGTTGTCTGCCTTGTTGTTTCTGAGAAAATTTATTGCCACTAACTGGAAGGCTTTCCATGCCGTCTTTTCCTTGCCACACAGTGCATGGTCAAATGCATCATCTCGAAGAAGTTCACGAATCTGAGGACCAACAAAGACACCTTCCTTTATCTTAGCTTCACTTAACCTTGGAAATTTTCCACAGAGGTACTTGAAAGCTGCTTGTGTTTTGTCAATGACCTTGACAAAGTTCTTCATCAGACCCAGCTTGATGTGTAAGGGTGGTAACAAAATCTTCCTTGATTCAACAAGTGGTGGATGCTGAACACTTTTCCTCCCAGGCTCCAATGACTGTCGGAGTGGCCAATCTTTCTTGATGTAGTGGGAATCTCTTGCACAACTATCCCATTCGCAGAGAAAACAGCAGTACTTTGTGTATCCAGTCTGCAGACCAAGCAAGAGAGCAACAACCTTCAAATCGCCACAAAGCTACCACTGATGTTGATCATAGTTTATGCACCTCAAAAGTTGTTTCATGTTGTCATAGGTTTCCTTCATATGGACTGCATGACCAACTGGAATTGATGGCAAAACATTGCCATTATGCAGTAAAACAGCTTTAAGACTCGTCTTCGATGAATCAATGAACAGTCTCCACTCATCTGGATCGTGAACGATGTTGAGGGCTGCCATCACACCATCGATGTTGTTGCAGGCTACAAGATCACCTTCCATGAAGAAGAATGGGACAAGATCCTTTTGACGGTCACGGAACATGGAAACCCTAACATCACTTGCCAGGAGATTCCACTGCTGTAGTCTGGAGCCCAACAGCTCTGCCTTACTCTTGGGTAGTTCCAAATCCCTGACAAGGTCATTCAGTTCACCTTGTGTTATGAGGTGTGGTTCAGAGGAGGAGGATGGGAGAAAATGTGGGTCCTGTGACGTTGATGGTTCAGGACCAGAAGTTTCATCCTCGTCTGACTCAAGTGAGAATGATTCTGATGCATCAGGAACCGGCAGAGTGATGTAAGCTTCGTTATGATTGCATCATCCATGACTTCTAGGAATAACATGATGCAATTCATATCATGTATGACGCAATATCAGCTTCAGATTGCATCATTCATTGTTTTGCCTAAAAAGCAAACCCAGTCATAGATTTATTCATAGATCCAGTCAAAGATTTATTTTAGTCATTTCTGGTTTAAATTGAGATCCCTTCCCTTTATAACTCACTTATCCTCCGCCATTCCCAAGTCAAGGGTTGTATATACTGACCCAATAGCATATCTTGAAAACTAGAGCCAATCAACAATTTTAAGCACCATTTTCGTTCTCAGTGACCCAGAATTAGTAAAGTTTGACTACATTTATGTCAGAAGCATTTTGACTGTAGAGCAGTGTAATATTACAGCTGGAAATTAGAACAGAATGGGGATTTGGGGACAAGGAGGGAGGAATTGACTTGAGTGGTGGGACTGAGGAGAAAGGCTGGGCAATGGTGCAGGAAGTTATGGAATCAGGATGGGCAGGAGTTGCCAGCAACCAAGGGTAACAAGGGCTACCCAGGTCTCCCTGCTAATAGTCTGGCCCCACTGTTCAGCTCTTCAGCCTGTGCATGTCCCTAGCCTTGCTCTCCTGCCTGCCTTTTTGGTTCTCTGGCTATAGCTCTTGCCGCCCCTCATCCTTTCTCTGTGTTTCCTTTTATCCATGCTCTTCCCTCTGCCCCAGCCTCCCTTGGACATCCAAACCTGTAGCAGCAGAAGTTCCTCTTTGATTGAACTTTTATGATCTGTTGGACCAAGGCTCTCCTCTGGTGAACCTTGAGGTTCCTCAAATGGAGATGATGCCCTTGTAGCTTAGCGACAAGCTTCCCTTGTCAGGAAATATTGCCCGGAAGGCTTCCCTGTTTCTCCACTCTCTCAGCCTTTCCCAGCCCTTCACCTGGGCAGGGAATAGGGAAGGCTTCCGGGCAAAGTCACCTGAAAAATGAATCTTGTTACTCTGCTCTCCAGACCAATTCTCCTTCAATCCACCAGGCGGGAGGCCTGGTCCAATAAATCTTACCAGGTCCATCAGACTGGGACTCACACTGCTGTAGCTTAATTTGTCTCAGGAAGACTGGAATGGTGAGCCATGGAGAAGTCAAGGCCCAGAGGTAGTTAAGGATGGGGGCTAGCAGGCTGTAGCTAGGTAACCAAGGAGGCAGACAGAGCATGAGGATTAGTATGTCTGTGCAAAGGGAAGCTAGGCTGGGCATAGGATACAGAGGGAGCAGCATCAGACAATGGAAGCAGTTTGATAATCTTGTGTGCCTCAGCCTCAGTTCATTTAGAGTATGACACTTAAGTTATGTTCTAGAGACCAAAAGAAACATTAGATTTCAAAAATGATGGACTTTAAATATTCTGAATGAGCAGATTCTTCCTCCACACTACATGAAACGTTTATCACAAATTCCCTTATAATCTCTTTTGTACAGATGTTAACTTTGGAAAATTCACTGCAGAGTAGCAAATGAAAATTCTGCTTTAGCTGCAAATCTCTAAGCAACCTTAACTGTAGAATTACAACTGACACCTCCATCTTAATCACAAGAGACAAGTGATACATTTGGAAAGTAATAATATCTTGCCATGGAAACTCTCTGTGTTTTTAGGCAGTTTGTTGATGTGCAAACCTCAAAAAAATTAGAGCACCCACGTGTAAGGATCACATGAGCACTCAGAAGTTTGGATACATCTCCATAGTTTATCTGTACTGTAGAAAGATTTCAGGCTCACTCTTCTCTTCTCTTGTCCCTTCCCTCCCACTGCAACGTCTCTGACTAGCTCTATTCTTCTGTTCCATAACCTCGACTCTGTAAGTTTTCTATTCACCCCCTCCAGTATATACTTCCACACTGTCCTTCAATAGCATCTCCCTTCTTGTGATCCTCAAAACATGTCCCCAAGTTTTCTGCCTCCCCTGTCTCACATTCCCTTTTCAGACCGCTATCTTTGTGATTCTGTCATGGAGATCATGCTAGCCTCTCTGCTGAGTGCTATATGGCCTTCAAGTCAAATTACCCTCACTCTGAAATTTACTATATACCAGAACACATGTGAAAGGGCCGGAATCAAAACCCTCGATTCCAGTAGATCTAGCTTCAAATCCAGATTTCATGTTCTGTGGTGGTAACTGCAGCTTGTTCCTTCTCAGAAGTAGCAGCATTTGTGGGCTCCCATAGAAAAGAAGCCATTAAAAAGAGAACAGATCAGGGATGCAGCTAGGTAGGTGAGTATGTGAAAGCTGTGGGAGAAATAAGTCACTTCAGTATTCTGCTTCTGAGCTCCCTGTTCGATAAAGTATTGTTTTTAGCATTCTTTTTTTAATAAAGCCGAACATAAAATTAACTAGATAAAGCCATTATTGTTAGAAAATGCCTTTTTATTACAGTAAGGAAATCACAAAAAGGGTCTCATTTTCAGTTGTACTACCATGCAATTGTAATAATAAAAACTGACCTTTATGAATCAGAATGGTCCATTCAGGAGGTCTCCACATTGGGGCTAGGTGCACCCTGGCTCTTGTGCAGATGCACAGAGTTGGCAAGAATGCAAAAGCATTTTCCTCAAATGCATCCAACCATGCCAATACCAGGGACAATCACAATCCCTATGCCCCAGAGAATGTAGGAATTGATGCCTGAGTGCCTGATCTACCCTAAATGAGACAAGGTGGGTGAGAGACCATGGCAATGCTATGGCCAGCAGAGCTAGTTAGGGTGCACAGAGTTGGCTGCAGCATCCAGAGAGACATTGTGCATTCTCCCCCAGCACACTGTGTCTTTTGAGGCACAATCCCTACCTGAGCTACCCAACACCAGGCTGTTGTCAGTTACAGAATCTATCTGTTGGGGTTCAGGAAGCTGTGCAGTTCTGTGCAGTAGGTGATGTAGTATCATGTACATAAAACAACAATGGTTGGTGTGGAGCCCATCAGAAGAAAATCTTTGACCCTTGCTGGGTCTGGATGAATCAATGTAATCAAAGTAGAATAGTTTACCAAGATTGCTCAAATATTTCAAGCTACTAGTACATGAAAATATGCAGATTTTTCTGGCATTTCACAGGCATTATTTTTATTTTTGATAGTGAAATCAATAATTTAAATTTGAGGTTCCTTGAAAAATGGCAACATGGTGGGTCAGCTTGTTTTTCTTAACACTCAGAAACATTTGGTTGCTTTAAAATCACTTACTATCATAAAGGAGGGTGGATGAGAATTGCTCCATCATACAGAATTGCTCTATAGTACCTTGACCAGAGCAGCTCCACATTCCTCAAAACATAGCTATAACTGTAGTGTGAACCTTGGTTGTTAATAACTTCCCTTTATATGGATTTAAAGGATAAACTACAGTACAAATAAAATGAAAACTGTTAGTACTGCAGAGACCCGAGCTGAAAGGAAGAGGCCCCCATCTAATTTGAGAGCAGTGGTTTCTTAGCCAGGAGGAAGGTCATGGAAATGTAGGACATTGAGTATAGAGTTGAGTGTAAACCAGAAGGGAAAGAAAGGCAAAACTTACAGTATGCAACTGATGAAATAATATGAACTCAGCCTAAGTGAAATGCTGTATGAAGCTTAGTGTAGATCGAAGATAACTGATCTATTTTGTGTGCTCTTACCTTTATATATGACCTGCGCAGTATACTGTGCTTTTCATACAGAACATACCATGTTTGTTATTTTGCCACTGATCCACATGAAAGAGCACTGCATACTTGCTTGTTGACTAACTGGTGTTTCCACCTTTGGCTAGTTGCCAGTTTCTTGGAGCAGGCACTGAAATTAGATCACTGGTTTGATACATTTGAGACTGAGCTAGTACATTTGTACCATTGCTCTGTCATAATTGTGTGTGTTTCACATCCTTAGATTGCTGATCACAATCTATTTTACTGACACAAGATCTTATGCCTATTGCCTTCTCAGAGGCAAACACAAAGCTGTAGACTTGCTAGCCATTAAATGAGACAATCACAGTGACCTATGATAAAGAAATCTCATTGCATTAACTCTGATGCTGAAACACATTTAATGCTCATGTAGGTGTGATATTAAAATGTATTCAACATTTAGTACAACACTTGGGCAACATTGCAAGAGGAAATATCGTCTAGTGAAATGGGCTCAGAACCAGGAGTCAGGAATGAGTGAGTCTTAATGCTAAATCTCCTTCTAACTCACTGTTTGATTTACAGCAAGGCATATCACTTCTCTGTTTCCTATTCCCGATCTGTAAACTGGAGATAATGCATATCTCATGGGGTGTTAGGTGGATTAACTTGATTGAGAGAAAAGGTGCTGCTCTCCCTGCAGTGGGATTTACCTGTTGTGTCTCTGAAGGACAGAAAAAAGAAAGGCATTTGGATTGGAGTAAAGGGAGGGGAGAGAGGAAAAAAACCCTAGAATGAGGTATGGAGGGGAAGGACACATGTTTATATAGAGCAGTGGTGGGCAACCTGTGACCCATGGGCCGCATGTGGCCCGTCAGGGTAATTCGCTGGCGGGTCGCGAGACAGTGAGCGAGAGAATGGCGAACAGAGAGAACAGCGAACCGTGGCCACAGGGAGCTGTGAGCGGCCATGCCTGTGGACAGTCAATGTAAACAAACTGTCTCGCGACCCGACAGCAGATTACCCGACAGGCCGCGTGCGGCCCGCTGGCCACAGGTTGCCCACCTCTGATATAGAGGAACCAAACACTTAGGGTGGTTCTCCCTGATTGTGAAAATAAATACTTAAATGGCTGATACACAGGAGTCTGTTTTGGTTCCATCTTAGGGATATTACCACACATAGTGCTTTCTAGTGTGAGTAGTCCTGTTGAAAGTAAAAAAGGGTAAAGCTTGGAATTATGGATGAAATTAACAAAGGGAAAATTTAGGCAGCACATTGGGAAACTCTTCCTGATCCTCAGATGTAGGCACCTGCAAAATAATCTCCCAATGCACAAAACACTGGTAAATTTATTTCATTTTTATTATAATAGCGCACAGAGGCCAACCAGAGAGGAGCTCCATTATGCCATGTGCTGCACAACTATATGGAAAATGACAGTCCTTGCCTCACAGACCTTACAATCTACAACAGAGAACAGTGCTACACTGGCAAGACTATTGATTAGATGATTTGCCTGTTCTCCCCCTCTAGGTTTCCAGGTCCAGAGTTAAACTGAGAGGTTCATTCCTTTGTTTGTCTCCAAGATGGCTGCTGGTATTGCTGCTGAAGCTCTACTAGTGGCTGAGAATGTCATTTTGAAAAGTATGGGCATAATGTGGATCAGTAAGTGTGTGTAATGTCGCCCCCTAGTGTCTGGCTCTTTCCACAGGAAGGAAACTACTAACAGCTAGTGGAGCTCAAGTGGTTTCCAACGTGAAAGTTTAGGCTTCTACTTCCAGTTCCCTTGTGTGATTTGCATAGAAATGTTGTCTGTAGCATCAGGAATGGCTAAAATCTGGTCCTCTAGGTACAACTGGGAAGCCTCTGGTGGCATACACATACAACTCTGAGCCTGCTACTTGGTATTGCTGTCAATAGGGTACAACTAAGATGCGCTCGGCGCATTTCATTATTTTGGTCTAGCAAACAAGAAAAACGGGCATCATTCATTTTTAAGATATACACACCTTAGTTGAACTCCTTCTCTATCTTAGGGGAAGGATGACTTGCCCCTCTACGTGGGCTGGTAAAAATCAGCTATATTCCCTTAAGGAGGTAGAAGGCAAGGAACTAACTTTTGATTGCCATGAGAAGATGTGACCTGGGATGGAGCATGGAGCCATGGGCTGCAAATTAGGACTTTCCTCTTTTCCCAAAATCAGATGTGGGTACAGAAAGCAGCAGAGAGTTACTCTAGGAACAAAGTTTGCCAGTAAAAATAAGCTAGTCATCTGGGGGATGCAATGTCATTTTTATACTATGTGAACTCTGGCTGAAGGACTGTAGATTTCTCTTCTATATGAGGGTATTGGAGGAGCCTGAGGTGGGCGAATGTTATTATTTTGTCTTTGTGTTGTGCACCTACCGTGCCTGTTGTTATTTTAGTCATTTTTATTTATATAAATAAATTGCTTCTCCTTTTTTTCATCTAAATCTTACATCTCCCCAAGGCTTCCCTGGAAATGCACTCACACTTCAGCAAAGGGCAATTGAAGCCACAACACATTTAGAGCAAAATACCATTTTCAAAGGGTATAATGAAACAAACTGTAGAGTCTGTACTTTTAAATTCAGTATATGGGAAACTATTCCCCTTTGGGTGTAAGAGACCTGAGGATTTAGGTTTATATCATATTGTCTGCCACTTCTTCAGCCCTCCAGGTGATAGCTTTCCACAGTAAACTTTGGTTTTGTGTGACCATAAAAACCTTGATAATCCACAAAAGAACATTCTGAACATCTCAGGGGGAGGAAGGGATGGGAAGTGCAACAGAAGTCTAAGTCATTCCTTCTGAAAGAATAGTAGACTATGTGATATACTTTAGTACTGTATTTTTTTTTATATTTCTTTTTTTATAAGAAGGCATCTTTTATATCTTCACTTTTGTTTCCATACCCTTTGTGTTTCCTTATTCAGAAAATGTATTTTCGTTACAAATTCTGTTGCCTACATATTTACTCTAGAGCTATCCAATTATTCACTTACTAACCACAGACATCAATGATGTTTTAAAAATAAAAACATGATCGCTTAGTTAGGACAAGCTAAAGAGTTTTACATATTATTGCTCCTTCTGGGTACTTTGAAATATAATTTACCTTTGTGATTGCAGTATCTCTGCCATGATTAGATGTTCCAATTAATCATCTGTGAAAATGATGAGTAACCTGACTTTTTATGAGAGACTGGATTCATGTTTCAGAAACGCTTGTGGTCCCTAGCAAAATAAAAGCACAATAATAGTTTTCACATATGGAATATTTTATGAAATATCATTTTCATATTTTTGGAATTTTAAAAAGATACCAAGTGATCTCCACAATAGGCTCTGCATGCCAAACTTCAAAGACAGATGACTAGAAAGCATTCGTTTCTGAACTTCAGGAATTGTTTTTCTTTTTAAAACAGAAGTTAGGACAATTTATAGTCTAGAAGATATGTAGTAGTTCATTTACATTAGTATTAGATCGTGTACATTTCCTAAAGCTGATCTTTTTTTGATACAAGGTGATCTTTAAAACAGGAATAAATTTCCTCATCCAGAGGGCTGTAAGCCGCCCTTGCAGAGGAATGAAGTTGAAAATCTATTAGATTTTTCCACATCTACATTCTATTATCGCAGGGCCAAAATCATCCCTGGTGAAAGTGGGACAATCCACTTGACTTCAATGGAGTTGCCCTCTTTAGAGAGTTGCATTTTACGTTACATGAATAAGCAGTTAATATGTTGACTTGTTAATATTGAAAATATCAAACACTTAACATAAGTAATTATCATTCTTCTCTTTTATAATGTCATCCCATATGTGTTCTTGTTAAAAAAGAAACTTTGTATTACACTTTTCTTATTACACTTTCCTAATTTTCTATAGCTGATATAGTTTTCAGGCAGAATAAACTTGTAGGTCTTGATTCTGCTCTCATCCACATACAAAGTGGGACAATGTGGGGCCAAATCATGCAAGTAGCTCTGTTGATTTCAGACACATTTTAAAATCATATGAACTAGACTGTGACTTCCAGCACCAACCCAGGAGTAGTCCCGGGAGGCATGTTGATTCATACACACCCCTTTGAGGCACAATTCCTTCTCTGCTTTCTCCTTTTTCCAGTAGGGTGGTAATTTGCTGCTGGCCTGCCCAACAGTAGAGTTGGTTGAATGTTATTCTGTCAGAAAATGCTGTCTCATCAAAATCAAAACTTTCCACATCAACTTGTCAATTTCAATAAAATTTCATTTTCAAAAGCAAATTGAAGTGAAGCATTCCATAAAATGTTTTGTTTTGACTTTATCAGAATGGAATGTTTCAATTTTGGGTTCTAAATGGCATTTTAGAATTTTATTGTGTTTTATATTAAAATTGAAACTGGAACAAAGTGTTTCAATTTTATTGGAACAAAATATTTTGATTCATTTCACAGGCAGTTTCAAAACTCTATGTTTTTGTTCCAGTTCAAAATGAAAACATATTTCAAAATTGCAGAATTTCCTGCAAAATGGTCCTTCTGATTCCTGCACAGCTCTAATCAGCAGTAAATTACAATACCCACAGCTTTGGCCAATTAGTTAGGAGGATGAAGCCAAGATTCTGTCCCTTCCCATTGACTACAGAGTAAGTGGGCGTGTACCATCCCTCTTGTCCTGCACACCCATGCCCAAGGACCAGATATAACCCATCTAGAGATGTAAAATGGGCCCTTATTTACCTATGTAGCAGTGGTGGCCAAGTCACAATTTAGCAACACAAACACACACATCATATGTATATTGACTAAGCTTTTTGTACCACAGAGTTTCAGTTCAAAATTACTTATTTCTCACACCTTTCTTGCTGTGATTACTGTGCCATGCTATGTTATGCAATGTAAGGAAATGACTAGGAAGCATATTATGGATTCAGCAGACAGAAGGAGGTACTGTTCTGTGAAGAGTAGATCTAATCCTATATAGGGTTTTATGTATGGTTGAAACACTGACCATATCCGCTGAAAGCACCTATTTGTACCTTGGACTCACCAGATGTGCAAAAAGATTTTTTTTAAAAAAAGAGCATTTTACAGTGTAAATGTTGCTGGCCTGGGAGCAGGCAAAGATACAACTACTTTTCCCAATTATTTGTTTTTTACTGATGCAGGGTTTTTTAAGACATAGGGCAGAATGGAACTCTCCATACATGTTAGTTTCACTTGATTCTTTGTCACTTTATCTCCTTCATAAATAAAGTGCATAAATAAACTATCAAAGGAAGGAATGGAGGAGAGAGCTTCAGCAAGTATTCTACAGCCACTGAAGCCAGTTGAAATATGGGGGACCATTACCTCAACTCTCTGACTGTTCTAGAAGGTGCTTTCCCTTCCACTCTAACCAGCCTGGTTTAAAAAAAAAAAAATTGTGACATTTCTAAATGGAGATAAAGATTTTAAAGTTTTACTTTATATTTAATTCAAGAGTATCATTCCATAAATCAAACAGCAGGCTCAATTTCAGGCAATATGGCTATCTTTCTGGAAAATTATTATTAATATCCTCTTGATTTTTTAATCTTCCTTTATAATGTTTGTACGTATCTTCCTTTCTATAGAAAGTTTTAGTCTCATGTTTTGGTGATTTTAAAAAAAATGAAACAAAATGACTACATATTCTTTAATGCTCAGGGCGGGCTTAAGGCACAAAAGAATACATGCACAACATGGCAACTCATGCTTTGGTGAGTCCTGTGGCCAGGCACTGACTTGACATCTCATATCCTGATCTCCCCCTTCTAGAAGTGGAGGAAAGGGGGCAAAAAAGAAGTGGTTAGATTCCCCTCAATGCTGCATCTTGGGTCCCACGAAGCTTGAGAATGGAGCCACTGAGCTTGTTAGGAATTAAATTAGAATATTACACAACAGAGTACAATTATGTACATATCGTCCTTGAACAAGTAGGGTTTCCACCCTGATCCAAAACAGCTAACAAATGTATGTTGCTTCACAACTCATCCCCTTCTTGGTGGGTTTTTTTTTTAACAAGTTAACAGAATAAAGGAAACACCAGCCCACGTCTTCCTTCCAGGCTTTGCTGGTGCTAGGGTCCCCCTCTGAGTATTGCTCAGTACCACACACTAGCTATGTATGCCTAAAGGGGCCATTCCCACCTCACTTATATCCTGTGAAAGTGAGCATCACCTGCCACACTGAGTCTGGAGAACTCGGCAATGCTCTACATGTCTCCAATTCCACCTAACAGGACAGGTCAACAGAAGAATCAGGGAATCATCCTATTAGTTTGTGCACTGTCAGTCTTGACCCGGGAAATCCATTTTAAATGGCTGCCTTCTTAGGGAGACACATTTTGCGTAATACTAAATACATGAAAAATAAAGCATGTACATTTGTAAAGATGGAAGTAGTTAAATTTTAAATCTAAGCAGATGAAATAATTTTCAGGTCCCTGTCAAAATTTATAAAATTGAATAGTCCAATTTGTATCATTACATTGCCTGTCTTGTAAGTGGAGAAAGATACTCTCACTTTAGGCTAGGGTAAAGGGCATATATTTTGAGATACCACTCAATTAATTATTTTAAGACAACTATACCAGACTTCTCCACTCTTTGCAATTTACCATTTCCTCCTGCTTTTTATTGTGCTCTCAAAGCTTTTTCTTGATTATGTCAACCCATCTTTTCCTTTGGCTTCCTTTCAGCCACTGTAGACTCTCCTTTCAAACTTCTTTCCAGCCTTTTCTTTCCAGGTGTCCATTTTCTTATGCAAGTTAAAATATGCAAATTTCCCCTCAAAACAAACACAAGAATTCCTAGCACTTATAATAGTACAAATATTAATCTTCATGATGTACATGTAATATCAGTGTTATAAGTAAAAAGTCTACATTGGCCACCCTGTGGTTTCAAGGATACTGCTATATTTCCTTATAGGCCACAACTGTAGTATCTCAGAAGCACAGTGTTGTAAATGTTAAGGTTTTAAAGCTGCTGGAACCCTTTGTCCAGCTTGACAGAAAAGGGGAGTTGCAAGGGTGGCGTGGCCAGCAGATTAGAAGAAAAGGGGATGTTGCTCTCTTTAAGGCCCCTTCCTCCCCAGAGAGGGAATTTGCTTCAAGGAAGAGGCAGGAAGCAGTTCAGCCAAACTCGGTTGGAGGGAGGACTTTATCCCCTCTGCCACAGGTAACGGGAAGAGCAGGGTGGGTATTTATACCTAAGGCTGTGCCAGCAAAAAGCCCTCTTTTGACCAGCTGTATCGGAAAAAATACAGGAGGCACTGGATGTGGTTTTAAGAAGGCCACAACCTCATCCTTAAATATCTGGGAATATCCGGCAGACAAAATTTTACAGTTCAGGTAATTCCGTCATCATTTCCATATACTCAAGGGTTCTGTCAACCCTCCTCCTTTCCCATTCAGGTCCCAGCCAATCCGCTGCTCGGACCTCAACACTTCCCCCATTTGCGGGCTAAGGGGGAGCTATACTGGAGGAAGGTTGACCAGTCGTGGGAGCCCTTAACCCCCTTTCTCCACTCCTTAAAAGAATGCCATCTTTAAATCATTTGCCAATCCATTTTATCTGGCCACCGTACCCATTCCCTATGGAGTATCTGCACTTGACATCCACCACAAGGAGGCGCCAGCATTTAGCTTGGCTGAATTGCTGAGTGTGAGATTTGGGATTAGAGCTCCTGGTTTTGAGTCCTAGTTAGTTCTTTAATCATTGGAACACACCTCTTTTCTATCCTCTTGGGCTTTCATTTTCATGTCTGCTGCCTTAGGAGAGCTAACTTTCATACACATCTGATTTATAATAATAGACCAACACAATCCATGTACCAGTCTGCCAGTGTTAAGCATATTAACTTAGTTCTTTCTGAGTACTTCACTGTCATGAAAACAAAACTCATTCAGAAGTTGATGGGAATGCTGCCACCCACAGTAATAGCTAGGAGGTAGAACTTCTTCACTTAATGCACTTGACTCATTTCTGGATATTGTTCCTTCCATTATTTCATTTCCCTCTTTTTGGTCCAAAATGGAAGTGGAAAATCAAATGTATTTCAATTATGATTCAACTCCTAATCTTATTAACATATCAGTGGCATAAAATATTATTCCCTTTGGTGCTTTAGCTTAGGATGTTAGAAGCTCTGTATAGAATACGTTCTGAGCTGGTACACTAATGCTGTGTTTTTTCCAGAGCTGACTGCATTACCAGTAAACTGGATATTCACGCTCTGCTGAAAGAGAAGGAATGAGATATGCTAATCTTTACTGCAAATTCTATAAGCGGACAGTCAAACCTTCTTAAGATTTTAGGACGGACAAAGCAATGGATGATAAAGCTACCCTCAGTTTGTGTTTGTTAAACACACAACCAGGATCCTTGGGATCTTTGACAGTCACTGTCACTGATATCTTTTTGCTCTTTCAGATTTAGTCTTTTACAAAAACTGTTCTCTTCTTCTGTTTTTAGCACAAGAAGAATGGGCCACAACCCGTTCCAGCCTAAAGGCACCACCTCCAAGGTCAGCCCGAGGGGGTTACAGGGAACACCCCTATGGTAGATATTGAAGGTCCTCCTCATCTGTGACCTCAACTCAAAGACAATTAATAGCCTGTGGTCTCCACATAAACAGCAACAAGACAAGTAATAGTCCATTTCTTTTCTATCCTAGGGATTACTGCTCATGATTACCCTGTGTACTACTTGTATTTCCTATAACAATGGAGTGACATTGGCATTAGTATTATTTTATAACACGGACTTAAAAAAAATAACTTTGGCAAGCATTGTCTTTAAACCATTTGAAGGATGATGTTCTCTTGGTTGTTATTCATTGTTGTGTGTAACTTAAAAAAAAAGAAAGCATGATGCTGTTACTGATCTTGAGTCTCTCTACATGCTAGCTGAGGCTGAGTTTTTGTTTAGGGTTGCTAGAAGACTGTAATATGATTTTTTTATTTTGAAACAGACAGTAATCAAGATGTAGATAAGATGCTTTAACCTGTCTTTTTTAATATATGTTAGTTAGATTAAGATGTTCGATATTAAGTTTGTAAATTTAATTTTAAATGCTGTTTTAATGGGGTTGAAAACAAGCAGCTACTGTATGTATGTAGCTAACTGAATTTGTTCAGTGTTTTAACCTGTATTTGTTAAAAAAATCACATAAAGTTCCATGTGTAAGCTTCTCTAAATAGGAAACCATAATTCTGTCAAATATGTTTGCCATAATTTGTCAATAAAGCTGAAACCTTTTGTAACAAACTAAATTTGGAATTACTTGTTTTCTAGCTTTAAATGCCTGCTTTATTTCTTTTTCAAGAGATGCCTAAAATGTTTTATATATAAAAATTACAAAAATGAACCCAAGCTTGTTTTAAGAATTTTGTGTAAGACTTTAAAAGTTGTATTAATAACTTATGGTTGTTAAATAATTTAAAAGTTAACAAACTAAACTGTTACATGAATCATGGTTAGTAAACACTAATGTATAACATGTTAATGGAAAAAATTGCTTTAGAACAATAAATGGATTTTAAACTATCCTCTAAGCTTGATCTTGCTAAACACAAACTCTGATTGACTTGTTTGTATTAGCATGTCTCTCGTGAGAATGTAATGGAGTTTAAAGAGGTAAGATTACCACTTACCACTGTTAGACTGTCTAAATGCTAGTTCTTCAACCTTTGAGTTTCCCCGCACATTAAATATCCCATTCAACATGTAAGCATTGCATAGATTCACATACTTGTTTTCACTCAGAGGAGTGCGTTGACTGCATTTGCATAGTATATAACAATCTGTCTTGACAAACAAATCATCAGTGTCACTGCCCAGTTATTGCTATTCAACTTCAAAAACTTTATTTGTAATTTTCAGTGCTAAATATCACCGCCCTTGAAGGCAGTTTAGAGGGCTGATATTTCTTTTGAGACTATCAGACTTGATGGCTGATGATTATTAAGGAAATATGTCGCAGGACTCAAAGGATGACTAAACGTTAAACAGGTAACACTAATAGTAACTCTGTAATTTTGAGTATGCAACAGTAATGTTAAATATTCTCAGTTATTAAGTTACTGATAGTTAAAAAAGTAAACCTACCAAAGCATAACAAATAGGTATATAGGCTATTAAAACAACTAATTAACATTAACTAGTGGCAACAAAATTATTTTACAAGATATAACCCTGAAGGTAATAAACAGAACTAAAATTAACAATAATAGTAATGCAACTCTTGCTAACAACAAATATATAACCTAAATTTTGATGAAAAAAACCTCAAGACTTGATGGTAGGGATTCCAAAACTGTTAATCCTTTAAATACAGTTTTTTTGTTTACGGTGGCTTTTTGTCAATGTGATTGGTTTACTTTTTTGATGAGAACAAAGACAGGCCTATTGCTGTTCGGTTTGTGAACAAAATCTCTTGCAGCTGGAGTTGCATGCTAACTTTTTTGAATAGTTCGTGAAGCATATGTCCTGTCATTTGAATCTGAAATGTTGTTAAAGTGGATTCAGTAGGTTACCTATTGATTACATTGAGTTTGTTCTGTCTCGCTATTTCAGGGACGCACAGGCAATGGACAGCTAAGCAGCAGATGTACTGAGAAGTGTTCAGGTAAGCTATGCCATACCTGATCGTTTTTAATTGAGTCTGTTTTCCTCTGTGACAATAATTTGATATATTTTTCTGTATTTCTTTTCATTAACATTTTAAAGGCTTAACATAAATAATTCTTTCCAACTGTGTTCACCTAAATAAAAGGCTGGTGATGGTATAATTTCAACCAAAGAATTTGCTGTTGTTTTGTGTGATACTTTTCTGTATGATGAGAGAATTATTTGATTGCTGAAAAAATGAGTGGCAGCATATGGGATATCTGCAAAAGTCATTTCCATAACCTAATGTTTTTAAAATAAACATGATACACTTTGTGATTTATTCTTTTAAAGACAGGAGCTCATCTTTATGAAAAACATATGTAAATTTTGGAAGTAAACAAGTCATCTGGTCTGCACTACCTTGTGAAAAGATATGGTCCTGGCTTACAAATTGCTTTTCAAAATATGCACAGTTATCCTCTAGGATAAAGTAGGAAGTGTGCAGAAAGATATGAAGTTTGTTTATTAGTTCTTTTACTTAGGAACTATTTAACTGTCAGGCTTTATAATGGCTGATGTTAGTAACTTGAAATGGCATTCATCAATTTCCCTGTTTTGCCTGGTTTTCTCTGTTTTTCTGCTCAATATGTTTTTAAAGGCAAATAAGTATTTTTGGTAATATTGTTAGATGGGCTTCACTTTTTTTTTTTTAGTGTTTACACTTAAAGAAAAATATCTCTGTGTTGGAGACATCAGATAAATTCTGCATCAGGTCTGATTTTGTCAAACTACCCAGTACTTTCAACCTCATCACACACAAAATACAGAAAAATAGGTGCCCATCAAACAGCTTTGAACATAATATGTGTAATAGCGGTGAACTTTTGTCTAAACTGGTTTGTAAAATGGTTCCGCACTTAGGACTAAGTCCTTCTCACTTTAACCCACATGAGTTGTCTCATTGATTTCAATATATTCAGTTTTCAGAGTAGCAGCCGTGTTAGTCTGTATCCGCAAAAAGAACAGGAGTACTTGTGGCACCTCAGAGACTAACAAATTTATTAGAGCATCTAATGCTCTAATATATTCAGTGTATTCCATATTTATGCAAGTAAATCAATCAAGATTTGGCCTTTTTTTACCAGATTATACATCACATGGGTTGTTTTCTATAATAATAAATAAAGTGCTTCATTCTTATATACACTTATTTACCTTTAGAAGTTGGCATGAAATACAGTTACATCCATTTTAAGGCCTCTTTATGGTGTCAGAGTGGTGTAACACAACCTTAGGGCCTGTCTATACACAAAAGTTGTATTGCTGTAATTATCTGTTATAGTTAAAGTAATACAAATCCCTTGGTGTGTAGGGAGATATACTGGTATAAAGGTGCTTATACCAGTTTAGCTTATTCTCTTACCAGAAGGGGAATTAGCTATATTGGTATACAGCATCTTTATACTGGTACAACTGCATGTATACTGTGCGTATACCACATAACTTTTATGGTAAAGAAATCAAACTCCTCACCAAAATAGTTATACTGATACAAAAACTGTGTGTAGATCAGGCCTTAATGACTGTGTATAGATTCAGGCCCAAATAGTGTAAATTAAATTTCTCAGCAATGGGTCAGATCCTTATATGGGGCATATTGGAGTAGCTCCTTTGAGTATGTGGCCCAATACATACAGTATGATAGTAGCATAGTGTCATCTAAGACTGCTTTCTCGGGGACCAATTTTGCAATCATTATTTGTGTTGAGTAAAAGAGTTGCAGAATCGAGCCCTTAGGACAACGCTCTGTTGTAAAATATTTTACTTGCTTAAAAAAAATCAGTGTATTACTTGGAAGGAAATAGCATAAGTCAGTGTGTGTAAATATTTATGCAAATAGTTGTTTATTTCTTTAAAAGAAAATATGAAAAAGTACCTTGAGATCACAGGTTTACATACCATTCTTACTCATCATTATCACAAACTGTTTCTTCTCACATTCCCAATGTGTTTTACAGCCAGCAAACTTTATCTTTATAATACGGAATCCATCCAATAACTAATTTATGAAACCACTACATGGGGCTATGTTCAGTCTAATTGTCATCCATCTTGAAAGCTTATGTGATAAGCTACTCTGTATTCCATATTAAACATCCAGTGTACGTTAGGGTCAGCCATGATGCTACAGCTCTGAAATCAACAGCCATCATCACAAAATATGTAGATGCTTTGCTATTCAATTTTATCGATTGCAAAGTGCTTGTTTGCAAACAGGCAAGTTTTAGTTAGCAGGATTCAAACCCTGATTAGTTTTCTTCATAATATCAAAAAAGCTAGTTTTGCTCATCTAAACTAAGCATGTTTAATACACAGGAAGACAAGCAAGAGCTAAAAATTGGAATTTCCATTAAAATCATTAGAAGGCTATTTGTCAAAGCTGACTTATTGTGTAAAATTGTTTCATTTTTAAAAGACATTACTGCATTTTTATTCTGACTAGTTAAAAGAAAAATGTCTTGTCACTCTAGACTGTTATTTTACAAATTATGCAAAAATATTCCCAAAATGAAATAAAGTTGAATATTGTTTTTTTTATGGCTTTCTCTTTTAACGTAGAGTTGGTTTCTTTGTAAAAAATGCTCTTCTTTCATGATTTGCAATAGCCAGTACATGTTCTCCTGGTTAAAAACCTTTGTTGCGTCGATTACGGATAGGGTGACTAGACAGCAAGTGTGAAAAATTGGGACAGAGGGTGGGAGGTAATAGGAGCCTATATAAGAAAAATCCCCAAATATTGGGACTGTCTGGTCACCCTAATTAGGGACTCCTTGGGTAGACTATTGTAATGTAAACATAAGCAAGATGTATTTCAAATATTAATTGCTTTGAACAGATTCAGTGGGATTGGTGCAAAACTGTGATTACTGGAAGTGTTACACACAGAATTTTAAAGACTACAGTGGGAGAAGAATCACTGCTACTGGTGCAGTTTGCACACCTTATGCATTCAGAAGCAGATGACCTTGAGGGGTGATTTATTCCAAAGGTGGGAGGCAGCTTTAAAAATCAGTCCAGGGCGCTGTCTGATCACTGCCAGCAAAAGCTCTCTGGGATGAATCAGAGTATCTTCTGGCTTGCCAAGGCAGGACCTACCCACTTTCAGGGTTGCACCACCATCTACAGGTTTCTGGCAGAGTAAAGGTTGCAGGAAGGTTGCACTCCTGTGCCCTCCTTTTTGGACTTTCTGTGGCCCGGCATTCAAGATCCTGGATTCTGCAGACTTGTGCCGTTGGAGCTGAAGGGATAAATTGGGCCATGTCCCTAGAATAGCAACAGTTTTAACGTGGAAAATCAGCAAGGCTCATGTAATAATAGCTTTTCCATCAGAGCTATTATATGCATCATTATATTCTGAAATAGAATGAGAAAATTTTAGATCTTCATATTAATATATTCAGAAACTCAGGAAATATGGTATATAGGGCCTGAACCTTCAAGAAGCTCAGTGACTCCTGCTAGTTTCTGAGGGCTCCCAGGCTTCATTGAAAACAATATTACAGTATATCCATAATGCTATCAGCAGGTCTTTCATTTACACTATCAGATATTTCTCAATTTCATTCCATAATGTGGGGACAATTACCCCTATATACTTGAATATAAGCTAATACAGCAATGTTGAAACTAGCAAAAATGAGTGACTTTCATATAAAATGAACTCCTCATACCAAGTCCGCCCACAGATCTTGCCCAAACCACTTCACCTTATCTCTTGAGTACAAATACCCCGCCTCCCCCCCCCCAAAAAAACAATGCAGTGTGTGTCCTGGCAATGGCAAAGTTTGTATCCATCATGTTGAAGGTGGTAGGACCAGGGGTCAACACAATGGGTTCACGCCCCATGTGAGACAAAGCACTGTGCTCCATAGCATCTGAAGTAGGATTGGACTTGTGAATTTGCTACTGTGCAAATTTTCTATCTGCAGAGGGGCCATGTCAGAGTCATGGTGACTGTTGCAGCCTTGAAGCTGCAGTAGCTACTACATAGTGACTTGGCAACATTGGCCGAAAGATTCCTTCCCTTCCAAAAGCTATCCAGCAACCCGAAGCCCAGCCAGCCAGTACCTAGGCTGGGAATGGGGCTGAGGATCTGGGATTTAATACAGCAACTTAGTTACCATAATTGAAGATCAAGACTAGTACATTTTTATGGGTCTATCCAATTAGAAGACTTGATATTTTAGCATAAGCACATTAACTAACTTTCAGAATTATAGTCCAAAGAAATGTTAAGGTTAAGAACAATTAAAGAAGTGTTTTGTTTTATTCAGTGGGGAAAAAAAATTGGGCCATGTGAGTGAAGTTTGCTTCTAGGGATCAATGATGTACAATAATAGAATTGTTTTCTTTTGCATGTTGTCTTGCTAATAGACAGTATTCAAAAGGCTTGGAAGAGCTGACTAATACAATTGCAAAGTTAAAAAATAAAGGCAGGGTAAGAGACTGAAATTTAGAGGTAAAAGCATGGGAGAGAAAACATTTTGTTGAGACCTGAAAAGGGAATGTAAAATGTAAAAAGGATGGAAAATGTTATGCTTATAAAAAGCACATGGAATCTTTTCAGGGGAAAAGGCAATACGCCGCGTTTATTGAAAATATAACAGTTAGCATATGCATTCAATCACATACACACACACAGGTCCTGCAGATGACCTTATAGTTACCAGTCTGTCGTAGCTCGAGTCAATCTAATGGCCAGTTAGATTGGGCACGGGTGAGGAGCTGGGTTCTGTTGGTCGCGATCCGATGCTCCAAGGCTTTGCAGGACTGAACCCAGAGTTCTATAGCAAAACACCCCAGCTTTATACTTGTAAATTTCCACTTTAGTGTATGGATTTTGCAATGTTATTCTGTAATCGTTAGTCCTTAAATGGTGTTAATCTTGGGGTTTTCCGCTATCTCTTATTTGTTGTCTCACCTTCGGGGGTGTTTGCCTCACCACTTAGGTTGTCAGTGCTGCTAACTCATTTAGCATCAGATACAATGGATGTTTTCTGATTGTTTCCTGCTGTCTTTTCAAGTCTCTCACTTCTTGACTATCTGGACATTTGTGATGGCTTTCACACTCATCCTTAACCATGCACACATTCTTTACTCACACCAAACAATTTTACAGAGAATTGCAGACAGGATTACATTTTAGAAAGGGTTATATGGTTACTAAAGGGATTACAAAAGAACCTTACACAACTTGGTTTGCAATGCAGATAAGAAACAGGGCCTTATAGCAAATACTGTAATGAAAACTTATCCTAAAACAAAAGGTGACCATAATCAGCCATAAGGACTGTTCTGGTCTGTTCCTGCCTTAACATCAGTTCAGACACAGGCAGCCTGTCTGATGCGTTTTTACCAATGGCCCCTTGGGCCATTCCTTTCTGCTATTCAGAAAGGGTGGCTGGCAGGATATGGTCAAATCATACATCAATACATTTAATACATGCTACATTATTATATCCTTTATTCTAAATTATCCAAAATACAAACATAAAATCCTACTACTACAGAATCAATAGGGCACAGAAGTTCTGGAAGGTATTTCCATCTGGATTTTGCTGCAGAGGAAAAAATTTGTGTATCAGTAAAGTCACAATTATGTGAAATATAAACACGGATTCCAGGGCTAGGCTTTTTGTGCAATGCACTGCCTGCCAGCATCACTACTGTTCTGGAAAAATCCCATAAAAAAGTGTAAGAAGGATAAAGGCATCAGAGTTCTATAGAAGTTTAACCACCCTATAGAGTTTAATAGATAATTATATTCTTTCTAGAGTACTTTTAAACCATTCCATGGAATGGAACAGAGAATTATATCCCTACAATAGAATTCTCTGTTATTCAATAATTCTATAAAAGGGTAGTAAGGTCTATAGGACTTTTTCATACATGTCACCTGATTTCTTTAAAGAGGATGTAGAGATACAATTGTGGGTTCCAGATAGGAATAGGTTGAAATGATTTGGACAAATTCTGAGATAGGGTTTGGTAAATTCATCTTATGGTGGGTAATAAGATGGTGGGTGGCAGGTAAGTAATTTTTAGTAGTATCTTTTTCATGATATCAAAACATAAATCTGAAGTTTCTTGATGTGCAAATATTTGGTTTTGGGAAAGGGCACAATGTTTGTTAATTTGTTGTAGTGCCTAGTGCCATAGCAACTAGGTACACTTATTACAAAAATTAGAAACATATAAATTACATATACCATAAAAGCTGTCATAAAAACAAAGATCCACATTACCAAAACTGTCACCAGCAACATTAGACAAAGTACATATCAGCCCCCTGTAACAAGCCAAACCAAAATAAAACCAGAAGACAATCGCCTGAATGCTAAATAGAAAAATGAGATTGACATTGTGTTCTGAAGTTTGCTCTGCTCATTGAAAATCCGAGAATGCCCTGCAATTTGCCATAGGAAATTAGAAACTAAGAACTGTGAGCAAGAGCATCCCAGCCAATCTTAATAGTTTGGGCCATAGATTTAGAAAGTTGCTCAGGTAACTATCTCAGACCAGTTAGGGCTTTACAGATAGCAGCAAAACTACCATTCACTGATTTATTATTTCATTTCATTCTTAGAACCACTATTGTTGTTATTAACTATGGACCTGATCCAAAGCCTATTGAAATCAATGGAAGTCTTTCCATTTTCTTCTATAGGTTGATCTGGCCCTGTATGTTAAATGCCAATGTTTTGCTTGGCACCACAAAAGAAATTAAACAAGTCAGGGTTCCTGTCCAGAAGAAATTACAGTAATGATTAGAAGTACTTTGCATCGTTTGGTTTTGAATGTATTTATATTTTGTAATGATGACCTACTCTGTAGAGTAACTGGTTGCTAAAGGCAGGAATGAATAGATGAACTGAGGAAATCCATAATGATATAGTTACAATTTTATTAAATTTTTCTAAACCCTAGATGATCCCTATCTGCCTAACTGATTTACTATAATTTTATTAAAAGTTTCCAAAGCAAGGAAATATGTGTCTTGTATTACCCTAAATCTATTAAAAACATCTATGTGGTAGAACAAAGGGCACTTTCTGAAATATAAAGAGACTATGTGAATTTAAAATTGAGAAGCAATAATTATTTTAACCTCCACTTAGAACATATCACTATTTAAAGGACCATTTTGATTATATAAATATTAGTAAATGGGTATACTCAGTACTTACCAAAAAGCATGACTGTTTCCTTTTCTAGAGCAACTGAATCACCTTTTGAATATAAATTCAATTGTATCAAAGAAAATCAACATTCTTAAGATTCAATAAGCATGAAAGCAATTTCAGGCTTTCATACTTCACTCTGTAAATCAGAACTCACGTTTATAGAACAAAGGTCAATTTCAGACTCAAGCTATCTTCGGATGAGGCAGGTATTCATGTGTTAACAGGAAAAATGGAGGTAAAGACTCTGCGAAAGGTGATTAAACAAACGAAGTCTTGTTTATTCATGAAGTGTTTGCCAAGATGCTGTATAGGCACTGTCAGAATGTTTTGATTTCCTTTAGAAATATTTAAATTTACAATGATGCAGATAAAATCTCCAAAGTGTTTTAACGTCTTGATGAGAGCAAATTTTATTTTGAAATTAGTGCTATAATTATTATTCTATTACCATTATACAGTACTCCTACCTTAATCAAAGTACATTGTTATTATTAAGGACAAATAATGGAGACAACCTACAAGAATGAGTTTACTTGACTGTACCATATCTGGCATGCTGTTCTGAATGTGTTAGCTGATGATAGATGGCTTATTTACTGGAGAACAGTGGCTACATTTGTTACTCTGCTTTACATTTTGGGGATTTCACATTGTGTCCCAACAGCAATCAGAGACTCTGAAAGCAAAACAGCTGAGCTGTGCATTTTGGTTTTCTTAGTATTCTGGGATTTTCCCTTTATTTCTGCAGAGTAAACAGGCCAAAATGTAAAGACAAAACAGTTTGTATCAGAGTTCACTGGATTCACTTACTATTTTGTATTGAATGCCCAACCAGTAATTCATTATATTTCTCCTAACAATTTTGTACTGCCACCAGTCAAATCCAGTTGAAAGATCTGTCACATGCAGACCTGTCTCTGTTGTGCTTTCCAAAGGAACATATTCCTTTGTATACCTACAGCAGCTACAAAAGATAATCAAGAATATTCTCATTCAAATGAAGTGCTGATAAAATATAGACCTAGACAGAGTATGGTAATAGTGTTTTAAATGGATAGCTTATTGCTTATTCTGTATGGCATTTTGAACATTACACATCTTTTTTATGTCTGTGTTAGAGTACATGATGTAAAGCTAGAAACAAGCGAGAAGAATGCTCCCTCACAGGGTTTCTCAAACTGGGAGTCCTGACCCAAAAGGGGGTCACCAGGCTGTAACAGTGGGATCACAGTATTGCCACCCTTACTTCTGCGTTGCCTAGGGTGACCAGACAGCAAGTGTGAAAAATCAGGACAGGGGGTGGGGGGTAATAGGTGTCTATGTAAGACAAAGCCCCAAATATTGGGACTGTCCCTATAAAGTCAGGACATCTGGTCACCCTAGCACTGCCTTCAGAGCTGGGCACCTGGAGAGCAGCAGCTGCTGGCCAGGCACCCAACTCTGAAGGTAGCGCCGCCACTGCCCCCAGCAGCAGCCAGAAGTAAGGGTGGCATGGTATGTGGGGGGGTCATCACTTTTGCAGGGGCGTCATCACAGCCTGAAATATTTTCAAAGGGGGGCCCATCAAAAAAAAGTTTGAGAACCCCTGCTCTATCAGCTTGGATTCCATTTAGTAAAAGTTACCCTGTTGATGGAGGGTCAAATGCTGACGTCTTTATTCAGTCACTGACTTCAGTGAAAGTTTTGCCTGAGTGACAAAGGAGTAAGGAGTTCAGAATTTAGCCCAAAATATTATTTTGGACTAGATTGTGGCATTTTCACCTCAGCCCTGTGTCATAGGCAGTATGGAGCAGCACTGCCCAGGAGGGGTACTGGGAGAGCTTGCATTCTTGCCTGGAGTTGCACACGGGAAGTGTGTACTCAGAGCCATCCATTAGGATGAGGCAGGTTACTCCCCTAGTGTGCCAACTCCAATCCACAGTTCAGTGTGTGTGTGGAGAGGGATGACAACTATGACTGCAGCTTGCCCCGATCATCCCTGTTGTCTTTCAGGTGTTTTTAGTCTCTGGCTGGGAAGCAATTCTTGTGCTCCCCAATCAGAGACTGCTCTTGTGGGTAGTCCCTGAGAGTCCATGCAAGTAGATGAGTTGTCTTACGGTCCTAGATTCCCAAGGTCAGAAAGGATCATTGTGATCATCAAGTCAGACCTTCTGAATAGCACAAGACATAGAAGTTCTCCGGAGTAAGTATGTCTTACGTTCCCTGTCCCCAGCTTTCCTCAGCTTTGCAACAGCCATCAGATTTGTACCCCAGATAAGTTATGCTGTTGTCCAGAAAAGGGAAATGACACAATACTGTCTTATGTGATGCTTTTTCTTCTTACCTTGTAAAAAGCACATTCAGATACACAAGAAATATTAAATATAGGTGATATTTACCCAAGTGTGTAAGGCCTACCTGAGGGGTAATGGCCTCAAAACCCTGCCTATGGGGTGCAGATGGGCAGATGCCACTATTCTACCTGGAACAGAAGCTATGGAGGGGATGTACAGCAGCCCTGATCCCCAGCGTGGCCATTCTATCCCCTCCCCAAACCCTATGTTTTCAGCTTTGTCCAAGAACAGGTGAATTTTACTTGTTTATAAGAGTAACAGTGGAATTATTTAAAACTATATAAGGATTTCATTTACTGGTATAGAATTTGGGCTAATAAGATGAGACAGCATTTCTTCAGACATTTCTCTTTAGTTAATAAAGTCATTGTCCAAATTATATTGGGACAAATACATGAATCCAGATGTGGACGTCATCATTGCACACAACACAGGGAGCAATATTTCTGAACCCACCTGCTGGTTTGTGTCATGAAAGAGGTGAAGTGCTAGATTAAGAAAGCTTCTAAAAGATGTGTACATAAGGGAATTTGTCAGCACTTGGAATGTGAGCAAGAGTGGCACAATAACAACAATAATACAGCAACATTTAGTTCTTACAAAGCTCTTTTCATCCATAGATCTCAAAGTCTTTTTCAAAGGAGGTAAGTATTAGAATCCTCATCTTAGAGATGGGTAGTCTTAGGCCTTGGCTACACTGGCGCTGTACAGCGCTGCAACTTGCTGCGCTCAGGGGTGTGAAAACGCCCCCCCGAGCGCAGCGAGTGCAGCGCTGTAAAGCGCCAGTGTAATCAGCGCTTGCAGCGCTGCAAGCTACTCCCCTCGGAGAGGTGGAGTACATACAGCGCTGCAAGAGAGCTCTCACAGCACTGGCGGCGCGACTACACTCGCGCTTCACAGCGCTGCCGCGGCAGCGCTGTGAATTCCCAAGTGTAGCCAAGGCCTTAGGAGCATAAAAATTAAATGACTTACCTAAGCCCACTGACCAGGTCAATTGCATGTAATGGAATGTAATTAGCTGCATTGCAGCAAGTGGGGGTCAGGCTGAGAAGCTGTTTTAGAAAATGAAACACTGAATGAACTTTGAAGTGCCATTGACTGTGGCAGCTAAGGCCTGTTCTACAAAGGGAGGTGTGCTGTACCCACACGGACCCCAGAGACTTCAGTGGAGTTGCACATATGCACAGGGATATGCCCGGGCAGAGCAGCTTGCAGCACTGGGGCTTAAATGTACACTTTGAACTCTTACACATGAATATAATTATATCAAAAAGGCTTTTACTGATATTTTTTCTATTCTATTTTAATTAGGCTTTTATACTGCTGATCACATGGTATGTGTCTGCTGTTTTTATGACCCTAGAAGGCAAGAAATGGGAGTGCCACACCATTGGAAAGGACAGGAGACTCCTGCTTTCTCAACAGTACCCAGCACTTATTTCCCAATGGGCTCTGACCCTGGAAAGTCTCAAAATATGAGACATTTTAGATCTAACAATGTTATTTTTAGGGGTACTTTTAAATTTATTAGTTATTTTTCATTTCCTTCAGAGACCTATAAAGTTGAATTTATGGTAACTGAGGCACCTTGCTTTACAACAGATAGTTTATACAAAACATAGTCCCAATACCTTTATAATGAGTAAAGTAGTTTTATGTAGTGTAGTTCCTGCATAAAGATTTCATGAGCACTTGTCTGAGGTGACCCACTGCTGGCTTGGCCCATTTTGAATATAGCTCCCATCCAAAACTCTTGCAGACAAAGTTTATACTGCCATGCTCTATCATATGTTCTCTTCTCTCACTCTTGCTGTAAATAAATTATTGGTGGGGCTGGTCACACTGCCTGTTATTCAGGTTGTCTGATACTTTGTGGACCTTTTAACCATTTGGGCTAAAATTTTCCATGCCAAGTGTCTGCCTCAGACTGATATTTTTGGGGGGGAAATTTCAGCCAAGTGGTTTCTTTGTTTCTGAGAACAAGGATGGGGAGGGAAGGGGAGTTGAATTCCACCCACTAAGCATGCTCAAGCCTCTCACAGCGCCTAGTGCGGACTAGATTGTACACGTGCTGTCCTTACAGAGTAACAGAGCATGCTCCAACCCAGGACTGCAGGGGCTCAGAGTTACTTTCCCTGAAGTTGCTGCTCCAGGCTGATGGGGGGAAGTGGGGAGCAGGATGGGCATGGCACTGGAACTGAGAGCAGGGAGCCGGTGTCTCCTGTGCTGTCAATGACCACCCCCACCCCCACTTTCACCCAGGCAGCATGGAAGAGGAAGCCATCTGATTTGAATGCAGAGGAGACAAAAAACAGACTGGGGGAGGGAAAGGAGCAGACTGAGACAAGGAATCTGGTGAGACCGGGACTTGAATGAGGGGGGTGAAACTGCGACTGGGAGTTGGAGGGAGGAAACTGGGACTGGTTTGGCAAGGAGACTGAGACTGGGGGTCATAGGGGGACACTGGGCTCGGATAAGGAGCTGGTGGGGGCTGCCTGAACAAAGAGACTGAGACTAGGAAATAGTGGAAGGAAGGTGGGTAAAAGAGACAGACATGACAAGGAGCCTGGGTGCAGGGGGAGAAATGGGACTGTCTGGGCAAAGAGACTGAGACAAAGACCCAGTAAGAAGGAGGGAGAGGCAAAGCACATGAGGAGCCAGACATGTGACCTGGGACTGGCTGAGCAATGAGACTGGAGTTAAAGAGTTAGGGAAAAGGGGGGACTGAAACTGGCTGGGCAAGGAGGATGGAGCTGGGATGAGAAGCCTGAGGAGTGGAGACTGGGACTGGGTCAGCAAGGAGAATGGGACTGGCAAAAAGGACCCAGGGGAGAGAAGACATAAGACTGGGCCCAAGACACTTTGGAAGGGATGGGACAGAAAAAGTCAAGCTCGAGGAAAACAGGTGGCGTCTGTGCCCACTAGAGAACACTCTCCTCTAGATCATGGAATGGAACCCAAGATTCTTGAGACTCACCATTCTTCTGCTGTCAGCAAATACCTATGAAGCCAGTCTGATAATGGCTGGTGCACATAGAGCTGACAACCTACTACTGTTATCAGTTACTCCATTAACTCAAGTGGCAGAGGTTTGTGCTATAGATCTAAAGGTTCCAACCCTGCTGACGACCCATGCAGGTGTCAACATTATACCAAGTGAAAGACTCTGTTTTTTCAGTTGGCTTTTTTAAAAATCTAGAAAATTATACACCCAAAAACTGTTTAAAAGCACATTATTAAGGTTGCAAAGTCAAGCACTCAAAAGTTAGTGGCAGAAGTTGGAATCTTCAGAAATTTTAGATGTTAAAATCAAAGTATCCACTGATTGCGACCTGCAATTCTTCAAAGACTTATAATGCTCAAATTTGGGCAGTTTTCCAGGGGATGAAAGCAGATGGAGTGAAGGAGGCAAGGGGTTGCAGGAAGAGAAAGGACTGTCCCCAGTTAAGGCAGTTGACTGCTGCCCTGATAAATTGGAGTCTATCCTTGCTTCTGCTACCGAGTTCCTGTATGGTGCTAACCAAGTCACTTAAATCAGACTTTTCATTGGCAGTCACTAATAGTATGTTCCTCATTTTCTGGATGCCTAACATGAGATCCTGATGTGCAGAAGTGCTGAGCATTCACAATGGCAACTGAAGTCAGCAGGAGCTGTATAAAGTGCTATACATATTATACAAAGTGCTCTATAATGCTAAATAGTCTGAAAAACAGTTGTCTCAATCTGAGCACCCAAAATTAGTGGATATTTTGACCTCAATTTCTCTGTGCCTCAGCTCCCCATCTGCAAAACGGGGCTACCACCACCCCCTCACCTCTGAGGGGTTTCGTAAAGATAAATGAATTAATGTTTGTGAAGCACTCAGATCCTCTCGTGAGTGAGCTTCATAGAAAACCCCATGAGGACAGTAATAATTATGTCTTCAGAGTGGGGTTTGAATAGTATGCAGTAAATAAAGCCTACCGCCACACATTGAACAATAAGAATAAAACAAAACATTGAATAGCTGCTGAGTAACCGAGAGCTGTCCATCCTGTGCATTGAATGAGGCAAGGGTCCTGTGGAAAAAATAGTCTGGGATCACGTAATTAAAGAAATTACAGGTTAAAAAATTAAGGTTGCATGGGCAACCTTAATTGTGGCATATCCTAACTTGTGAGTGCTTGACTTTGCAAGCTTCATAATGTTCTTGTAACTTAGTTTTGTGTGTGTGATATTTATATTTAGTTTGCCTAACACAATCCATTATAAACGTTTTCCAACCATTTTTTAAGCAAATCTTTAACACCTCTCTGGTTTGCAGCAGAAACTTTCAGCTTTTCAGGGTGATGCCCCTGGTGTCACAGATGTGCCCTTCACATTTTTCATGAAACTCTATTCAGGTTTGGGCAAATTATGAGCTGTCAAAACTCACCATTACCATTAGTAGCTCACTGCTAAAATGCCTCAATATGTCATCAATACTGTCCAGACATCTACTTCTCTTCTGCTTCCCTCTTTGCCACCCTCCCCCACCTCTGAACACCACACACATCAATAAAAATTCCATTTGATCTATGGAAAGGAGCACTAGGTTAGGATCCAGGAGACCATGAGTTCGCGTCTCACTACTTGTACTGACGGGTATAAATAAGAGTGAGCCCTTCACAGCCCTTACTATTATGAAAGGCATCACATCATACTGAGAGGTTACACAAGTTGAGACTACAACCCAATCTTTAACTCAACCACTTAACCATACTGTCTTCAGAGTAAATCTGCTAAATGTAAGTACTGAGCTGTCCTGTCTATAAACTGAGGAAACTCGTGGTTACGTAACTCACTGTTTCAGTGTGATGCATCCTGCTCAACTGGGTATTCCACAGAAGATAATTGCCTACTCCTCCTGCTAGCTATTACACTTAATACTTTATCTCAAACAGTAGAGGTCTGTGTGCAGTGTTAAAGGCCTAAAATTTTGCCTGATTGTGGATGGAGGGGATGGTATTAAAGTATCACATAATAGACTGTGCAGTTTTTTTAAACCTAAGAAATTACATTAAAATGCTGTGCTAAAAGAATATTACTGAGGTTGCAAAGTCAGACACCCGAAATCAGGAAATACCAAAATTAAAATTGTTTGTGTAACCCTAATTTTGCTCTCTCGTACATATTCATTTTGATACAGACTTTAATTACATGATCACTTACCATTTTTCCACAGAACCACTATATCATTCAGTGCACGGGATGCCTAGTGCACAGGGAATGAGACAGAGTTGTGTAGTAATTAGGTTGTAGTCCATGGTTCCTTACCTCATTTGTTACTGAATTTGGAAGGTGTGTAGAGGATAAATCAAGGAACTGCAGGAAGAAAAAGGATGGTCTTATGATTTATACAGTTGTATTCCCTCCAAAAGAGAACTGAGTTCTAACCCTGTCTCTATCATAAGCTTTGAAGTGATGCTGGATGAGTCATTTAAACCAAAATGTTCACATGGGGCCACTAATTGTGTGGTCATTTGCTGCGGGCCCAACTTGAAACACTTGTGGCCTGATTTTCAGAATTCTTGAGCACTCACTTCTGCAACTGAAGTGTAAACTGTGAATGATCAGCACCTTTGGAAGTAAGGCAGTGTGGTCTGGAGGAATGACCACAGGGTTGGGACTTGAAAAGTTTTAATCTTGGCTGTACCATTGACTCACCGTGTGGTCTTGGGCAAGTTATTTATCTTTCAGTTTCTGCAGTCAATGGAGATAATAATATTCACCACTCATAGAAGTGTGGTGAAAATTAATTACATAGCATCTATACAGTGTTTTGAATACACAAGGTGCTATTCAAAATGCTGGGTACTCAAAAACCAGGACCCCGTTGAGGGATATCACTCTGAGATAGCCAAAATTAGGGGAGAAGTTTGCAAACGTTGATTGTAATCTCGTAAGAAGTCTTTTGACAGCATACACAGAGACAGTCTTTGGAAAATTATGGCATACTATGAAATATCAGCAAAAATAGTTAGAATCACCAAGGATCTGTATCATAATACCAAAAGTGCAGTCAGAGATGATGACATGAGCCAATGATTTGCAGTGACAATTGGAGTAAGGCAAGGGTGTATTATGTCCCCACTATTGTTTGCACAGGTCATCGAGTATGTCATGAGGAAAGTAATCACAGAAGGCAACAGAGGAATTTTGTGGTTACATGATAAAGCATAATTGGATGACCTTGTTTTTGCTGATGACATTGTCCTGTTCAATATATCACTTAATGAAAGAAAAGACCCAACTTTTGGCAGATACAACAAAACAAAGCTGGTTTGTTCATCCACAAGGGGAAGAAAAAAAATATGTCTATCACTGTCCCAAAAGTAACCATTAGAGTGGATGAAGAAACAAGAAGAAGTAAGTCATTTTACTTATCTAGGGAGTGAGATGGGCAATGGTGGTGACACCATGTTAGATGTCAAACAATGAATACCAAAAGCAGCAAACAAATTTAAAATTGATAAGATTTGGAAAAGTAGCATGATTGGCACTGCCACAAAAATACAACTTTTCCACACCAGCATCACTTCTGTCCTTTATGGAGCAGAGTCATGGAAATCTACAGCAGAAAATGATAAGAAGATCAGTTTATTCCAAAGTAAATGCCTGCAGAAGATCTTCAGAGGTCACTAGAAAAAGATTCTTGCAGCATCAAAAATTCTAAATAGAGCAACCCAATCTAAAGTATCAAATATGATAAGAAGATGACAAATGGCATATTTAGGACACACATTAAGGATGCTACCAACATGACTTCCATGCCACGTGATAACATGGATACCATCTGCAAAGAGAAAAAAAGGGCACCCTAGACAAACGTTATGTAGAACAGTAGAGAAAGAAGCCGGATCCACTAATATGACACACAGAAGCCTGAACAAACCAGCACAAGACCAAAATAAATGACAAACTGGTGCCCTATCCACCTGATGGTGCAGGAGGATAAAGAAGTAAAAAGAAGACTCCAGTTCCTCATCTGTAAAAACAAAAAAACAAAAAACAACTTCTTACTTCACCAGCGTATCGTGAAAATATATTTATTAACATCTGTGAGGTCTGCTACTACAGCAATGGACCATAGAAAAACACAAGAGGAGGTGAATAATTCCATATTCCAGAGGCACTGACTCTATGGGTGCTTCAGGGCTGGAGCACCCAAGGAAAAATATTAGCTGATGCTTAGCACCCACCAGCAGCCAAGCTCCCTCCCACCCCCCAGCACCTCCCAACCGCTGCTCAACTCTTCCCCCGCCCTCCAAGTGCCTCCCGCCCATGCTGGGAGGGAGGGGGAGGAGCGGGGATGGGGTGCATTCAGGGGAGGGGGCAGAAAGAGGTGGAGAAGAGACAGAGTGGGGGGCGGGAAAGGGCAGGGCAGGGGTGGGGCCTTGAGGAAGGGGTGGAGTGGGGGCAGGGCATGGGGCTGAGCGGGGTTTGAGCACCCCTTGGGAAAAGTGGAAGCTGGCACCTGTGCCATAATCTGTACAGGGTTTACGTGGAATACAATGAATAAGACTTGGAGTCACACATTGAATGATGGGGACAAAGAGCAATATTGAACCTCTAACTCATTCAGGTAGTTGGATGAGTTGAATCTTGTGGAAAAAATAAGTGATCCTGTAACTAAAGAGTGTATCATAATGCATACACACAAGGGGACACACTCAAATTTGTACTGGCAACCTTCAATCTAGTATTTCCTAACTTTCCAGTGTTTGACCTTTCAGCTTGTAGATCTTTTCTATGTAATATGCATATCTACCATCATATGTGGTATAAAGATGTAGGTGCTAAGGTTTTCATAGAATCAGTAAAATGTAGGGCTGGAAGGGACATTGAGACCTGAGTTTGTAATCATTTAGGACCAAACCCTCAGAGGAAACAGACTGCACTCAGGGAACTGCATTTGGAGCCAAAGAACAGCATTTTCAACTTCAACTGACAGCAACTAGCATGTAGCAACCCTTCAGCTTCTGTTGCTGGACAAAGATGGAAATAACACAAATACCCTTATGCGCTCCTGTACGTGGAGTTGTTGCCCATACCCTCTCCACTCCCCTAGTCTAACCACAAATCTTTCCCTTGTGTCCATGCATAGAAAATTGACATGGCGCTCAGTTCCCTAGGATACAGGAATGTGTAGAGTCCCTCTCCATGGGCTTTCTGTATCTTGGCCCTCATGTACAGTGTAAACACTGTGTTGCCACTGTGTTTCTGGGTTTGTTCTCTGCAGTTGGGGGACAATGATCTGGCCTTTAGTTTTCTAACATTTGGGCCAAATTCTACATTCAGAGTCAAGTGGCCTATACAAGGGCAGATTTTAGCCCTATGAAGTCATCTCAGGTATGACATCCTGAAGAAAGTTATTTTTACTTTCATTTACCTCTGCATTTCCTGTCTTTACCCAGGACTCAAAGATGCTCTTCTTGTTTTATCTCCATACTACCCAGGAGAAGGAAATAGAGTGATTCCCTATATTTAGGATAAGTGAAATACCTTTGATAACTACTTGTACATGTTGACTCTTTGAAGGTAGCCTTTATAGCACAAATCTCCCCAACTATTTTTTGGAGATGCCTGAGGTCCAGATAGCATGGAGAAGCCCTCAGATCTAGTGAGACTTATCACATCTCCAAAACTGGGAAAACTCAGAATGAGCAAAATTCCTTCTTCCAGTAGAGGCAGAAAATCTGCAAGTCTTTTGAGTGATTTACCCATATTGTAACAAATTATGTTACTATTACAGACAAACTCTTAATAATATGGAGCTCTACTATATTATATTTTCAACATACTCACCAAATTGCTTTTCTAAGAAAGCTAAATATTATTATTCCCATTTTACAGATGGGAAATTGAGGAAGAAAGGTAAAGTGATTTACCCCAAATCATACAAGAGGTCATTGACAGAGCTGGGAATAGAATCCAGATCTGCTCACTCCCAGTCCAGTGTCCTATCTATTATGCTTCTTAAAATGACCTACCAATAAGGTTATATTGTAGGTTAAAGGGAATTAGCCCGCTCCTGTTGGGTATTGAGCATTTGGGTTTCTTTTAGCATGATAGAGATGTGGAAGCTTTTAAATGGGAAAATAAAATAGTTTTTACAATTTAATGGCGAAAAAGACCAGTACAGAAAATATGTTTTAAGAAATTCTTAATAAATTTGAGAGAAAATATTTTTGCCTTTGTTACATGGCAGTAAGGGTAAGGTCATTTGTACAGTGCATCACATTAGACCTGTTATGTGGTAACATCCCAGGATTTATGGAAAGATTCCCCAGTGACTACACTGGTCTCTGGATCTGGCACCTCTGGAATTAGCCCTTCATAGTCTAGCCTAACAACCTAAAACACAAACACATGCAGTCTGTTGCCAGAAGTCAACACTGAAACCTTCTCCTCTCATCAGAGCAATGCAATTGTGGCAACTCCGGCATCTCCTGAGTCAGACATGGGTGCAGGAAGGCATGGGAAAGAGAATCCAACCAGAGATAACTTCAAGTGGAGCAGCGAGGAGGTGTACAGAGATACTTGCCAAGCACTCATAGGCTCCACCATGTAGAGGTTGTTTTGCACTCCACAGGGTATGCATCTCTCCAGTGGTGATGGTCTAAATGACCCCAGATGATGAATCAGCCTGCTGTGGCTCCACTCTGTTTCTTAAGGAACAAGGAACAGAGTCTCTACTGTGAACCTGAAGAGCTCCATAGCTGGTTCTTCACAGCTATAATTCCATCACAAAAGGAACTGTGCAACAAGGCTCTCAGCCTACTTTGTTGCTTTCATATTTTTTGGTCTTCTCAGCCTCTGCCAGGTCCCCTGTCCACTGCTGCAGCAAACCTCCAGCCTCCTGAACTACCATTAATTTAGTACAAAAAAGAATTCATTTGGTAACCTTACAAAAGAAGAACTATGAGGTAAGTTGGCTATAACTCAGCCAAGGAATAACCCTTTAATGCTGGGGATGCTCTCTCTCTCTCCAATTGTAATCCCCAGCACCCCACTTGCCTTTTATGGCAATCCACTGGGCTGAGTCATTCCTGACTCCACCACTGGGGTAGAATTGAGCAGCCATGTAGGAGCTGAATGATCACAAAGCACAAGCAGCCCACCCACCTCCTCTAGGCTTTCTGCCACAGGCATACTTTGGGCCAAGATTAGGCCCATTATAAACATTTTCATTTCTAACAAAACTAGTTTTGTAATTACAAGCTAGGATGCGATACCCTTACTTACAGTGAATACTTACACCATAAGTGGGCCCACTGAAATCAAAGGCACAATCTATCAGGTAAAATACTAAATGTGCGTAAGGGTATCATAATCTAGCCCTTAATTTTTGCTATGGTGTTCAGCCAAACCTAGAACAGAGATAAATAGCCCAAACCTGCAATCTTTGCTCACACGGGTACTCCTTATTATTGCAAGTGGGCTCCTTCAGTTCAGTCAGACTAGTCTTGTGATGCATTATCATTTGGGGAAATCAGCATATGGTTGGGAGTCAGGAGGCCATGAGTTCCAGTTCTGCCTCTCCAACTAGCTGTGTGGCTTTGCGCAAGTCATTTTGCCTTTCTGTTTTCATTTCTCCATCAGTAAAATGGGGATGATACTACTGACCTACCTACCTCATGGGTGCATTGTGAGTCAATGTATGTACAGTGATTTGAACATATCAAGTTCTCTAAAAAGGCAATGTACTGTTCTATGGGGTGGGGTTTCCAGGATCTAGCCCCATAGTACCTAGTTAAAACATGTACATTATGTTACAATACAGAACTTGCCAATATAGACATTTCTTTCTAACCAGCTTTCCAGAATACTTTTTCTAACCCAGAGCTAGTTTCTCTGTGATTTTCTGCCATTGTTAGATAATGTTGCTAAGCACTGCCACACAGCGGGACAATTTACTACTGCTTCAAGGCAGACCTGGCATTATTTTCTGAAGTTGCAAAGGCACATTTTTCTTGTTGTTTTAGTACATATTTCCTAAAAGCTGTGGTGGCAAAATAAATAAATAAAATTTGGTTGTAAAGTGCTGGCGGTTGAGTGTTCAGCACCTCAGTCACTGGACCATTTGTGACTAGAATTTTCAGTTAATAGAATTTCAAATTATGTTGCTTGAAAATTGTGAAATTAAAAATAATCTACCTGATAAAATCTAAAGCATATACATGTTTAGAGTTCTTTACTTGGTCAGAAATGTAGGATTCCAGTCTGCAAGGAGATGAGTGCTTTACTCTTACTGGAGGAACTACTATGATTATTGCAAATACTGAGGTTAATTAACTGCAGATACTTATTTAGGGCCCAGGTCATTGTCCAGCCTATGCTGCTGTGCAGGAGCAGGTGGGGGACTTAAGACCTGAAATGGAGGCTCTTGTGTTCACCCCAGACCTTGGATTCAGGCATATTGGGGTAATTAGGTGTTGCATGCCTTGCGTTCCACTCCTGGAGCCAGTTGTTAAAGATTGGACATAGAGGGGTGTGTAGTTGGCAGAACCTGACTCCATGCCCCGGTATACATCCCACAGCCAACGTAGAGGACAAATTACTAACCATTCAGGAGCAAAGTGGGCATAAGGATGGGACTGTAACTTTTTGACAGAAGCTGCACTCCACCCCATACAAAGGTCAGATTATACATGCACATGCTGGCGTTACATGGCCATTACATGTGTCAGGTGCTGTACAAATACATAGGAAGATGCAGTCACTAGCCTGAAGAACTTATCATCTAAGAGCTTCATCTATAGCACTCAAAAAATTATACTGGAATTATAAAAGTTTTCCATATGCACATTTGTTTATATACCACAATCATATTCCTGTTTGTCTCCCCCTTCCTCTGATACAGTTCTTTTTAGAAAGAAAGGAAGAAATTTTATTGAGTGTATCCAAAATTTTCCAAAATATGGTGTCTGAAATTAGATTCCTAGGTCATATATAGGCATTTAAATAAGTGGCTTGATTTTTCAAAAGTGCTCAGCAACCAGCAGCTTCTACTGAGTTCAACGGGGTCCTCAGCACTTTTGAAAATCTGGCCACTTATTTAGATGCCTGAGAGCCTAACTTCAGGCACCTATTTTTGAAATTCCTCTCCCATGTAATTATATTTCCCTACCTCACAGAGGTGTTGTGAGGATAAATCTATTAAAGATTGTGAGGCACTCAGATGCTGTGGTAGTGGGGGCCAGTTAAGTACCTAAGATATATAGAAGTACCTAAAATATTTCATTAATATTTTTAATTACAGCTAAAATGAACTTTCTTGATTTCTCTAAATCTACTGGTATGTGCTTCTGCTGTCACGTACAAGATGATGGTGGCCATGGAAGCAGACAGATAGACAGATGTAAAACAATGAGAGAAATATCTTCACATCAGTCATTACATAGAATTCTCCATGTATAGGGCCCTACCAAATTCACGGTCCATTTTGGTCAATTTCACTGCTAGGATTTTTTTTTAAATTAACAAAAACATCTGAAATTTCATGGTGTTGTAACTATGGGGGTCCCAACCCAAAAAGCGGTCAGAATGAGAGAGTTGCAAGATGGGGGAATGGGGGGTTTGGGATTGCCACCCTTACTTCTGCCCTGCTGCTGGCAGAGGTGCTGCCTTCAGAGCTGGAAAGCTGGAGAGGAAGGCCTCTAGCCAGGTGCCCAGCTCTAAAGCCAGCACCACCATCAGCAGCAGTGTAGCAGTGCAGCAGTAGTCTTCTGCCTGAGTGGGGGGCTGACAGCTGGGGCTTCAGCCTCCCCCTGTGGGGAGTTAACAGCTGAAGCTGCGGAGCTTCCTACACCTAGGGGAGATCCCAGAGGTGGGTCTGACCCAACCCAGGAGCAGCACCTGCAGGGGAAGAGAGAGTCTCATCTCCCGCATCCCCAGACATGATTAGCAGCTGGAACCCTGTGCAGGGTAGGAGCCTCTGACGGAGCGCCAGATTTCACGGTCCATGACATGTTTTTCACAGCTGTGAATTTGGTAGGGCTCTACCCATGTATCTCAGTGGGGGGTTCTGTATGCAGCTCAGTAACATCATGTAGATTTGGAGGTTTAGAGTATTAATGTAAGTGTAGTAAAGATCATATTTGGCCTTTGGACTGTGCACTCAACTCTCATTCAGGTCAGAGTCCTGAATGTGCATGTTCGCCCTATGCGATTTTGAACCTTTATAGAGAGAGTGCATCACTTTTATAAGCAGTCTGACACCACCCAAAATTTATTTCTGATTAAGTGCAATTCCTCTCAACTATCTCTAAACTGACCAATCAAAGAAAATTGTGGCCCAAAGACATGAAATGTCTTTTTACCACTGAAGCCTGCAATGCAGATCAATGGAGGCTATATTTTTATATAAGAAGACACAAAACTGAGAGGATGTCAAAAGATAAAAGTGCATCGGGCTTCCCTGAGTATTTGAATTTGCTCTTGCGAAGTCAGATGGTATTGAAATAGTAATGCAGTGCTTCTTGCAGCCCCCTGGGGTGGCTGCACTTTTACAGGGCAAGTTGTTGAAAGAATCAGTCACAAAGTCTACACGATACAATTTAATACAGGGGTTTTCCATTAAAGAACTTGGCTACTAAGCTCACCACGGACTTTCTTCCTAGCAATGAGGTCAACTCACCTGTCAAGGTCACAACATTGTACCCTTAAGTGGATCTATTGCTTACTGCTTAGTCCTCACAGCAGAGCAGAGATGAACCAGAATATAAATACATATATAGTTACACACAACAACTGTGCAAGTAAAATACAAGCAACATTGTTAAAATATATCAGTATTGTTTTTTAAAAGTGTCAAGCAATAATACGTGAGAAATAAAAACAAGTCTGTCACCCTCCTAAAATGTTTCTTGATGTGCAGTAACACCATAAAAGCTGCCTTTATTTATTACAAATAGTAAAACTGTAGTGTTAAACTAATCAGATTCAAATCAGATCAACTGCATAATTTTTGGTGAAGAGGTGCTTATGAAACGGAAAATGAACTCCAAACTGGAAGGCTCATTGCTTCTTAATCAAAACCCGTGAGCTTTAAACATCAGCCAGTCAGGTGATAAGTTTGTCATTTCTCAGCTGCGTTCCTGGTGGGAAGTTGTCAAGAAGGCTTGACAGCCTTTAAACTTGCATTTTCCCTGTTTATGAACCTCATGTTGCTCTACTAAAACTACTGGGAGGTTGGGAGGGGAGCCACAATAACAGCAGTTCTATTAAAATATATTTGCAGCAGTGGATGTCGAGCAATGTTTATGGTGTGAAAATATGTGTGATTTCTGAAAAGAAATTTTCACCACCCCTCAACTCTGTTCTTTCTTGTCTAATTGTGTCCAGCTACTGTGGGGGACTGAGAAATATTAATGATTAATTACCTAGGTGTCAGAGAAGTACAGGCTTGTAATACATCATTAGAAGCCAGAGATCAGGGAGCCTGAATTAAAATGGGAAGCGCTGAATGAATATATTACTGCTCTATACAATTAACAGCGCAAGCCAGAAATCATTTACTTTCATAATTTAGAACAATGGCAGCTCTCCAGTGAAAACATATTTACGGTAATTTTACACTGCTCTCTACAGGCTTTGTACAAAAGGGAGAGAGATGAATTAATATGCACCAAAGCAGCAGGAGAGAAACCCGTCATTGAACTGTTCTTTTCTTTTTAATCAATCCAGCTTCTTGTACAAAGGAGGCAGAGTTCTGAATAGGTGGAGAGCATCCAGATTATAGAGGGCAAATCAGCTTTAGAGGATTAGCCTCTGCAATGTGATGAACTGAGGCTGACCTTTATCTGACCAGGTCTTCTCCATTTTAGCCCAGGTCAGATCAGCAATTTCAAGCTAACCAAACTGAAGTTACACAAACCTTTTGTCTCTACAGTTCTGATTTCCTTTCCCTATCACAATTAATCCTGCTGTCCTTGAAAAGATGTCTAATGCTGATAAATGTCTCCCATTTCACATCTGCAAGTGTGGGATTGTATAGGAATTTGTAGTAATTTTTAATGTTGGTTGGGGTCCCATTAAGCTTCAGAGGTTCTTAAATTGCTTCTTGGAGTTTATTTCTCAGATAACTCAGGGTATAAAAGTAGCACCATAAACATTAATTGAACAGCCATTAAGCAGTATGACTGTTTGTTTTTGGTTGATAGAGGACATAAAGCTTCATATCCTGTGGTGGAAACAATTAGACCCAATGATGAACATGCTATCAAATATACTATTACTAGATTTAACTTCACCAAATAGCAACCAGCTGTAGTCAAAAGCATATGCAAGTGTTAGAAAGTCATATTTTTGCTGTCATGTCATAGCCTGTTATAAATTTCGTAGAGTTCCTCATGCTTTATGCTAATGGCAAAGACTAATGGTAGTCATTATCTCCATTCATTCTCATAAAAAACTTCCTCAAGAGAGGCTGATCATAACTAGAATGCTGTTTAAAATTAAACTGTTTTTCTAAAACACAGAATATAAAAAACACTTAAATACAAGAGGCTGGCTGGTTAATTTATTTTGTTTTGAGTATGTTTGACAACTACACTGTTGTTAACTTTGCCATGCGTTGAATTGATATCCTTTTCAGCAATGTCTTTGGCATGCCATGATTCGAAAAGCTCTATGCGGGGCAGGGGGGAGGTGGTGGGTAGGTAAACCTCATAAAAGGAAACCAATGGCTGGAATAAATCTGACATTGTCCCTTTGGAGGCTTAATATTTTTTAACAAGGACACTGAATTTCCTCATCCATTTCTTATTTCAGTTATGAATTCTGCTTATTTGACAGGTACAGAGCACTTCATTATGTGCACGAACAGAAATGCTTAAACAGATGAAGCAGCTATTTGCATCTGATAGGAACTAAGTGGGACATTAAATTAATGCCAAACAAGTGAGTGCTCATTTTAGTTTTGTTATAAATGGCTGCAGTATAGCAATAATGTGTTGACTCTCATGTGCTGACAACTTCTATATTTCTTCTAAACTTGCCTTATATTTAGTGATGGGACAAATTCCTACTCTGCATGATAAAATTAGCAGCAGATACATTAATAATTGAGGAAGCAACTCCTAAGAAATGCCGTAGTCCACCAGGAATGTTAGTGACTGACTGGTTTTAAAGGAAGGCTGCTGTCATACATATATATTTACTGAAACCTCAAGTTAAGAGCCACTGTTTATAGCCTGTGTGGTATCAAATCAACATCTTGCTTTTAGGAGATGTCAAGTCGCTTGCATAGTTGCATTTTCCCACTCCATAACCAGAGTGCCTATACTCATCTTGGCATTGTGCTAGGTTGCCAGAACTCTAGTTCTTGTGTGACTGTGTCTTCTAGTTTATAACCAAATTAAACACAATAGCACACTCTCTCTAAACAATGAGTGGAATATGATTGAATAAAAGAGCTGTTCATTGTATAACACGACCGCTTACAGTATGCCTCAGGTCTGCAGTTTATATGGGGTGAGATCATTCCCTCCCTTATATAAATAATGGGCATTAAACATATGATTTTTACTGTTGACCCAATCTTGCCAACTTCTTACTCATACATTAAATTTGATGGGACTTCCAGTGGACTAAAATACTACTCAATGGGCCAAATCCTCTACTGATATAAATTGGCACTATAGCATTAATGTCAATGGAACAGCACCAATTTCAATCAGCAGAGAATTCAGTCCAAACTGAGTTAGGGCAGCAGAAACAGACACTATATTACTAGACTGACTGGACATATATGTCACCTCTGTTAAATATTCATGCAGACTATAGACTCTGATTTGGCATTGCACAAATGGACTCGATCTATGTTGTTGTTTTGTAAACAATTGTCATCTTATTTTATAAATAAGTTGCTAAATTGCAGAGAATTTTAGCATGAAAATCTGTCTCAGGGTATTCTCCCACACGTCGTATGCGATTTGTCATCAGCTAAAAAAGAAGATAGTTCCAACCTGAGTTTTCGAATATATTAATGCCATCTTGTAACATTGTGAATAAGTTGTGATAAGATTTGATAAAGTGACACTGTCTTTAAGACAATACACAGCACCATAAATGTAATTTCTTCCTTTTATGTATGTTACTGTTGTTTTTCACCAATATTATACTATACTAATGTGGTAGCTCTATGCACAGTTTGGTATTAATCTTACTCTGTTTAAAATACTTGATCTGAAATCTTTTTAGTATAAGAAACACTTGAACAGTTTTTGTTGTCACTCGAAGTAGGAGATAAGTCTCAGAGATTCATATTCATATAATGAAGTAATGTCTCTATCTATTAGACATCCTCGAAACATCCTGAAAATGACTCAGCTGAGGAAATAACAGTAATTTTTTTTTCTTTGTGGTATCAGAACATGCAGATGTTGGAGATCAGTGAATATCAGATGAAGGACTAAACGTACTAAAATATATATTCATTTACAAGTATTTCAAAATAACTTGTGCAGTAAAACCTAACATTATGCTGCATTAATTAAAACATGGAGAGTAAACTGATTTTATTATTATTAATCTTCAATGAACGGATACAATATTTCATGAGTGTATTTTCCACTCTTTGGACACCACACTATACCTTCCCTAAATGTTAATGGTAATGATGCAAGACAAATCTACACCCCTGTAATTATCTGACTTTTTAATGAACCGACTAGATAAAAGAATAAGATTATGCACTGCTGGATGATTTTACTGCTAACCACAGAGGTAAATATTTCTAAATATACACATGAGAAAGAGGGAGGGGAAACTGTATAAAATATTCACATGCCATTTACCAAGGCTTTATGCCTCACACCGCGATACAGTGGACTTAATCCAATTCAGAAAGGAAATTACTCCCCCGTTTTTCTCAGTTGCTCCCCATTCTCTGTATTCTTCCAGTGGAATTTACGTTCTGGGGTCCGTTCTGGTTATACAGTGAATATGATACAGCCTGGTAACTAGGGTTACCATAATCCAGCAAGCAAAAAAGAGGACGGGAGGAGCCCCGCCCCTGTCCTGCCCTAGCCCCGCCCCATCCTGCCCTAGCCCCGCCCCTGCCCCTCCCACTTCCCCCCCTCAGAACCCCCAACCCTCCCCCCGCTCCTTGTCCCCTGACTGCCCCCTCCTGGGACCCCTGCCCCTAACTGCCCCCCAGGACTCCACCCCCTACCTAAGCCTCCCTGCCTCTTGTCCCCTGACTGCCCCCTCCAGAGACCCTCCCCCCATCCTAACTGGCCCCCTAGGACTCTACCCCCTACCTGTACCCTGACTGCCCCAACCCTTATCCA
>NW_020664393.1:39038834-39095139 GCF_002925995.2 Terrapene triunguis
CTCCTTGTCCCCTGACTGCCCCCTCCTGGGACCCCTACTCCTAACTGCCCTCCAGAACCCCACCCCCTGCCTAAGCCTCCCTGTTCCTTGTCCCCTAACTGTCCCCTCCTAAGCCCCCCCCCAAATGCCCCCCAGGACCCTACCTGTACCCTGACTGCCCAAAACCTTCTCCACACCCCCCAAAAAGCCCCCCCCAAACTCCCGACCCCCCCCCGTCTCTTGACTGCCCCCTCCAAAACCTCCCTGCCCCTTCTCCGACCCCCTGGCCCCCTTGTTGTTGGCCTTTCTTCACCTAATGTCTCCGTGAGCTTGCTCAGGAACTGCCTGAGCCGCTCGTCCGGCACGCTGGGCAACAGTGGGGGAGGAGCTCCAGACTCCCGGAGCCGATCTGCCATGCAGGGAGGGAGGGAGGGGGGGAGGAGGAGGAGGACGTGCTCTCTCTGGCTGAGTGTCGGAGCCCCATGTAAGTGACACCGTCGGCGGCAGCACTGTTAACCCTGCGCGCTCTGCATCAGGGGGAAGTCCAGACATTTACAAATTCCCCCCGGACGCTATTTTTAGCTTAAAAAGCCGGACATGTCCGGGGGAATCCGGATGAATGGTAACCCTACTGGTAACTTTTGCATCTTTTGTAAGTGTGTGCCAGGCACCTAAGAGGCATCATCTTGAGTATTGTTTGTCCTCTATGTCTGAAATAATCATCAGATTTGTTATCTCCAGGCAGTTATCGCTCCTGCAGAAGCAAACACAGATGTTTATAAGCCTTCTAGTGAATGAACAGTGGCATTTATCCAAGCTTTGTAGGTCACTGGATGTTCAAAGCAACAAAACAAACAAACAAAAACCCTTCTCTTGCTATCATAATAATTAAGGATAAATAATACTGTATTTGTATATTCGAGGACTTCCTAATATACAAAACTACTAAGATATACAATGATTTCTCCCACATGGTGGTGTTATAAAGTAGCAATATGTTCTATTTAAGTACAGTTCTACTGTGAAAAGTGACTCTAAAAGAGGCATCAGGTTTATTGTCTCTCAGAGTCTCCAAATCAGATTTAATCCATATAGAAATGAAAAGCTGATTTTCTAATTGCCAGCCCTGTAACCTCTACCTGAAATCTGAAAATCAAACTGTGTTCTTTGTGGCTTATGTCTCAACACCAATACTGATGCTTCTGCAGGCCAGCAAATACTTTCCCTTACACTTGTGCAATCCTATCCCCTTCGTATTTTGCCCTCAGTTACACCTACGCCCTTGATTACACCTATTCAGTAAATTGCACTGGTCCTCTGATGGCAGAATTTGGATGTGCAACTAGTATGGAGTTGACACTTCTATTGATGATCTATGTATCTCAGTGTATTAGGGTTTTACATAGTACCTCCAGGAATGGATTATGACTTACTCCTCTGCACAGGCATGTAGTCTAGTACTTGGTCTGAACTACAAAGTTAGGTCAGTTTACCTACATCACTCAGGGCTGTGAAAAAAATCATGCCCTGTGTGGAGTAATTAAGCTAACCTAAGCCCCATTGTAGACACCGCTAGGTCAATGGAAGAATTCTTCTGTCTAACTAGCTACTGCCTCTTGGAAAGGTGGATTTACTAGAGTGACAGAAGAACCCTTTCTGTCTCTGTAGTGAGTATCTAGAGCTCTACAGCAGTATAGCTGTACCGTAGTGTTTCTAGTGTAGATATACCCTTAAAGGGAGAAAGGGAACCAACTCCTTGCACCCCTACCAGTTTACCTAGACCTTGTTGTATAGGGGCATGGAGGAGTTACTGGGTGCTGCACTCCTGCTTGCTTCTCCTGTGGCGCAAGTGGGAAGATTAAGTAAGGGAACGGCCAGCAGCACTGAACCACAGCAGGATGGTGGAGGATAATAATTTGCTGCTGCTATAAGCCAGCAGCAAAATACTACCCACGGAACAAGGAAGGAAACACAATTCTTTCCCTGGGATGCTACTGGGATGACAGCTACTCCCCACCCCTTACTATGAGTTGTGTCTTTGACCTGGTCTACACCTAACACTTAGGTCAATCTAGTTATGTCACGCAGGGTGTGAAAAGTTCACACCACTAGGTCAACAGATGAATTCTTATGTTTACCTAGCTACTGCCTCATGATGGGGTGGATTACCAACAGCAACGAAAAACCCCTTCCCTTGCTGTAGAATGTGTAAACTACAGTGGTACAGCAGCATAATTGCAATGCTGCAGCTGTGCTGCTGTAGTACTTGTAGTGTAGATATAGTCTGAGAGGTGGAACCTAGCCCATAGGATCCAAGTGCATACATCTGCATAGTGAGCTCTACATGGTCTTCTAGGAATATTCTGCCCTTTGCTTTTCCCCAAGTCAGCCAAAATAGAATCCAGCTTGCTGTCTCTTGGCTGTGATGGCTGAGTAGTGCAAGGGGCGGAGTGTTGTAGGAGCAGCAGTGATCTGTATGCTATATATAACCTGTATGCTCAAAAGGTCTGTTGCACTTCCCTCCCCCCCCCTTTTGTCTCCTCTCCCTCTTTGAATACCTGTGAAGTGGCCCCCCCTGCTCCCTCCTGGAATGCTTGTGGGATGAATGAGCTGCTTGAGAAGCTGGAAGATCAGAAGAGCTCCCAGGTAGACAAGGTGTCTGGCACTCTGATTAGGCAGCAATCACACACCCAATGTTATCTAGTCCAACCCCCTGCTCAAAGTAGGACCAATCCCCAGACAGATTTTTGCCCCAGATCCCTAAATGGCCCCCTCAAGGATTGAACTCACAACCATGGGTTTAGGAAGCTAATGCTCAACGCACTGAGCTATCCCTCCCCCATTGCCCATTCCCAGCTTCTGGCAAACAGAGGCTAGCGACACCATCGCTTCCCATCCTGGCTAATAGTCATTGATGGACCTATCCTCCATGGTCCATGCTATCTCATATGAAATAGGCAATACAGTACAGATATATTATACACTTGATGGCAAGATGAAGGCTCTGTTGTATACCAACCTCAAGGAATACTATGGGGGTGGGTTCTTCCCTATTGTTATCTGTGTAATTTGAAAAGGCCTCAAAGGCCAAAGAATTTATCTCTGTCTTACAGCTCAGAAACAACAGAATCCATCAGGGATATGCAGAGGGGCTATGCAGCTACGATTTCTATTCACACCCTCTCTCTTCAAATATTAGTAACCAGGTTAGGAAGAGGGGACACTTCCTTTCATGGGGTTCCCTATCATAACCCTTCAATGAGAGAGATCTCAAACCAACTAAGGAAGTCTCAATGTCAGCAGACACAGCTGCACTAGAAAGCCAAGGTGAGGCAAGGCTTTCCCTTTCACATATACCCTCCAATCCTGACTCCTATGACATTAGAGAGCCAGCATCCTCCTCACTGTGCAGGAGAGTTATATCTACCTTTGGGCTGTGCTCTACTGCCCCAGATAGAAGCAGAGGACAGGACCTTGAGAAGAATATTGTGATGTATAAGGGGCATTAAAATGTGAGCTGTCCTCTCTCTTGAGGAGGTTGTGCAAATCCCTGCTGTGGAGCTTTTGCTTTTCCTCTTTGACCTTGTAATGGTGGTTGGCTGTTCTCCTGGATAGGCTGGGCTCCTGCATAGGCAGTCTGTGCAGCCTGCTGATACTTTCAGGTACATACAGCCCCATATGTCTAATGTTTAGGTAAAGTCCAACATATAACAGGTCGGAATGATGTGTAAGGGGGCTGTTGGCCATTTAATGAAACTTAGTGGGTTTTTTGGTTGCCCCCCTCCCAATACCAGGAGAAAGAGGAAGGGCCAAAGAGGAGTCAGGGTCCTGAGACTGACAATCTCCAGGGCCAGTGAAGAGAGGCCAGCACTCCAAGTCAGACAGATGGACTGGGCAGGCAGGCCAATGAGGGAGTCAAGAGCCCAGGGACTGTCCTCCATGTGAGCTGGGGCTGCCAAGGCCGAGTAAGGGAGAGCCAGAGCAGCAGCCCAGAGCCAGAGCAGCAGATACCAGCCACGCAAACGGTGAGCCAGGGCTGAGCTACAGTGGGGAGCCGGGGAGCCAGAACTGGCGTAGCGGAAACTTGCCATGCTGCAAGTAATACTGGAACTGAGTACAGTGAGCGGCAGGGTAGAGTGAGGGGGAGACATTGACAGACAGGGCCTTTGAAGGCTGGACTCGGGGTGGGGGTGTAAACCCAGTGGGGGAGTGGGGTGATACTAGGGAGAAGGGTCTTGTCACCTAGAGCCTGGGGGCATGTAGCCAGGACCAGAACAGGGGTCTTACCCATGGTATCACTACAGCACAGCCAGGCCCTGGGAGGGAAGCCAGGGAGGTGTAAGGAATAGACTGTGAAGGTTTCTTAAGTTCCAGAGACTATTGTGTATGGTGTCCCTGTGTCCTTAGGGCAGGGTTCTGGAACTTTTAACCTCTTCCATTTTTCCCTTATGTCATTACCATTGCTGTTTAATAAATTAAGTTTGGTTTAAACTCAATGTAGAGATCACTGGGTCAGGGAAATGACGGGTGAGGAAAGTGTACCCCGGAGTGGGGACACCCTAGCCTCTGTCCTGAGCAACCCATGCCGAGACGGGGGGTTAAGAGGAATCCTGGGCCCAGCCTTATCAGGGTTACAAGGAGTCTGCTGGATGGGAAAGTGGAAGAGGAGTCATTGAAGTCAGGCAGGCATCTGGGTAAAGGCAGTTGAAGCGAGGACTCAGATCCTTTTGCTATCCAATTCCACGAGGGTAATATAGAAGTCAGGAAGTTACCCGCTTACAGATAGAAAATTTTAATTATACTGAAGCTGTGAATAAGGAGAGTATTACAATGAACTGTGAAAACTGCACCTTTGTCAGTAGCAGTTAATAGGCTGAGAGGAATTCAATGGCCTTGAGATGCTTCTTTGAGTGGATCAGGAGAAGGGTGTGGTCAGGAGCTGTAGGATGTTACCAAAGTGGATAAATAATGAGAGCATGAGAAGCACCAATGGGGATGCCTGGAGGAATCTTTCAGTAACATCTGAGGGAGGGTAGGAGGGAATGGTTGCACCTTGATGGTGGTGATGAGAGCATCAATGTACAGAGGCACTCTATTAGTGCCATGATGCAGTCAAACAGCTTGACACTGTTTGCAAGCAACCTCCCAATCCTGCAGCCTCTCTCTCCCCAGCCATTAGAAAAGTGTCATGTATACCTTCCCCATTGTTCCATTTGTGGCTCACTATCAAGAGGTGTCCATCTTCATCAGCTCTTCCTTTCTACTTCCCAGTTCAGCTGAGTCCATCCCCTTTTTGGGATGGTGCCTGGCCCTCCAGCAGTCCCCTTCACTCTTTTATCCCCTTCCTTCTGAGGTTCCCGTCCCTCTCTTGTCCATCATCTTTAGCAGACCCTACTCCATTGTGTGCTGAATCTCTGTTTTGATCTGTACTATGCACTGACACTGCATCTGTGAAAAAATTGTACACATAAGGACCAGAGAGGAACATGAGCAGTTCTGATAAACCAATGGGACCATTTGAAAACAGGAAAAAGAGGACTCCATTACTGCTTCTAGAAACCATCGACCTGCATAAACTTCTTGAAGTATTACGTGTCCTCTGAAAGTCGTTGAGCTCCATCAGTCATGTTCAAAAATACCAACATTTCATAAAGATACCAACATTTCATAAAGGGAGGCTTGTGAAATTATACATTTCTCTGGGGATGATGGCCAGAGTGTAGGAGCTGGCCAGTGGAGAAATGGGCACTGCATTTGGTATTTCCTTACAGAAGGGTTTAACTTTATGTGAATGGGCCCCCCCACAATTTAAATTGTCACCTTTCCTCCATCTTAGAAGGTCCTTTTCCATTTTCCATGCATCTTTCCTTTCACCCATCTGAACAGCCATCCTTTACCACACAATGTCTGCCCATGCCCCACTTGGAACTCTCAGTTATACAGTCTTTGGGCAGCTTATCTGCACCACCCACATTCCCTAGGGGTTCCATCCTGCAAACCTTACTGCCAGTTCCAAATGAGCAATGACTAGCAGGGGAGGGGATCAAGGAGGAATGGGCAGCTGCAATGCCTCTAGATAGCTAGAGGGAAGCAATACAGGAGGCAGCAACTTCAGCTCAGTATTTGGAAGCTGACTTTGACTTTCCCAGATGCTGTGGCAGCCACTCTCACATAATCCCTCAGATAGCGGCTGTAGGACTAACAGTTATCTCACAGTGAAGACCTTGGAATATTTGATGAGTTGAAACCTGGGCAGACTCTTAGCCTTTAAGACCAGATGAACTTCTTGCAAAAACTAGCAGCCATGGGTCAGCCTTAAAATTGTATTGAGATAGGAATCACCCAGGAGAAAATGCTATCAAATCAGGAACCTCTATTGATGCTAGATCAGACCAGAGCATGACAGTGAAATAGTGACATTTTCCTATTGTTCCTGAGAATGTCAATATCAGGACCTAATCAGGAAATAAGGATGGACAAGTAAACAACACGCATCACCCTGGAACAGCAGAACTTGCATATCTATTTAAAGACTCTGCGTATGTCAAAGAGTTTTCCAGACCCTAAGATTGAAAGGCACTTTAAGAGAAAAAGTAAAGACAGTAGCAGGCTATTTTTAATGAATACTACTTGCAGATAAGTCATAAAGGCACTGGGTGCCAATTTAAAATATGTTCCCACTTTATATTATGTACACCTAGGGAGAATCAGGTGCTAGGGCCTCTGAACATGGCCTAGTTGGAGAAGTTAAAAACAACCAAGGCACTGGTAGAATATCCAAATCTTTCTTCGGAAAGAGAACAAATTGGTTAACCATAGTAACCCCTTATGCAGATGAGAAATGTAAAGCATACCTCAGTACTGCAATTATGAAGGGTTAATGGACAAAACTAACATAACAAGCCCATCCAAAGGTAGTGGTGGGAGGATTAACACTCCCTGAATGGAGTACAGCTTCATGCCCTGAGTACAAGAACTGTCAGGGTAGTGGACTATGATGAATTCTATAATTCCCCAGAATACGCGATAGGGTGTCCCAGACAGTGGGATTCTATTATATTTATGATTTTTGTTGCCTGTCACAGACTACTTTCTACTTTTGCTATGTCTGTTTTGAGATGAGAAGTAGGTTTTTCAAAAGCTCTCAGCAATGATATAACTGCTTCCTTAGAGGTCAGTGGAAGTTTTTACAGATACTGCTAACAAGCTGAGGGCAGACCATTGATCAATAAAATAGAAAATAATGAGAATATTATAATACTATCTCATTATATTTACTTAATATTTTGTTTGTGTCTTGAACCTCTGTTGTGCATCGAGCAGATGTTTCCATTGGTTATTCACAATGATCTCCCTGTCCCCCTTAAGTACTTGCCATGAGAGGTTATAGTGAATTTAGAACCCAGTATTGTACATGAATATTAATCCTATCAATGTGCATTATTCACTATTTGTCAAAACAGAGTTTCAGCTACCATTGTACTGCACAGTTGCCTATTTCAGTAAGGACAGAGGATAGCAAATTGTTTCATAGGTGACTGGCTGTTTAACCACTAGCTGAATGTTTAACCACTAGGTACCATGCAAAGTTCACTTTTCAAGTCAGATGCTGATTACCCACAGAGATCAGGAAGCAATCCTTCCTCCTACACATGGTTATCCCACTTCCCCACACAGCTCTGCACAATTGGCTGGGAGCATTATGGGAGTTTTCAGCTTCCTTGAAAGCATCAGATAATGACCATTCGAGAGACAAGATCCTGGACTAGCTGGATAAATGGTATGTCACATCCTCTGTGCCTATGCTCTTGGTCTTTTCCACAGTTTTTGTCCCTCTCTGCCACAGAAATGATTTCTGTTTTAAAATGTCGCTTACATTTGCAGCATTCCCATCGATCTGGAACCCCAAACTTTTGGGCAGAATGTAATCATGTGTCACCCAGCTCTAGTGTGACAGTGCTGGAGTGAATGATGCACTCTATAGAAGATCAGGCACCATTTCAGGAGGTGCAGATGCATAGAGAGGAGAACACATGCTAAGATAGGGTTGCGTGCTCAGAATGCAGCAGTAGTATACTTCCGTACATATTCATTGAAGTCTCCAAGGATCCTCACTGAAGTCAGTGAAGATTAAACATGATACATGTAATAAACAAGGGAACCCATCCAAATAAAAAATGAACTGATTTAAACAATGTATTGAAACAAAAAAGGCTCAATTTATCCTTAAGCCTCAGTGGATGTCATTGAATTGTCAGTATTTACTAGCAGTTATTTCACGTGGTATCTCAGATGCCCCATAGTTCCCTATACTGAGAGGAATAAGTGTAGGACTTAGGAGGCCCCTGTCAGTACTTGCTTGTACATGCTGATTTGTTAAAGGTGGCCACACAACATTACCAGGTAGAGTAGCGGAATTCCCTCTGATGAGCTTCAGAAAGTCTTATGGGCAAAACAAGAGATGACTTGAGGTTGAATCTTGCTCCATTCAAATGTCAGAGAAAGAACAATCATTGTAGAACGAGACCTTGAAAACCCTGCTGACAGTGATGCAGAATGCCACAAGTGAACGCACAGCGATGTACATAATATGCCCCTGTCAACTAGTTTTTCTAGTCCTTCTACAACTTGTCTGACCAGCTGTATTACAAATATCATTAAGGCACCATCCTGTACTGAAGAGTACTTTTCCTTCTGGGAACACTACAAAAAAAAAAAATGACACTACTTCTCCACTAAAAAATCTTGGTCACTCTTATTTTTGTTGAGTCTTCCCAGGAAGATTGAATTGGTCAAGAGGCTTGCAGACAACACACCCTCTCTGTTTGGAAACAGTGACAACAAGAAATGTTTTAAAAATGCAGAAAGAAATGCCAATGTTCAATTTACTGCAAGGGACTAATATTTTCTAGATAGCATATCAACATCTCTACTGCCTCAACTAATACTGGCAGCCTTACTGTTCCCAAGGCAGGCAGTCGCCCTGGCCACCAATTTCTGGGGGATGCAAAATCATTGTCGGGAGGTAGGGCACATCTCTCAGCCACTCAGTTGTGTTTTGTTGTGTCTTTTTGGTCAGCCATTTGTGGAGATTTGGGGTGAGGCGTGAGCCCTGGGCAGCAAACCACCTAGGGCTAGCCCTGACTATTCCTTTATAGTCTCACAACAGCTGGTACAAGAACCTTCTCCTGTACAATTTCTGCCACCTCAATGAGTCTTTCTGATACTGTTTATGGGTGGCACAATGTACAATAAGAGCTCAGTTATGCAAACCCAGAAGAGTGGAAGCTTGTCTTTGGAAAAGGACAGATTCCCGACCCCGACATAATAATGGTATGAAAAAATGAAGTATGAGAAATCCTTTGAAAAAAATATGACAAGGAGCCTTGTACCAGGATCAAGTACATTTTACAATATATGGTTACCATTCTTGGAATTTTAACAAAATAAAAATCACAGATAATAAGAGGCTGACGAAACACAACAGGGCCCTTAAAGGTACAGATTAAGATAAGATTTGCTTATACTTGTTTTGAAAGTTCATGTATGTGAATGATAAAATAAAGTGCGTTTTAAAAAAATTAGGCAGACCTTTCCTCACCTGACTACTGCTTCAATGGGACTGCTCGCAGCAGCAAGGATTGTAAAATTGGTCTCTAAAATTCCGTTGTTAAACATAAAAACAGAGAATATTGATGGACCATTGATCTGAGCCCATATGGCCTTGTTATGTTCATATTTTCTCAGTTGTGACATTATTTGCAGGGCTCATGTTCTTTATACTGTACTGAAAGTCAATGCTGCTATTCACAAGAGTCAGTACTATGCCTGGTAGTTTGCAGATTCAGGACCCCAGAGCCTGATCCAGAGCTCATTGAAGTCAATGGAAAGATTGCTATGGACTTCAAAGGGTTTGAGATCAGGCTCTAGGGTCCTGAATCTGCAAACTACCAGGCATAGTATTTTTGGGAATAGTTGCATGTGAATAGCTATCAAATAGCATGCAGTAAAGATGCAGGTGAGAGCCGAATAAATCATTAATTAGCAAAAATTAAGAAGTACCATAGTATTTTCCATAAATAAAAGGGTTTTTCTTTTTAAAATATATAGATCGCCCTGATCCAGTCAAGTGCTTAAGCACATGCATAACTGTGAGTAGTCTCAGTAAAGTCCATGGGACTACTCACATACATAAAGTGACAAACAGGCTTTAGTACTTTGCCTTATCTTTTTTTCCCACAGACCTGGAATTACTGTCCTTCAAACTCACAGCTGCTGTTAGACATGATACCATACACTAGTTATGTAGTATAAATCTATCAGTCCATGCATTCTGGTGCTATAAGCTGCTTACATGCTATTCTAATACAGTGCATGTGCCCAGGACAAAACATAGGTTTCTGTTGGGTTGCATGGGTATAAGCAAGGGGAGGATTTGTCCACATGCAGCAAATTAACCCTAAAAATCAAGTTTCAAAATGGAAAAAAAAAATTAAAATAAAAAAATAAAAATAAAAATCAAGCAGTGCAAACATGTACACTGATGTGCTAATTGTGTTCATAAACCCTGTTCACACTTTCATTTCTATGTTCTCTCAATTCATAAGCACAAATAGAGTCCTGGAACCATTCTTGCTGTCCTGTTGAAAGGAAGGGTCATTTAAAAAGTAATTCATTGTTATTCAGCGGAGTACGCATACCAAGATGGGGGGAATGTTAAGTCTCTAGAACTGTTTAGTAGGACAGTCACGTTGTTCCCAAATTATAACAGTGATTACATTTGGCCAGTGCAAAAATCTATATAGTTTTGGCCCTTTTCTTTTCTGTTCCTGGCCAAGAAATCTGAAATCCTAGACAGCATGAAAAATACCTTCTATCCTAGCATTAAAAGTCACCAATTTCCGTTTTCAAAATTCAGTGCAATTTTATGTGACATCCGTTTAACCCAGCAATAAAGCGAAATGGCTATTGCTATTGTTAAATAATGAGCTGTGTAAATTTCATCTGTTCAGCATGTATCTGGTGCTTTCAACACTGAAAAAGCTATTTCCAGTGGTTATGATTTTTGATGTTTATAATTTGAAGTAATCCATACACTATTATCATTCAGGAGAAATTCAGGGGTTTTTTTGTGCACCTTCATTCAAACCTATAAGATTTTAGGAAAGAATAACAAAACATATTTCATCATGAATCAAACCTTGAGGCTAGAACTGACTTGGTTCACTGCTTTTGTATTTATAGTTTCTACCGTAGTACATTTTGACCCTCAATTGTATGATTACGCTTCCAAATATTTCATGTGAGGCCTGATTTTTGTCATGGCAAGTTATTTTGTCCCCATTGCATGAAGAAATAAAAAAAGCTGAACTTCTTAAAATGTATCTCTGAAAATGATGTAAAAGTAGATGGCAGTGTGTGTATATACGCATCACTACACATTGAATTGTGTTGTGGCAAATGGGAAACGGAATACATTTTTGCATGACAACGTCTTCCTTTTCAATGCATTTTAGAGATGAAGTCTTTAATCTTAGCAAAGGTCATTCATTAAATACTGTGATATAAGTTGAAATTATTTTTTTCCATATATTTAGGTCCTGATTTTCAGAGTTGGTGAGCTTCCACAATTGCCCTTGACTGCAGGTGTTTCAGCATTTCTGAAAATAAAGCCTGTTATGTTTTTGCATAGTTATCAGGCCAAATTAAGGCAAGCCAGGGCTCTACGTGCATCATAACAAAGGGTCCCTCATGGCTCTGCCACTGTGGCCCTACCCTAGGGCCAAAGGCTCATCTGCATTTCGAATGATAGTAGCAGGATTCCCCATCTCCTGAAGAGCATCAGTGGTGGAGCAGGGATCCCTGCTTCCCTCACTCTGGAGAAGCAGAGATGGCCCCATCATTGACTTAGCAGAGAGGGTTTATCTGCATGTGAGTAAGCAAGGCCTGCAGCTCTTTTTTCCTCCTCACATACAGAATCCTTGTTCATTTCCTAGGGCAGAATTGACAGGGCTCCCCTTAGCAGCATATCTTGGGGTTAACACCTCATTTAGCTTCATGGGGTAGTTTGTCTGTCTCTGAGCTATTGTTTCAGGCTTTCTGCAGACTCAGACAGACTTCACTGCATGAGTTACCCTACCTCCATGTTTACAAGCTCTTTATCACCATAGTGAGGGCTTACCATTTTTGTTTTTTAATGAAAGCAGAAATTCTTGCATAATTACCTGACTCCAGCCAGTGTGGTCCTAGACACAGGTCAATTGTGTCCATGAATGATTAGTATAGTCCTTATAATTTGGATGTGGCATATTAAGAGTTAACAAAATGACATGAGGACACAGACGGAGAAACTACTGAAGTCCTAGGGCAAGTGATTTCAGAATTTAGAAAATGTCACTAATGATCCTATCTGACAGAATATAGCCACAAGGTGGTGTTGTGTTGTTCAGGTGAGGAGGACAGCAACTGTAAATGAGCCTATCAAAACCCATGCTTGAGTACTCCCATTTCCATGGACCATCCAGTCTCTGCAGCTTAGCTGCACAGCCACAGAGTTACTCCCTCCCTTACGCTGGAGTTCATCACTTGCCTTTAGGTGCAGAGCATGGTTACCATGGGCTCCAGTGTCATAACCAGGAAGGAATATGTTAAAAACATAGCTAGGAATGGGCAGGAGGAAAGAGCTCCTGATTTTAACTCTCCACCCTCATCCCCAACCCTAATGAGTGCTAGAGACATGTTTCTTCCCTTCCTGGAGGTTCTAGTAGGCCACTAGGTGATATTTTGGTATCAGCCAGACCAGTCAGGGGTTCTATCACTGTAACTTTGGGTACAATGCTATGCTCCTGGGTGGCACATATAATAGACTGGGGAAGGTTGTGCCTCCCCAAACAGCCCTGTGTGGCCCCACCCACGCTCCGCCCCAGGCCCCCTCCTGCTGCTAGTTGGCCCTAGCCCAGGCAGGCTGCTCCTCTTCCAAGAAGGGAAGCCGGCTGGGGCTGGGGCTAGGGCAGCTAGGGCTGCCCAGCAGTGAGAGGGCTTCTGGCCCTGGGGCCGCACTACCCAGCGCTCCAGGGTTGGGGGAGGTGGGGACCATGCACCACCACTATGGGGCTGGAGGCACTTGGGAGACCCAGGGCTGGTGGCTGTGTGTGTGTGTGGGGGGGGCCCTCTGGGCTTCAGGGGGCAAGGGGAGCAGGAGGGGCAGGGCCTCAGTTGGAAGGGGTGGGTCTGGCCGGGGGCTAGTCTCCCTGAGCCCGTGGTTCACCCACCGCCCATGGCTATGCTGCTATGGTTCTGACAGCTGTAGCCAGCTTACAAGCATAAAGGTCTCAACCCTGGCTTCCGTACACCAGGTTATTCCTTGCAGGTTCACCCCACTAGCCATTCTGGTCCAAGTCCCCCCAAATCCATCTCCCTGAGTTCTTAACTACCAGCCACTTGGACTTTTCCTCTCTGGTTTGTCACTCTTCAAGGAGTAAACCTGCCCCCAATTATCAGTTTTCTTTGTGACATACACTTCACACAGTTTGCACAACAGAGACCTGCTTAGGGTAAAAATAAACAACGTTTATTTAATAGGAAAATGATAGATTCACAGATGAAATAGTAAGGAAAACCAAACACATACAAGTTACACAGAAAATAAACACAAAGATGCAATCTAAGGCTTTACATTTCCATATTAGCTAAATTTCCTTATCTAATACAAATTACCTATTGTCTCTGCATAGTTTCCCAGCATGTCCTGTGTCCTAGAGGGGATCCAGTGTTTCACAGACAGCACCCTGCTTAGATGCTGGCCCTCAATTTCAGGACAACCTTCACTTCACCTTTTCCCTTTTAACAGACTTTAGAGGTGCTTTTCCCCTGTCTCTCAGACTATGGTTATTCATGATTACACAGAGCAGGGGAAACTCCCTCCTTCCTTAGTTTGCTCAAGACTGGGGTTTTCTTTTCAGTTTCAATGTCTTTCCATTAACTTTAATGGTCCACCATTGTCTTTCCCTAGATTTTACAATGTTAGGTGCTTGCAATTAATTTTGTGTAAACAACTAGCTGGAGCGGTGTCTCTCCTTGCCTGATTACTTCACCCCCTATTGCGAGGTGATGCTGCAGTTGCATCCTAGTTACAATTACAATGTTCTACACCAGGGATCGGCAACTTTTGGCATGGGGCCCATCAGGGAAATCCACTGTCGGGCTGGGATGGTTTGTTTACCTGCAGCGTCCGCAGGTTCAGCCGATCATAGCTCCCACTGGCTGCAGTTCGCCATGCCAGGCCAATGGGGGCTGCGGGAAGCGGCGGCCAGCACATCCTTCGGCCCGCGCTGCTTCCCGCAGCCCCCATTGGCCTGGAACGGCAAACCGCGGCCAGTGGGAGCTGCATTTGGCTGAACCTGCGGATGCTGCAGGAAACAAACCGTCCCGGTCCATCAGAGGATTTCCCTGACGAGCCGCTTGCCAAAGGTTGCCGATCCTTGTTCTACACATATACATACATTCCTAACTATAACATGAATCCATATCTCCTAATGACCTCAAGTTCAGACCATTACAAGTTTTCATTAAAGACCTTATTGACATATTTATACACAATAACATTGTGTTATTCAGTTGCTTATTCTTTGGGGTTTAGACCTCATTTTCTCCACTTGGGGTGTCTGGACCCTGATGTTCTGCCTGGATTTTTTTAATAAGAAATGAGTATTCAACCCAGTCAACTATTTTGTATATTTATCTTACATAGAAGAAGTAGATCTCAGCAACAAATACCTCAATATGTTCAGCCATCAACCTTGCTGACTGACATTCCATAAATTATGTAAGACCCCATTCCCACATTAAGATGAAGAGAGATTTCTTAAGCACAGGGCCGCCCGGGGGGGGGGGGCAAGTGGGGCAATTTGCCCCAGGCCCTGGGCCCCACAGGGGCCCCCACGAGAATATAGTATTCTATAGTATTGCAACTTTTTTTTTATGGAAGGGGCCCCCGAAATTGCTTTGCCCCAGGCCCCCTGAATCCTCTGGGTGGCCCTGCTTAAGCATGTTCCAAGAGTCTTGCAGTCTGAATGGCAAGAGCTCAGTTATTGTAAGTGGTGAGTGGGGTAAGTGAAAATAAACAGTGGAATAGAGGTTGTTGCAGAATAACAACTGAATTAGGCTTCATAGCCATGTGTCTGTAGATGCAAGAGCAAAGACTGTTCACAAACCTGTGTTTGGTTGTATATGGTATAATAACAGTGTTTTCTTTTTTCCATAGAACTTTCTATTCTTTTGAAATCCAAGCAATGGATAATCCCAGCCACTGTTGTTGTTAAGATAAACTTTGGAAGTCTTTTAGGGATTGTCAGCTTTCCTTATTACTTATTGCAAATTGTTACTATTAAATGAAGACTGCATCTATTAAAGGAAAGAGAAACAGAGTAAAGAGTTTGATTAGATTCATTAATCTACTTCAGATATTTAAAGTCATCCAAGTTTACCTAGTCATTGTTGTACAATTTATCTGTTTGAAAATACATACAGACTACTTTGATGGATGTAAGTAGGTTAAGCAATAACCTGCAGGGATTGAAAGGCGCTCTCTCTCTCTCTCTCTCTCTCTTTTTTTTTAATGCATTGCACTGGGATTGTGCTACTTTATTGCTTACCAAAAAAGAAAAGAAAAGGAAATTTGCATGGAATAAAACTATCCACTAGACTTCAGTGACTAGTGAAAAATAATTTATTTGACAACAAGCATTAAGCTGTATTTAGAACAATCACTTCTGGAGAAACCTCCTTGACATTTATCATCCAATCCCAAAAAGCTGGTATGGGAAGACCTGTTGGGTCACACATTTTAGTCCCTTGCAATGTAGAATATTCCCTATAGTACCTATTCTCAAATGTTTTGCCCAGACTAATTTTAAATATTTCAAGGGAAGGGGATTTGTGTGTGTGTACGTATATAGAGGATCTAAAAAGAAAATAGGTTTTACATGCTCAATATTATATATATATACTACCCTTCCTGTTTCAACATTTAAATCAGCATCACTGGCCTCACAACTGTTGTTGATACGTTGAAATGGACAAACTGAGGGCAGTTTGGGGTTTTGTGAATTGCTCAAAATATTTTGGTATTCGCAAAACTAATTAAAATTAACAAACTTTTTTTATAGTCATTTAAATCCATGTTTTTTTTCAAGGGACATAAAAGAAAATTGTTTTTCTAGCTCACAGGAAACTTGTACTATGTTTTAGGGGCAGACTATCACTTCCAAAAAGGTAAACTGGCATTAATGAGTGCGAGGTAACTAGTGTTCATATACTCTTCATATTATTTTGTATTAGATTTTATTCTGCCTCATCTTTCATTTTTTAATCAGTCTGTATATATTTGTTTTTCTCCCTGCACACAGTCCCTGCTAAACAGAACATAAAACTAATAATTCTGAAGTTTGAGTGGGTTTGAAATTAGGCAAAATGATTTGCCCAGCCCTGTTGTTAATAGAATTTGTGCACGTAATTCCCCATATAGCACTTTGAAGTTGTACTAAGTGACAGCAATCTCATTCCTATCAGAAGAAGAGCCATATGGCTCCATTATGTGACTGGCTGGTTTTTATGGTAGCTCAGAACAAAACATTTGTGATCTTTAAGTCTGTGCAAATTAGTTATGTAGATGGGCAAAAATAGCGGTACAGACACATATGGCTTCATAGTTTCAATCTTTTCTACTTAATCTCCTTATAGGAGACACATAAGGAGGATTCCAATTGATCAAGGTGAAAAGAGAGGAAAGAAATCAGCTGGTTTTTTTTTCATACAAGGAATCTATATGGACAGTGCTGGTTACACCAGGAGAGTTTCACTATTCAGTCTGAAGAACAAAATGAGGTAAGACTTTAGATCATGTCTGTAGAGTGCTTAGACTTCCCACCACCCAAGACATAGCATTAGGGCTGAAGCTACATTAGGAGTGGGAGCTACATGTGTACATCTAGAGGAGAATGTATCTGAGAGGGACTCTGCATAAAACTTTTAGTCATTGATTTTCATGATGATCCTAATACTTTGTCTAAAGATGAATCCAAGAGTCCTTGCCTGTCACTCTATTCCTGTGTTCATCCTTTGCTACTTGTGGATATGATGCAAATCACATGAAAGAAATTAATTGCCTCTTTCATTGTCCACAGTTGTTTTGTAGACCGTGTTATGTCAATATACTGTTTCCTTTAGGTTTGATAAGGTACTGTTGTTCCTTTAGGTTTGATAAGAGGTAATAAAAAAGATTCTTACTGTGTCCTTTTAAAACACTTCGAGCTAGATTCACAAAGGAACTTAGGTGTTGTGACACTCAGCATCGCCACACCTAACTTTTAGGCACTTGGAAAATCACTGGTATTCACCAGGGCTCCTTATATGGAATGGAGGGAGATAGGTGCCTCAGAATTCTAGGTGGTACGTCAGTTAATCTAACCAATTGGAGATGCTGAGCTGAGGGGTGTGTGCTAAGCCCTTCCCTCTCTTGGAAATAGGAGCCTCCCTCTGTTCAGGAGTTTCAGCTGCAAACCCACTCTTGGCATTAGGTGCCTATTCCATTTTGGCAGGGGGCGGGGGCTCCCTCATAACTTTTAGTCCAGTGGTTAGGATACTCACTTGCGACCTGGGAGACCTCCAGTTCAAGTCACCCGTACCCCTTCCAGCTGAAAGGGGAGAAAGATTCCAGTTAAAATCCTGTCACTCTCAGGTGAGTGCTCTAACCATGGGGCTTCTCAGTCTCTCCTGTTCCTTCAACAGGCGAGATTGAGGAGGCCCCACATCAGAAAATCTCTTAGCCCAATAGTTAGAGTATTCTCATGAGAAGTGGCTTAGCCCGGATCAAAATCCCTCCTTCCCCCACTGGTGGACTGGGGGTGTTGTCCACATCCCAGGTGAGTACCCTAATCTGTGGGCTAAAAATTTTGAGCAACATCATCCTCTGGCTGTATTGTGTAAGTTCACCTATGGGGGGGGCAGTCTGGAAGGCAAGGTGTGAGCATGGTTACTGGATTGGGCCCTGTAGGTGAGTTAGGCAGAAGAATTCCAATTTCCCCTTGTTCATACATCTATCTGGGGCTCAGGCATCTGGGCACTGGGCATGGGGCTGCAGTGTGCATGCCCAGAGACAGAAACACAGGCACCAAGGGAACTTTTACCCCCCAAAAAGTCATTGCTGAGTAAGTTTATGTGCCTACAGTGTTCAGCAGAAACTGAACAAGGGTTTTGTAAATCCCTAGTGGGACCTGATTTAGATGCCAAAAGTGACAGTTATGCACCTTAGTCCTTTTGTGAATTAAGCCTTACTGACCTATAAAACTGTGAATGGTAGTAAGTCATATATGAGAGAAAGTGTTAATGCTAGGTCTTACAATGTTGACTGCTGGCCTGTTATCTTTGTTGCTGCAGAATCAGTAAAAGTGTATTTCCACCAATAAGTAAAAATCATGAGAATTTTTAAATGGACATTTTGACATTCAAACTACATTTTCCAAAGGTAGGAAGTATTCAAACAACTCTGTAACTTGAAATAATGTATGAATTTCAATAATTCACACATTAGATATTTCATGCTTCTTTGTTTTCAGTGTTAATTTTTCATTGTACTGGTGAATATAACCTTTCAAAACAATTGTAAACTAAAAGCTCCACAACAAATTGGCCCAATAGTCACCACAAGCTCTTAGCAATCATCCTTAAAATTGAGACGGATGTAGGTTTTGCTTATAAGAGGACCATTGCTGAACTGGGCATTGTGTTATTGAATTGACATTTAATTGTATATTGTCAGTCCCAGAGGTGGTGGGTTCTGTAGGTCAGAGATTACTTGAAAGCATATTTTGCTACTATGCTTGCAATCCAATAAAAAGGATGAGCACTTCAACTTAAAGTGTTTAGTTTTCCCATCTGTTAGGAAACTTACACATATTCACAGATTGCAAGACAAAGCAGCTAAGGCAAACAAGCAAGACATATTGAAAGTCTCGGGAGAGACTAAAGAAGCTCAGTCTATTTAGTGTATCCAGGAGAAGGCTGAGAGCTTGATCACAGTCTGGAAGTACCTACATGCATAGGCACCAACTTCCCCTCTTTCCCCTGGGTGCTCAACCCCTGCTCTGCCCCTAGCCCTGCCCCTGCCCTGCCTCTTCCCACCCCTACCCCACCCCCATTCCAACCCCTTCCACAAAGTCCCTGCCCCAACTCCACCCCCTCCCTGCCTCTTCCCTGCCTCCTCCCCTGAGTGCGCCACATTCCTGCTCCTCCCCCTCTCTCCTGGAGCATGCTAATGCCCCCAAACAGCTATTTGGCAGTGGCCAGGCGGGATGCCCTGAGAAGTAGGTGGAGGAGCAGAGATGCAGCGCGCTCAGGGGAGGGGGAAGAGGAGGTGGGGCGGGGGGTGAGGGGAGCTTGGCTGCCAGTCAGTGCAGAGCACCCACTAATTTTTCCCCGTGGGTGCTCCAGCCCCAGAGCACCCACGGAGTCGGCGCCTATGCCTACATGTGGAAGAGATTTGTGATAGTAGACAACTCTGTAATCCAACAGAAAAGGGTATAATGAGAACCAATGGTGAGAAGCTGAAGCTAGACAAATTAAGACTAGAACTAAGCACAAAAAGGGCTCTTAACCATTAACAATTCAAACTCTCTGTCACTTGCGGGCTGTAAGTCAAGATTTCTAAAAGATATGCCATAGCTCAAATACAAGTTATGGGCTCGATGCAGAAATTATCAAGAAGTCCTTTAGTTTATGTTATGCAGGAGGTCAGACTGATGATAATTAATGGTCACTTCTGTTCTTAAAATCTATGAATCTAAGGATTTGTCTACACTTAAAGTGCAACAGCAGCTCATCTGGGCCACTGCAGCTGGGCTGCTGTACCACTTCCGTGTAGACACTACCTACACGGATGGGAGGGATTCTACCATCAGCATAAGTAATCTACCTCCCCGAGAGGTGGTAGATAGGTCAACAGAAGACCTAGCACTGTCTATCTGGGGATTTACTCTGGATTAACAATGCCGTTCAAGTGTGGATTTTTCACACCCCTGATTGATGTAGTTAAACAGACCTAATTTTCTAGTGTAGCCCATCTAAGAATCTATGAAGTTTTGTAAGGCTGATAGAATCTGACCCTCAGTCATATACGCTATAACTTTTATTGAAATATCTATTTTGGGGATTGTGATATAATGCTTTAATTCCTCCTTTTCTAAAATATTTCTAAAGACACTGGAAATATGTAGCCTTTCAGATTCCAGTAGCTACACCTTCAGGCAGATACAAGCTCCGAAAATATGCAGATTACAGTCTCTGAATTGTCATGATGATGAGTTAAATATGTACCACTTCAGCATTCTTGTTAGGATCTGATGCAATAATGATGAAATACCAAAAATATTAATATATGCTATGTTCTTTGAACTACACAAGTGTGTTGTACTACTTTGATCTTCCTCGGTATTCTGTATCTTAACTGCCTCTCATTCCATTCTCTTTTCACAGGTTAATAAGACTGTGAAGTTGGAAGAAATGTGTGACAAGCAAATCAAAACACAGCATTTTGAAAGGTCAAAATGGGACATTACATCCTTATTATCCCAAGAATACAAGAGTGTAATACCCTGGCACTATTTTCCAGTGAAAAAAGATTTTAATCAAGAGCTGAAAATGGAACAACTTTATTTCTTTCTTTGACAAAGTTTATAACAAGGCTGTGAAATAAATCTCTTCCTGTTGTAATCTTCCAAGTGTGGATCCTACTTGTATGTCAAAGACCTAAACTATACGAAAGAGTTCATACTCATATTCTGCATTTCATCAGTATCTATAACTATATACAGTGGATATCTTTTAGAATTCAACATTTGCCTTCTGAAATCACACATGCCCATTTTAGCTGATGCATTGCATATCTGTTTTACATTGGCTCCTTCCTCAAGGTATGGAGACATTTTAAGGCACAGGAATTTACAGTGCATCCAGTAGCTTAGTAGCAAACTACTAAACATAAGAAACTGTCATGATCTGATCTGACGAGTTTAGTCATTACACACGTGAAGACTCTTCCTCTAGGACTACAGGTCTGAGGAAACAAAAGTTAAGCTATAAGAACTTGAAATGTTACATTTTTCAACACCTAAACATATCCTTAAGGTTCCTGTGGCCAAGACTATTTTTAATTATTGAGCAAATGATGTAATTAAAATTAAAGGTGGACATGTGAAAAGCAGAGCTTTTGTTGACTAGCCAAAAAACCCTCTGCTTATCCAGCTTGATTTTTGAGGAGTTTGATACAATGTGTAGAATTACAGTTTAGGTGTTAGTAATGTTAAAAGCTGTTATGCAAAAACATTAAATTCTTTCAAACCATAACCAGCTTTTAAATATTGTTAGTGCTATTGGTTTGGGTGGATCCTGCTCAAGATCTGTCAGGTAGAAATTAAGAGAAGACAAAGTGATGTTCGTATATGTATTTTCCAGGGGAAAATGCCTGAAGAAATTCCATCTTCATGATACTTTTAAATCAGCATCTTGCTGAGGAAAGCCATTTAGCTTTGGTGGCTTGGACATGACAGCACCAGGAGATTTTTGGTTTCCCATGTTTTGGTTTTAAGTGAATAACCGCTCTTTGGTACTTGAGCTTCACCCTAGTCATGCACATTACTTTGTCCTCTTTGATTGCCCTGCCATAGTTCAGTGATAAGGAAGGGGGGAGATCAGGTGACTTTATCCAAAACATTTTTCCAGGCCTTGAGTAGAAAAAGTGGTTTTTTTTTCCCCTTTCCTTGTCGATTTCCTTTTCCACTAGAGACTGCAAATGCACGTCAACCTTTGTTTTCAGCTATAACGTAGAATAGTTTTTGTATGTACTCACAATCCGCAACATATTTTGAAACTTCAAAGATTTTGCAAAACTACACATAAAAAATCCTTGATAGTTGTTCATTTCATAAGTACCTATAGAAATTAATGTTTTCTTAGTGTCTAGAAAAATTCCGCAAACTGCAGTTTAACGCATTATGTCTGGTTCTTTGTAACTTAACATAATTTGTTAATTATGAAACTAAAATTGCTGTAGTGAATTCTCCTCTGTTAATATGAGGATGCAGGTATACAGACAATACAAAACAGTAAACACTATGACACCTTGTTTGTGAAGTTATTAAATCTTCATAACACAAATCCATTAACATCCTCCTTGCATTTGAAATTTGTACTAATATAAATATGCTGCTAAGAAATCATCACAGATTGCATTGTATACCAGGGATCAGTAACCTTTGGCACGCGGCTCACCAGGGTAAGCACCCTGGTGGGCCAGGCCGGTTTGTTTACGTGCCACGTCTGCAGGTTCGGCCGATTGCGGCTCCCACTGGCCACAGTTCACCATCCTAGGCCAATGGGGGCTGCAGGAAGCGGCGAGGGCCTGCCAGGCTGCATGCCAAAGGTGGCCAATCCCTGTTGTATACCTTTTTTCCTAGATATGGACAAAACAACATTAACACATGTGATTAGATGAAGAATTTCAGCTGTCAATAGGACACTGTGCGTACACTTTTCATAGTATGCATTTTAAAAATTATGTATCTGTATAGTCACACAGTAGACTGCAATATTTATAATGAAACCAGAACGGAACAGCAAGTAACTCTTTTGGTGGTTGTTATATACTCTTTTCAGTTTTGCCTTTGTGATTAGGTTGTTACTGTTGTCATTTGTAACATTACTCAAAATTCCCTATGCTTAGCACAGGAAATTCCTAGGAAATACTGTGACTGCCAGAGGCATCATTGTTTAGTTACCTCGTGCAAATTAGAAGTTATAAAGGGTAATTTATATTTGAAAACACTCAGAATAGTCACATGTACACCATAGACGCAAATCCCAAGGAACAGGATCACATGATTTCCTATGAGCAGAACTCCTTACTTATACATAGATGAAAAGAGATGGGGGCGGGGAAGAGTCTCTTGTTAAAATAGGAGCAAGACTGAGGTAGAGGAGAAGAAAGAGGATCGTGATATGTGAGTGGAGGGTGTTTGGTAAGGGAGCAGAAAAGGATAAGGTCCATGATGGAGCAAGCCCATTGAGCTTTTTAAAAACAAGGAGGGTTTCTTTTTAATGGATTCTGAAATAAATGGACCAATTTACAATAGACTGTTTTTCAAACTCACACAAGTGGAGGCTACATATTGGGCCTCACTGAAAATGTACTCCTTTGTGTGCACAAATGTGGATTTGCATGTGCAGTTGGGTTCATGGCAAGTTTTGTAGGTTCAACAGGCCATAGGGGCACATAGTTGAAGTCTGACAAAGTGGATGCTCCCACCATGTGTATATAACAAAAATAAAAAACAAATGCAAGTACCTCCAGGGAATAGTGCCGACAGCTCAAAATCTAGCTTTGGATGTACATGCATTTGTTTTGTATTTTTGTCTCACACAACCCATTAGTTAGTATTTTATGTATAAATAAACTATAAACTGGAAAATACACTAACAACCCATGAAAGGAAAGCAGTTGCATTATTAAAGAGAGGTAAACGTAATTTGACATGAAAGGCATTTTTCGAGACAGTAGATTCTGTCTGATTTACCAGTGTGCACATAGCAGTTAATATATCTTTCACCATTACTACCACCTGACAGCTGTTCAGCATCCTATGGGAAATACAATGGTGATCACAGGCCAGTTCATAGTGGACAGGTGTCAACATCACAGAAATCACCACCCTGACTGGTACTAACTGGCACATTTGTTGACATTCTCGGCAGAGAGGCCAGTGATTGAATGAGCATGGAGACTGAATTGCAAGCTCCATTGAAGAGAGAGAATCTGGGCCCAATCATTCTCACTGAGTGGCAGTTCAGCAATATATTTCAACTGATATCGGATTGGTCCCACTGTCTTTTTACAGTGGGGGGAATGAGAATGGCCTGATGCACATGCTGAGGAACTAAGCTGGCCCTAACCACATTACAGCAGCTCTGATTGACTGCCTTCCCCAGGAGACTGGATATTATGGAAGACAGCCAATAAGAGGGGTTTTCTTTCACAAATAGGTCTGAAAAGACATAGTCCAACCTGTGGATTTGACAGGTCCGATGTAAGACAGTTCACACTGTGACTGTCCATGTTATACCTGCATAGAAAATTTCAGTCTCCAGGTCTAACAATCCATCACCTTTCATGAGCACTACATTCATTCAGAAAATCATTTAGCCAAAAAAAGTCAATCCAATAGCTTCTCTTTTCAGTGAGCTGCATGGTACCCTACACATCACTATTCTGCACACCAATAAATTCAGGTTAGATAGACATGTCTTGTAGATTTAAACCATAACGCAACTGAAGCTGTGCAAGCACAAGATATAAATAAAATCCACAATGCTATATAGTTGCTGTCATTCATTTGTTCCCGAGGAACATGAGCACAAGACAGGTTTAGCTATTAAAAGAGAGGATTTCTTTAAACAACATTATGCGTAAAGTGGTAATGGGGGTACACAGCAACTTCTTATGCAGGCAAGGAGAAACTCCATTTTAAACCAATTCTCTATAGGGTTATTATCTATGAGTTGCTCATTTTTTCTTTCAAACTGTAGGTATGTCTGCACTTATGCTGTCATGTAGAGTACAGACACTGCCTACCCAGCTAACATGGGTTTAACTAGCAGTGTAGATGGTGAGGCACTGCTAAGGTGAGCAGAGTACAGCCATGCCAGAATCTTAGGGCTGGTCTATACTTAGCCGCTAGTTCGGCGGCTGGGGATCGAACTTCCGGGTTCGATTTATCGCGTCTGGTCTGGACGCGATAAATCGAACCAGGAAGTGCTCGCCGTCGACTGCGGTACTCCATCTCAATGAGAGGAGTACCGCGGAGTAGACGGGGGAGCCTGCCTGCCCCGTGTGGACCGCGTCTGAACCGCGGTAAGTTCGAAGTAAGGTATGTCGACTTCAGCTACGTTATTCACGTAGCTGAAGTTGCGTACCTTACTTCGACTTGGGGGGTTAGTGTAGACCAGGCCTTAGAGTATATACCCTACACAGCACGCTATACACCCAAGCGGTGTCTCTCACATCTACACTGCTATTTTTAGTATTATAGTGTCCCGCTACTAGAGTCTTTCACTGATACATGTCACTATACACCACAGTGAGTGTGGACACAGCCTGCTTTTCCCTGTGGCACCTAGCTACACATGCCCTACATGCCATTGCAAGTGTAAACAAGGCCTATTTGTCAATAGAGTGGATGTTTTCTAGTGGTTAGAGAAGAGAAGTCAAGAGTTCTGTGTTCCTGCCTCAACTCGCCTCCTGATGTGGGTGGGTGGCTTTTAGCAAGCAAAAGTTTACAAACTGCCATACTGGGTCAGACCAATGTATCTAGCCCAGTATCCTGGCACTAATAGTAGCCAGTACCAGAGCTTCAGGGGAGAGTTTATGGCACATGGCAGGTGGCGTGATCCACCCACTCTTCTTCTCCTGGCTTCTGGCAGTCAGAGCTTTAGGTTGCCCTGTGCATGGGGCTGCATCCCTGACAATCTTAGCTAATAGCTACTGCTGGACCTATCCGCCATGAATTTATCTAGTTCTTTTTTAAAACCCAGTTATACTTTTGGCCATTATAACATCCCATAGCAATAAGTTCCACAGTTTAACTGTGCATTGTGTGAACAAGTACTTCTGCCTATTAAACCTGCTGCCTATTAATTTCATCAGGTCAAACACACACACACACACACACACACACACACCAGTTTTTGTATTGTAGAAAAGGGTAAATCACACTTATTAACTTTTCCACCCCATTCATGATTTTATAGCCCTCTCATATCCACCTAGTCATCTCTTTTCTAAACTGACCAGCCCTAAGCTTTATAGTCTGTCCTCATATGGAAGCCATGCCATACCCTTGATTTTTGTTGTCCCGCTCTGAATCTTTACCAGTTCCACTATAGCCTGTTTGAGATAAGATTACCAGAACTGCACACAGTATTCATGGAGTGGTCAGACCATGGCTTTATATAATGGCATTATATTTTCTGTATTGTTTTCTATCCCTTTCCTAATATTCTCTTAGCCTTTTTGATGCTGCTTACATTTTCAGAGAACTATCCATGCTGATGCCAAGATCTCTTTCATGAGAGGTAACAGCTAATTTAGAACCCATCATTCTATATGTGCAGTCACGATTATTTTTTTCCAGTGTGCATTATTTTGTACTTATCAATGTTGAACTTCATCTCCCATTTTGTTGCCCCGTCACCCAGTTTTGTGAGAGTCCTCTGTAACACTTCACAGTCAGGTTTGGACTTAACTACCTTGAATAATTTTTGTATTATCTGCAAACTTTGCCACTTCACCTTTCACACCCTTTTCCAGCTCGTTCATGAATATGTTGGCATGCTGTTTCATTATCTCTCCATTGTGAAAACTGACCATTTATTCCTACCCCATTGTTTCCTGTCTTTTAACCAGTTACTGATCCATGAGAGGACCTTTCCTGTAACCCCCATGACTACTTAGTTTCCTTAAGAGCCTTTGGTGAAGGGCCTTGTCAAAGGCTTTCTGAAAGTCCAAGTACACTGTAGCTACTGCATCAGCCTTGTCCATAGATTGGTGAGGCATGATTTCCCTTTACAAAAGCTGTGTTGACACTTCCCCCAACAAACTATGTTTATCTATGGAGCTGATAACTGTTGTTTACTATAATTTCTACAAATTTTCCCATTACTGAAGTTAGTTACATTAGCTAACTTCCAGTTGTCTGGTAGAGAAGTGTGTGTCAGTGATAGATTGTATACTACAACTAGTATTTCTTCAGTTTCATACCTAAGTTTCTTCTTGGGTGAAGTCCACCTGGTCCTGGTGACTTATTACTGTTAATCGATTTGTTCTAAAACCTCTTCTATAGACACATCAGCATGGGACAGTACTTCAGATTTTTCTCTCACCCACAAGGGTAGCTGTGAAGTAGATAGCTCCCTCACATCCTCTGCAGTGACGATGGATGCAAAGAATTCATTTAGCTTTTCTGTAGTGGCCTTGTCTTCCTTGAATGTTCCTTGACACCTTTCTTGTCCAGTGGCCCCACTGCCTGTTTGTTTCCTGTGTACTTAAAAAAATTCTGTTAGTTCTCAAATTATTTCTTGGCTTGGCTTTTTACACTTAACCTGCTGGAGTTTATGCACCTTCGTATTATTCTCATTGGGATTTGACTTTCAATTTTTAAAAAATACCTTTTTGCCTCTAATGGCCTCCATTACTGTGCTGTTTAGCCATAGTGGCATTTTTTGGTCCTCTTACTGTCTTTTCTTAGTTGCCATATACATTTGGTCTGATTTTTTAAATAATCCCTGTGCTACTTTCAGGCATTTGACCCTTGTGCAGCAACTTTTAATTGCTAACAAGTGTCATCATTCTTGTATATTTTCCCCTTTTAAATTTAAATGTTACTGTCATGTGTTGTTGGTTTTTTTGTTATTATCCCCTCCCCACCCCCCGAAGGATGTTAAATTTAATTACATTATGGTCACTATTACCCCACAGTTCAGCTATAGTTGCCTTTTGGACCGGGTCCTGTGTGCCACTTAGGACTAAATCAGGAATTGACTCTCCCCTTGTGGGTTCCAGGACTAGCTGCTCCAAGAAGTAGTTATTAATGCTGTCTAGAAATTCTCTCTCTGTATCACAACCTGGGATTACATTTACCCAGTCAATGTAGGGTAGTTTAAATCACGCATTGATTTTCTACTTTTGTAGCCTCTCTAACCTTCCTTAGCATTTCACAACCACTGTCACCATCCTGGTCAGGTTAGTAGTATATCCCTACTGCTATACTCTTTAATCAAGCATAGAAATTCTAGCCATAGAGATTCGATGGTACAGTTTGTTTCATGTCAGATATTTTACCTTATTTGACTCTGTGAGTTCTTTAACATATAATTGCTATATAATTTGTCTAACTCAGATTCATTGTGAGAATGATTTCATACTGCTTTAAAATCCTTTGATGGACGCAACATGAATGTTCAAAGGACTGTATTGTTACAATATATGAAACTGATGGTTTCTTAGTTAGGTGAACTTAAATTCACTGCCATGTGCTTCCTACTAATAGACTTTTAGGCAGTAACTGTTTTACCTGTCTCTATTTTAGTTAAATTAGCGAACATATTTTACCCATTTTCCCATTTCTATACAACCTCAGATAGTCCAAATCAGTGTTTAAAATTAATTTTCCTTTGGAATACAGAAATGTTGATTGCTCTTATTCTAATGATCATTTAACTTTTAAAGATATCTAGACCTACAGATAAACACAACACAGATCAGCCAGGTCTGACTTCAGGATTTAAAAAATAATAATAAAAGGAACTAAAATAGGTGTTAAATTTGAGTGCAATTATCCTCAGCAGCTAGAGCACAGAGAGGTTACTGATGCTTGTTATTTCTACATTCAGGGGAGTTCTGCTTCTCTGTGCTGAAGGCCAAAACTTCTGAACTTGAAGAACATAACGATGTTTGTATATAAGAAAGTGAGAAAAGTAAGTTTAAAAAATAGACAGAAAAGTGTGTTGAAAGGGCAACTATAAATCATAAAGGGCTGAAAAATTCTAATGAGTCTGATGATTATGTGCTTCCAGCATTATATCTGAAGCCCACCTCTCATTAGAGATCATGAGAATACATGTACAATTACAAAGGCTTGAAAAATACATGGGGCTGGATTCTGATCCACTTCCATCGGTTTTATACCAATGTAACACCAATGACTTGAACTGATTTTTTTTTTTTAAATTTACACTGTACATGTAAATTGAGATCAGCCTATACTCTTTTTCTACCTTCAGTGTTAATAAAAAGCAACAGATGATATACTGTGTTCCCCAAGCCATCCTGGAAAAAGAATTGTTAGCCTAATGGGGGGAGAGGTGGCGGGGAGAGAGGAGAGCGGGAGATTGTTAAATGTTTTCTCTCTAGTCTAATTGAGAGAGAGAGAGAGCGCATGTGTGTATGAGAGAGAAATATCCACTGAGCTAATTTCTTCTAGCCTTTAACTAAAAGAGACGTCTCATTAAGTAGAACTGAAAGAGACAGGGAGATATAACAGTATAAAGGATCAATTTTACTCCCACTGAAATGAGTAACAGTACCTCCACTGACTGCAGCAGCATTGTCGGGTATAGGGGTGGAGTGGCTGAGAAAGCAGACTGAGAAAGCACATGCTTCCAAAGCAGTGTTTAGTAAATAAATAAACTGGATGTCTCTAGAGAAACCCTTTTAAAATCAAAATCAAGAGTTGTCTGCTATATGTGAGCCCTGTTCTGCCTTCTTAACTCACTTCCTTATAACACCCTACTTCATGAGTATGTGTGTAGTAAGTGTTGTGCCAATTTAGGCCTTGTTAAGTTAAAGCCTGTGCAATTAAGTGGTAGAAGGTGACAAAAGACCTCCTGAAATGTTACCTAAAACTGTTGATAAGATAAGCAAAATGTGAAGATGAAAAGATTGGTACAAAGGGGATGGGTCTGAATTGAAAAAACAGATTAGGGATTGTCAAGGCACTTGCAAAAACGATGAGGAGTCCTTGTGGCACCTTAGAGACTAACAAATTTATTTGGGCATAAGCTTTCGTGGGCTAGAACCCACTTCATCAGATGCTTGGAGTGGAAAATACAGGAGCAGGTATAAATACATGAAAGGATGGGAGTTGCCTTACCAAGTGTGAGGTCAGTCTAACAAGACGATTCAATTAATAGCAAGATACCAAGGGAGGAAAAATAACTTTTGAAGTAGTAATGAGAGTGGCCCATTTCAGACAGTTGACAAGGTGGTGTGATACAGACTAGCACAGCTACCCCTCTGAAACCTGTCAAAGCACTTGATAAGTTTCACCAAGCAATGTGACAACATGTGAAGATGAAAGGAAGTGTTCATATGTGAAATAACCAGATACACATTTTGATTTGTTAATTATGATTAGATGAGGTCATCACTCCTTTGGGGCATTGTTTTTTGGAGGGATCATGGGACAACTTGTTAGAAAGTTATGAGGCGAGAGAGGAAAATTTTTACTTCCTACCAACAGCTACACCCCCATGTCTGCCTCCACCTGCTAGGATCCCAGGATTTACCAACACACTGTTACCATGACCCTCGTAAAGATGTCTTCACCTGATCAAGTGAGCAGAGGAAGCCACATGACATCACTAGATCCATTGAGTTGGTTGAATCCTGAACTGAACGATACCTGAGATTTGAAGTGGAGGTGTCTACTCTAGCCTGCTGCCTAGAGTTTTTATTTCCTCCCCTCCCCTCCTTGTTTACCTCTTCCCAGTCTTTTATTTATCTAATTTATTTATTTATTTATTGGCCTTCTGTCTAAAAGAAAAAGAAGTCATCCAGCTTTGACAGCTACAACAAATCTAAAGTTGTAACACTGCTAGGAAAAGCAAGCTAAGAGCAATGAGTTAGTCTGATTCTGGTAAAGGTTTGCTTGGGCTTAGAGTGGCTAATAAGGGCATGTCCCATGTGTTGCACCTGTGACTTTTTTCAGCAGCTAGACTGCAAGTGAGAAAGCTTCAGCGAGAGAAGTGCATTTGCTGTCATTTGCTGTTCTTTCTTCCTGTGTGTACGTCTTATGAAACAGAATCAGACTGAAGAGCTATCACCTGAAATGGCTCTTATTCCTCCCAACAAAGGCATTCTCAGTACCATTGGAAATACCATCTAAAAGGCCATCAGGAAAGAATTTAACAGACTTTGTAGGCTAAAAGGCATAAAGGAACTGCTAACATAAAGTTTTACTTTTTAAATTTCAAATGCTTTAACTATTTTTTCTTCTTTTATGAGTGTTAAACAATTAAAATGTATTTTTGGTGGCTGTTTGCAATAAGGGGGGAGGGATAGCTCAGTGGTTTGAGCATTGGCCTGCTAAACCCAGGGTTGTAAGTTTAATCCTTGAGGGGGCCATTTAGGGATCTGGGGCAAAATCAGTACTTGGTCCAGCTAATGAAGGCAGGGGGCTGCACTCAATGACCTTTTAAGGTCCCTTCCAGTTCTAGGAGATAGGTATATCTCCATATATTAATGGGAGTAAACCAAACATAATTTCGTGGAAGCCACAGACTATATGTCACTGTTAACTATTGTAACAGTAAGATAAGGGCTTTGTGACCACCTTCAACTTTTGAGCCAGACACAGTTACTCAATAATACATCAAAATGTACTACACTGTATTGTGTGAAGGATGACAGAATTGGGACATGAACAAATAATATGAGGTGCATTAACACTTCACTAATAATATTTACCTAATTATTATGTATTGTACTTTCAATTAAGGCAATATTTTCTAAAGTGCTTAAGTGACAGTCAATGGGACTTAGGCATTTTTGAAATTTTCATTCTGAATCTTCATTTCTTGCTCTTCATAATAAAATGAGAGGGTGGGTGGAAGGGATAAATGAATTGATGTTCAGCCTGAACAGTTACCTATACTCAGCTCCCATGATGCATATCTGCAAACACCTCTTGCAAGGTGCGAATGACACTTTTGGTGAAATTTTCCTTTCTGGTCCATGTTGATTAATATTCTCTAATTAACTTCTACATCTGTAAAAATGGGGATAATTATACTTACCTACATTACAGAACTGTTGTGAAGAAAAATTCATTAATGAATAAAAGATACCGTGGCAATGGAGGGAAACATAGGAACCTAGCTAAATAGAAGTGATGCATCAAGTTTCAGCCAAATAGTTTCTTCTAATGTTAATACCTAGTTGATGTGATGTTTGTTTGTTTGCTTTTGGGGAGGGGGGAGAATGAGGATATGTTCCTGGGCAAAAGGGGGGCTGAGAGACTTTTGTAGTTTTGTTGTTTCACTTGTCTGACTGATGTGAAATATCTCCATTTGATTTATTTAGTGCTGTTGCTTTGTTACCATTGTTACTGTAAGTTTTATTTGTTAGGTTAGTTATTCAGCAGTTCTAAATGGATATTTATTTATTACTAAAGCTAAATAAGCAAACTAATAATGGGCATACTATGGTAAAAGCACCACTTAACACTTTGAAAATATGAGTTACTCTTTCTTAAAGATAGGGTTGTTCACAATTGACTTTTTTTTCTTATTGTATATTTATTACCATTATTAAATTTAAGAGGCTAGAATAACTTTTTACTGGGACTATCACACCAAAACAGCTACCAAGCTGGGGTGGGATTTACAAGGGGGATTTCAGCTAATCATTGCAGCAATTCATTTTTAGACACCCTGCTGCCAAGTGCAAGTCACAACCCTGGTTAGGTGCCCAGGCTTTCTATACAATGCATGGGGGGAAGAATCCGAAGAAGTGGGCTGTAGCCCACGAAAGCTTATGCTCTAATAAATTTGTTAGTCTCTAAGGTGTCACAAGTACTCCTGTTCTTTTTGCTAAAGAAGGGATTGACAGAAGGCAGCACACTGAGCTGGGAGCCACCTAAGCTAGGTAATAGGAAATGCTGAGGAGAGGGGTGTGGCCTATGCCCCACCACACAAAGAGAGTTAGGGACCTAACTCTGGGCCTGAGACACCCATTTCCCACCCTATCCCTCCATGCTGTGAGCCACAGCTGTGAACCCTCTTCTGGAGTTAGAGGCCTAAGGTAGGTCAGCTGTTTTTCAAGAAAAAACATGGAGGTGGTACCCCACCCCCCAGTGCTTCATTGTCCTTGAAGTCCTTGGAAAGGAACTGCAGATTGAGCATCAAGCCAGAATATATCCATCACCTGCACAGTAGGGCAATGAGTATGCCCATCACTGATGGGTATGGCAGCATCATATGGGAGGCAGATTTTGAATCCCAGGAACTTAAGACTCCATCATTTTAGGTGTGAACAGGGATATATGCTTGTACAAAGGAAGGACATGCAGGGAGTATATGCCCCTTGTACAGGGAGGTCTAGGAGACAAGAAATACCCTGAAGAGAGTAGCAACCTTATCACTATTCTTAACTAAATTAACAGTAATAATAAAGAAAACCTATCAAAACACTAGCTATAATAAACTTTTAAATTGTGAAAAGGTAGCTAGAAAGTTGCTAATAAGGAACGTGGACACCATGAGTTCCATACCGCATAACAGAATAGAATGTGGTTGTATCTTATCAGCTATTGACCCTGCCCCTTATATCATCCCTGATTGTAAACAAGAGGGTGTGAGGGGTGTAGGTGCATGAGCTCTAGGAGTGGAATCTGTGTGGACAGTCACTCAAAGACAAAGTGGCATTTAGTCCCACTTTTGGATCCCATCCCGTGTCTCCAGACTAATGCAGTTCTCTGTTGAATAAGAAATAATTGCTGTGTCCCAGCGAATGCTGTGTGGTAATTTTTGACTTTTTAAATAGTTGTCATGACCACTGTATGCTGAAAAAACAGCCTGTATATGAGTCATTGTTTTCAGTTCTCATATAGAGAAACTCTAATGCCACAAGCTTTGAAATAGACACATTACCCCAGCTGTTTATGAGGACTGGGTACTAAACTCACTTTGATTTAACAACCAAGTTAGCCACTCTGGAAGATATAATTGCCTTGTGAATGTACCTGTGTGAAGTATTTGCTTACAAACATCTTGTAAAATGTCACGGTTAAGAAATTCAGTTCTTGTTAATTCTGATCCCATGGGTACCAATGAACAGACAGACTCAGTATTCAACCAGCTGAAATTGTACACAATGAAAGTTGAGGACAGTTTGCATGCAAAGAAGGCTTGAAAGCTCAATGCTCTCCCTGATCATGTTATGGCTGTATGCAGGGCTGGTCCCTGTGCCCCAACTTAGCACCTGGGACTGATTTCACACCAGCTGCTAATGGTTTAAAGGGGTGGAAAATACAGCCAGGGATTGATGTGGTGTAGAGGCATCCTGCATACTCCCCTTGTATTGTGGTCATTTTTCCTTTTCGCTGCTATGCTTTGTCCCCCGCAAAGTCTGCTTTGCACTACTCTGGGACTGGGGACATGACTGAGGAAAAAGGAGCGTGGCTAGACCCTCTTGCATTCCAGTGATCCCCAGCTGTTGAAACATCTCTTGGAAGGTGTTACAGTCAGCACAATTTAGACCAGCTCTCCAGTTAATATTGGGCAGGATCAAGCCTATATTAAGATGATGCTTGTATATGAGTCAATAATAATGTTAGCTCCTAAAATGGAGACAGCTTTTTGTCTTCATAGCATATTACTCACTCTCAGTTATTCATTCTCTATGAAAATGACACTTAGAATTTGAGCATCTTACCCAGGAAATTACCCTTACCCACAAAGAGAATCACTAACAGAGAAATATTAGAATCTGAGAGTTCCTGTCTGCCATGAGGGTGCTCAGAGCTCTGTGCTGCTTTTAAATTTCCTGTATTTAGAGATGGCTGACATTTGACAGAAAACTTTTCCTGCTGAAAAATGGGAATCCTAAAAAGGATTTTTAAAAATTAATTAATTTCTGGGGGGGAGGGGAGGGGGAAGATGTCAGAAAATGTCATTTTCAATCATTTTTTTCCTGTAGAAAATTTCTAAATGAAACAAAAGGGAAGTTTGCATTTTGTATTAAATTGAATTTTTTGTTTTGTTGTTTCAAATACATAAATAATTCAGAAATGTAAAAAAAACCCACCATGTTTTAGTTTTTCTACCACTTTTGCTCTTTTGGGGGTCGGGTGGGAGGGGGACTGAATGAATGATGCTCACTTTCATTTTTCCACTTTTCTTTTCCTTTTTCCACTCTGACTTCTCAAAACTTTTCTAACATTAGTAACACTACAGAGAGACTAAAGGGAAAGTGAAACAGCAATTCTCACTCTGTACATTTGAAAAAATACTGAGCAGCAGAATTATTGAGTTCCATGTTTCCTTTTGCAACTCTTTTCCCAAAAGGAAAAAAAATGAAAACACTGAGGCCATCATTCTATTGAGTTTGTGGACAGAAAAGGAAAAAGGGGGACACAGAGGAAAAACAAAATTCAAAATTATGAAATTTCAAAAAAAACTCCAATTGTGGTTGAACTAAAACATATCTTTGAAAAAAGGCATCAGCTATTGATTTAAAGATTCTGAGGCCAATCATCAGCTGGTGTAAATTGTCCAGTGGATCTATGACACCGTCCATCAACTGAGGATCTGCCCCTAAGAGCAATGAGGAACTTACCACTTCCCCGGCTGAGCTCTTGCAGTGGTTAATTATTATTCTTGTTAAAAAGGTGTCATCCCGCTGCTGGTCTGGGGTTCCGTAATCCAGGCCGGCAGCGGGCTGAGTGGGGCCGGTGGCCGGGACCCCGGCTGGCAGCAGTGTGCCACTAAAAATCAGCCCACGTGCCGCCTTTGGCACACGTGCCGCAGGTTGCCGACCCCTGTGGTATCAAATAGAATTACAAATTTGTTTAATCTTAGCTGTGAATCCAGGTAAAATACATGACTAATGCTGTGTTCAGCAGAATCCATATTCTCCAAAGTTTGATTTTTCATGTATCAGTAAAATTCTATTACAACACTCCAAAAAATGGCTAAATTTACTTTCATTATATTAACAAAAGAAAAGTCACTAAGGCTATCTGATGATCTTGAACATTAAACAAAACAATTTCTTTTTAAGTATTAAATAGCAAGCTGCTTACCACATGGTTTTTTCAATCCTCTTCTGACTAAAGCATCTCAGTGAAAGATGCTAGACATGTCAAGCAACACAGACAGTAAAGTATTATTTGAAATGGAATTTATTTTTCTAAAACATGGAGTCTAACCTGCCTAATGTCATTATTTACTCTGATAGCTGCTGCATTCTACCTTAGTAAAAAGCAGCAAGAAATTGTTCCAGATACCCTTCCACAGTATAACCACGCTCCTCACTGCACCACTCTGTCAGGGTGATGCGGGGGGGAGGGGTTGGGAGGGAATGTTCCCTTCTGGAAGATGGAAGGTCCATAATTCACTGCAACCACTAAGAACGTTGAAGGAATCATACAAAGAGGTACCACATCTCCCTGCATGTTGAGAAACCAGACAAGACAGCATAGCAGCCCACTCCATGCATAATTGTATTGAGGTGAGTAGATTTTTGATTTGCATGTGGCCCTGGATAGGGAGAGCCCTGGAGGCCATAGGCTGTAGTAACAGTGAACCTGCTGTGCTGCTCACCATCCCCTAGCTCTGGCTCAAGGGAAGGACTCCACCCCATAGCCCATGTTGGTCCCTCATGCAGTAGGTCTGTTTTTTTTTTGTGTGAGGGATCAGAATTTCCCCCTAAATACAAAACAAAGACTTCAGCCTCATGTAATTACGCATCCGTATTGCAGTGCAAACGTAAGTAGTTTCTACACAGGTCTCCAATTTGTTTCTCTACCTTGTTAGCTGTCAGTCCCCGACACATTGACCGTCCACTGCTCTTCATTCCACACTATCATCTCCTTGTGATGTTCTATTTTTAATACTTACACAGCCCCCATTACTGGAGTATATGAGTGCCTTGCAATCTTTAACATATTTATCTTCTCATCACTCCTGTCTTCATCTTCTAGCTTTAGTCCCATCTATTTGGGGTCTGCTCTTCAAGTCCTTCTCCATTCCAATTGGTCTTGAAGTAGTTCCTTGTAAACTTCACAACTAATCAAATCCTTTGTATAACATCCTCCCATCTAGTTTTGAGTCTTCCAACCATTCTATTGATATTAGAAGTGGGGGGTAGCACCCTGTTTCCTTTATATTCTTCCAACTTTTTTTCACATACCTATTATAGAAAAGCTTAGATGGTTTGGGTATCACCTTCACACTTCCCCTAATTAATTCATTCTGAACATTGTCCATCCTCGTAATTCTAAGCATCAGTCTTAACATTTTTATTTCTACTGTCTTCAAGATCGGCTCCTGACTCTTCGTCAGTGCCCAGCGTTTGGAGCCATACAAAAGTATAGGCCTAATTGCCTATCAAACTGAAAAGAAAAATCAGTAAGATGGTATTCTCCTGTGACGTCTTTCCTGTTCTGCTTATAAGTTCATCATTGAGTTTGCAATTATCCTGTACTATCCTACGTAGTACTTGCACTTTTTGTAGTGGTTGCCCTCCCACCCAGATCTTCAGTCTTGTGTTCCTGCAAGGTATCCTCAATTCTATAGACCATATACACAGTTTCATTGCTGATTTTCATGCATTTATTTCAGGTGTGCACCACTGTCTTTAAATCTTCCTCCACTTCCTCTTTGCTCTCCCCCATGAGCAGTACATTATCTGCAAAAAGCATGCATCACAATGCCACTCTCTAGAGGTCTTCTGCATATGCACCAAAGTGAACAGAAAGCCTTGATGTGCTCCAACACCCCTGTGATATAGAATTACTGCTACTTTCCTTATTAATACTCTGGGTTTTTATAGTTATTTTTTTCATAATGTCTGTCACAGATTGGATTCTTACCCAGCTGATTGCTCTCATATCTCTGCCTGTGAACTCAGACATGCATAGCTCTATGGCTCATTTTGACTTCCGCGCCTTCTCAATGAGTGTTCACATTTCTAGTCGTTACAGGAACAGTTAGAAGTGTGCAGATGTCAAAAGATGGTGTTACACAGAAATCGAAGCGTCAAAGATTTTAAAATGGAAAAACACCAGTTCGTTCACTTATTGGATTCTGACAGTGCAGGATTGTTCCATACAGTAACTTGGAGTTTGTTTGATCCAGATGAATTTAAAATATGAGTGATCATGGATTAAGCATTTCCCTTTAGAAGATACCTCACTCTGATTGAAAGGGAACCTGCTTTTTAAGGTCTTCTACTGCCTTCCAATGGTTCTCCATAAAACAGTGACTTTCCCTGGTTTGGAATAGCACACAATTAAAAAACCATCAGGAATTCGGTACTATGTTCCCAGACCTGTTATTTAAACTACAAAAGAAAATACAATCCAGTAATTTTAGGGGTTTGACAAATATACAAAAGACAGGATTGTCACAATTATAGCAATCCAACTTAATCACACTGTGTCTAGGGTAGGTAATGCACCATACACAATACAGAATGGAGTCATTGAGAGACTCCATGCAGTATACCTCACACCTTGTGTCATACATACACCTCTACCCCGATAGAACGCTGTCCTCGGGAGCCAAAAAGTCTTACCCCGTTATAGGTGAAACCGTGTTATATTGAACTTGCTTTGATCTGCCGGAGTGCACAGCCCCGCCCCCCGGAGCGCTGCTTTACTGCGTTATATCAGAATTCGTGTTATATCGGGTCGCGTTAGATCGGGGTAGAGGTGTATTCATTTGAAGTTATTTTCCCATTGGAAAAAAAATGAACAAGTGTCTTCCCATTCAGAACTTGAATGGTGTGTGCTTAAAAACAGCCATGCTTTACTTTAGTTTGTATTTACACACACATTTAAATAAATGTTTGGTGAAAAATCAAAATTTGAAATATTTTGATTCCAGCATGCTGCTCTGGTGCCTCATGTTCCAATTCTCTACTATAGGCCACCTCCCTGAGCCAATTACATTTCCCATGATGCACCACAATCTCCCTTCTTGGGGAGGGGAGGTGGTGCATAGTAGGAGTTACATGGCCACAATGCATCATGGGAGATTGAGTGGGGCTCTCCAGGCAGACAAAGAGAATGGTGACATGAGGCAACTGAACAATAGTTCCCATGAGACAACATGGCAGCATATCCAAATCAATATATTTTGGTTTTTAAGGGGTTTTTTTGGTTGAAAGAGTAAGAAAAAGAAAGTTTCCTGGAGAAAACAAACTCTTTTCATGAAAAATGTTGTTTAATTGAAAAACTAATTTTTCATCAAAAACAGTTTAGAATATTTACAACCACCCCTTGATATCATGGAATTATTTACACCTTCTTCATAGAATCATAGAATATCAGGGTTGGAAGGGACCTCAAGAGGTCATCTAGTCCAACCCCCTGCTCAAAGCAGGACCAATTCCCAACTAAATCATCCCAGCCAGGGCTTTGTCAAGCCGGGCCTTAAAAACCTCCAAGGAAGGAGACTCCACCACCTCCCTAGGTAATGCATTCCAGTGCTTCACCACCCTCCTAGTGAAATAGTGTTTCCTAATATCCAACCTGGACCTCCCCCACTGCAACTTGAGACCATTGCTCCTTGTTCTGTCATCTGCCACCACTGAGAACAGCTGAGCTCCATCCTCTTTGGAACCCTCCTTCAGGTAGTTGAAGGCTGCTATCAAATCCCCCCTCATTCTTCTCTTCTGGAGACTAAACAATCCCAGTTCCCTCAGCCTCTCCTCATAAGTCATGTGCTCCAGCCCCCTAATCATTTTTGTTGCCCTCAGCTGGACTCTTTCCAATTTTTCCACATCCTTCTTGTAGTGTGGGGCCCAAAACTGGACACAGTATTCCAGATGAGGCCTCACCAATGTCGAATAAAGGGGAACGATCACGTCCCTCGATCTGCTGGCAATGCCCCTACTTATACAGCCCAAAATGCCATTAGCCTTCTTGGCAACAAGAGCACACTGTTGACTCATATCCAGCTTCTCGTCCACTGTGACCCCTAGGTCCTTTTCTGCAGAACTGCTACCTAGCCATTCGGTCCCTAGTCTGTAGCAGTGCATGGGATTCTTCCATCCTAAGTGCAGGACTCTGCACTTATCCTTGTTGAACCTCATCAGGTTTTTTTTGGCCCAATCCTCTAATTTGTCTAGGAATTTGTCTAATTCTTGCTTTCCCTAGTGATAATGCGCAGGACTGGGAGCCAGGACATCTAGTTTCTATTCCTGGCTCTGCAACAAATGTTTATGAAAAAGTCATTACATTCATTGTGTCCTAGTTTCCTCGCCCATATTATGATTCCTCATACTCCCACATAAATTACTGGAAGGTACTGCATGCTCAGCAGCTTTGAAAATCTGACCACTTAAGTGGACTTGAATATCTAAATTTAGGTACCTAAAGTATCTGAAATTGGTGAACTTTTGTTTTTTTCTACATTAAAATACTGAACTGATTTTTTTTTTTTTTAAAAATACTTTTAGATTGAGATTATCTTTGCCAAGTTTTACCTCAATAGGTCATCTAATAACCCCTTGAAAATAAACTGGAAATACTTACTGACAGCTTAAGGAAGAGGATATATAAAAAAAAGTATTAAAAAATCCAATCCACAATAATATTTGCAGACTTACATACTAAGCCAGACAGATCCACTCTGTGTTATACATCAGTTTATATTTAAGACTCCTTGAAAAGTAGATTATGCCTAGAACATAAGTGCACTTTTAAAAATGTGAGTTGTTGTTCCAAAGAACTCTAACATTTTGAGATTGTATTTGAGTGATAAATAGCTGTGTAGACAGCACATGATGTGCTTTATCCCCAAAGCCAGCACATATTCTGTAATCAACAGAACCTCAATTAACTTGGGAAACCTCAGCACATGTTTATGAAATATCACTTTTTTATTTAAACAAACACTTGTAAACTTCAGTAATAAACTGGGGAGTTTCCTTTACTCCTGAGATTTAGAATGAGAGAGAAAACAAGCATCACATTCAAGCTTCATGGTTCAGCAGTGAGCAAGTCCCTGCCTTGTTTTCTCTAAAGATCATACAGGAGTTTGCTTCTGTAGTCGGTATATATAATCCAGAATGGTTTGCATCTACAGTGATCATATTGTAGAAACCATAACCATTACATATTTTCTGCCTGTCTTCTACTGCTGCTGCAGTAGTTGGTAAAATATTATGCAATTCTGCTTTTTGGTAAGAGCTAAATCTTGAACAGAGTAGCACACTTCTGGTTGTAATGGTAGCAGCTGTGATATTATTTGAGGTGTGTGTGTGTGTGTGTGTGTGGTGGAGTAATTAAGTGAATTTAGTGTTTGTGCTGGGGTGCTGGTCTTAGAGAATGAAGTCCTCCGACCAGCTATATTAAGGGCAAGAGATGACGCAAGCTTCCTCTCCCTGTCCTGATAATGTGCTTCAGCCTGACCTTGAAGGATCATCACGGGCGTGAAAGGGTAGTTCAGGTTCTTTGCCTATTTAATACTGGGGATCTGAGCAAAAACCATCTATCAGGGTGCCACTTCTGATGGTGATTTTTGATATGTGGATATCTGTCCATTATGAATTGCACTGAGACCACCTATTCATTTCATGTAGGTCATCAAGCAACCAGATGGTAAAACAGATTGACAACTTACAAACTCTGTCTGTTTATAAACCAAAAAAGTTCAGTGACAGATCCTATAGCTCATTACCAAATCCACTTAACCATCCAGTCCCTTCTCCTTTATATTTTAGGGGAGTTCTAACTCTGTGCAAGTAAATACAATATATGACAACTAAAGTATTGTATCATAGACCACTGTCTATCATGATGACTGATACTGTGTCATTGTTAGAGCTTGTCAGATTCAACAGGTTTCTCAGCAAGACTCCCTACAGCAGCCATGTGTCAGGGTACACATTTGTGCTGGACACAGCTTCAAGTCCCTGTTCTGTCTGATTCAAAGCAGGGGTTTGAACACATCCCCAGTGAGTACCCAAATCACCAGACTTTTGGCTATTCTGGGGTGGGCCTCTCTCTTTTTGTGAAAAATTTTGACAGTTCTCATTTTCATTCTTCAGCAGAATGAAAAATTTCAAAACCTCAAGATTTTTTGTTAAATGGAAATGCTCTTTTCCAGCCAGCCATACTCATTGTTTGTACTCCCGTTGATCTGTCATATCCATCTGTTGTCTCTTGTCTTGTACTTGGATTGCAAGTCTTTGAGGCAGGGTGTGACCTCACATGAGCGCCCCACCGGCCTGGTGTGTCTGCACCAGCCCTCTCAGCTTTGCTCTGCTTGTGGTGACCCCTGTTAATAGATAAACTTCTTGAGCAGGTTTTCAGTGACTTGGTCCTCTGGCTGAGTCACACACACACAGTTTGCAGATGTATAAACAAAATAGACCCTGGAGTACAGGTCCAACAGGGCCTTTCATGGTGCCCCCTGTAACTTTTCAGTTTGTAGCCCTGTCTCCAGGCTTGATTCTCAGTCAGTCTCACAGGGCCTACCACAGTATCCTGATTAACCTCAGCCCTTCCAGGACTAGCTTCCAATGGTACCTGCTCTCTTATGGAGCAATTCCACAGGGCCCCTCCCTGGTGACTCTTTGTGTCTGTAGTGAACCTTCCTGACCCCAGCTCTTCAGCTGAGTCACTAGTTCAATTCAATCCCCTTCTGGGGTTAACACAGTTCAATTAAACCTCTTCAGGGTCTTCTTCCCCCTTCTCTGGGCTTGGTTAAGCTCCCTTCACTGGGCTTAGACCTTTCCACCTGTGGCAGGGAACCTGTGGCAGCTGCTTCCCTTTAACTACTTGCTTCTGCATTTCCCTGGGCCACTTCCCTTATTAGCTCCAGAACTTTTAGCTTCATGCTTACGTCAGGGATGAAGTCTTGCTTGAGTCCCAGTCATCAGCCAGGAGTACCATCCTTGCCCCTCCAGCCAGCAACTGATCTGCTTTGTCCAGCAGCTCCTTTTATATGAGCCTGCTGGGCTCTGATTGGCTGCTTCTCTGCAGCCTCTCTAGACTGCCTGGAGGACCCACCTCTACTGCTCTTTCTTGGGGCAGAGTTATGGTAGGATCGCGAGGTCTACAACAGGGGCCTCAAAGGCCCTGATAACCACATCACGTAGGGACTGTCTTTTTGTTCTATGTTTGTACAACACCAAGCACAATGAGGTCCTGAGCCTTGACTAGGGCCCCTATGCACTAGAGTAATACAAATAATAATAATAATAATAATAATACCTAATAACAGATAACACTAAGATTTTGTTCCTGCTCCTGAGTAACAGTGATCTCTTTGAGCTTTCATTGAAGCCAAGATCAGGCATTTTGCTGCCATTAATGTACATTATTATGTGGAGAATCTGAAATAGCATATACCTTTCATACTTCTATCCCTGAAATTGTGAAACCCTGTTCGAGTGTTAAGGATAAGAAGCATATCATTTCCTGTTTGCCTCTCTACAACTAGTGCATGAAGTAATCCATACACTTTTGTCTTCTATTCCTTCTTTTTTTCTCCTCTGTTTGTATTTGGACCCTTGTAAAAACATAAAATAGGAGTGTGGGTGGAGCAGTTTAAGTTAAAAATATACTGAACTATCTAGAGAGACAATGTGGGTAAGGTAATATCTTTTATTGGACATACTTTGGTTGGTGAAAGAGACAAGCTTGTAAGCTCCACAGAACTCTTCTTCAGGTCACTCTGTGGAGCTTGAAAGCTTGACTCTTTTACCAACTGAAGTTAGTCCAATAAAATAAATTACCTCACCTACCTTGTTTCTCTCATATCCTGGAACCAACACAGCTACAACAACACAGAACAATCTAAACAGTTATTTCCAAAGTGCCTTCTGGAAGCATTACGATTTTATTGTCACACAGATGCATTCTCAGCCATATGTGAGCAGAGCAATAGTGACATTCAATTGTCAGGATAATCAGAGAAGTGCACAGCACTCCATATAGCTAACGTCCTGTATCTCGGGGTGATTTTCTTTTCCAGCTTGATCCTTTAAATGTGTCAGTCTGAATTCATATGGGATATAAACTACTTTACTTACTATGCTTAGTAGAATTTAAATGTGATGTGACATTAATAAAGCATAAAGGAAAAATGCTAATACCATAAGACTTTCATGTTGTATCAGCACTGGGTAACTATTCTTTGTTATGGATCATTTTAAACAATGCTTGCAATCTTTTCATGGTCTTTTTTTCTCCTGTTCATATGTGTTTCTAGTATACTAAGGTTAGACCAGCCTGAATCCTAGTGTATCAGATGCTTGGATACTGAGCTATCTTGGTGAATCAGAAGTGAAATGTGCAGACTTTCAAGCACACAGTGAAACAATGCATTATTTCCTATTTGTGAGTGCAGTCTGGGAACCTTTCTCTAAGACTAGGACCATGTCTGCTGCTTCCCAGTATGCTGATGGCATTACTTTTTGAGTCAGATTTAGTTTTTTAAAAAGTGTCACAAAAATAAAGGGTCTCTAAAATCTCATTATTGCACCAAGAGTTTTTAGAACCTTGAAAAATTGTGTGTTATAATAGGGCATTTATCATTCGTTTCAGTTGAAGGGCTGGTTGAATTGACAGCAAAAGCATACAAATCTTGAATGACAGGGCACTTTCGTTAAAGACTGCATTAAAAAAAGCATACATGCCTTGGAAGGGCTATATGAAAACAGGGGGAACGATCAATATTTTTCAATCCATATTTGCTATTCCTTAGTAAAATTACATACTCTACTGTACTTTACTTAGGGCCTGATTCTGCCACCGTATCCACCTTGGGCTAGACTGTGGGTATGTCTGCACTTCAAGCTAGATGTGTGATTTCCAGCTCTCGTAGACATACCCACACTAGCTCTACTTGTGCTAGAGTGCTAAAAATATAAGTATCACTGTGACTGTGCAAGTGGCAGGAGTGTCTACCCAGCTGAGTGTGATCCCGTCTAGGACCCCAGGTACATACTTGAATGGCTAGCCTGACTGGTCACTTGCAGCTACACTTCTCTTTTTAGTGTGTTAGCCAGTGCACATAGCTCAACATGTAGCTGTACGCTGTATCACAAGAACACAGTTCATAGCAAACGGAAGCACACTGCTGTATTGTTCCAGGAGCATGCAGGGAAAGAATTGTGCCCCAAGGAACTACAACTCCGTCTCTGTTCCCCACCTTGCTCTAGGAGAGTAATAATTTATTGCTGATCTAAACCAATTGCCAACTATTACACCCCTCGCCCCCATTCCCTGACCATCCCTACGCACCCTCTCCAGGGGAGAGCAAGCAGGTGCACACCCCCTATTAAGCCTTGTACATCTGAAGTAAAGGTATGTGTACCCCATAGAGGGGTTCTTACTGCCCCTTATGCCCCTGTGCAGGTCCGAGTCAGAATCAAAGTCTACCCCTCGAATAGTATATTTGTACACCAGCTATCCTCTTGAATGGAATGACTCATTCTGGGTCTAGACTTTGCCACAAGGAAACAGGCTATATTAATGAATGATGTGTAGCTGTGTTGCAGCAGGAGTATCCCAGGGAAAGAACTGTAGCTAAGGAAACCAATTCCTTTCCTTATTTCCCTCCCCCACAGACACACACTTTTTCTAGTGGGCAGTAATTTGCTTCAGTAACTTCCCCTCAGTTCTGCCAGCTGGCACTTTGTGGGCAGAGCCACAATTCCATTCACTCCCTGACCACCTGCTCCAGGGCAGGGGAGCGGTGATTGCTCAGTGCCTGCTGAGATTGAAGTAACCCATACTCTGCCTGGAGGTTCATATTTCCCCCTATGCCCTCGTATACCTGGGAAGTCCAGGCACAATCAATCCGTTGGTGGTATGAAGAGTGTTAACCAATCATAGATACAGATGCTGACATCACTCTTTCTTCGGTCACCTCACTGTGCTGCTGTAGCACTTAAGAGCTCAATCCAGAGAAGTGCTCAACTCCCAATGTATTGAGGGCACTCAGGGAAAATTTTCAAAAGCACCAAGTAACTGAGGCTCTTCGATCACATTGAAAGTCAATGAGATTTAGGCACCTAAGTCGCTTAGTCCCAGATCTTCACCAGTATTTAGATGTACTACATACCTTTAAGGATCTGAGATTTAGGTACTATTAAATGTTATACCCTCATGGGAGGCAGTCAGCTGGACTGGGTCCCAGAGCCAGATACCTAAAGTGCTAAGTATGAGCACCTCCCATTGTCCAGTGGTTGCTGTTTTGAGAAACTGGCTGTGTAATATCTTTGTTGTCTCAAAAGATATACATAGCCATGTCCCAGTTCGGTTCAAATCAAGTGTAACCACAAATGATTGCATGTACAATTAATCGTGAAATAGAACAAATGGAATCTTTTGTATTGGGTGTTTTGGAAATCTACGTGGACAAGAAGTCATGTAAAATATTGCCTTCCCTTAGCAGTCAATTATATTATGACTGACACAAAACTACTTTTGAAATACTCCTCAAAGCCAACAGGCTGCTTTTTTATCTTTGTGCCTAAATTAAGAGGAAAAATGGCAGAATATGGCAAGAGGTCTGACAGGGTGTCAGCATGGCAGCCCTGCTTAGTGAAATTGCTTCAGAAACAAACCCCTCTGTGATCTGGAGAGCAAGGGTCAACCTTTCCATCAATATGTTAAGTCCCTTTTATCCTCCCGTGTCTATCTTTTGAAAGATCTGTGCTACATAATTTCAGCAGAAAAGGTACCTCAAAGTCATCTCTGTTAAGGAAGACACAGCTTTAATGGGATGAAGTTTGACAATCCCCGTTGCAAATATTCCAGCCATATTTGATGTTCTGCATACAGCTCTTTCAGCCATGCCCTGTCAGGGCATATAAATTCAACAGGCTTGGTAAACAAGTGACCCAAAGGGAGCTGCTACCAGCAGCATAGTAAATATTCAAGACTCAAGTCAGCCGTAAAGTGATTATTCCCTTAGCATGTTTTTAACATTTTCCCCTTCTCCCAGTCTGTACATTTGGTTAAAATTCCTTCTTTTAAGCAAAAGCCAACATATACACTGACATTCCTCTGTGGTTTTGTGTGCACGTGCACATAAGCATGTAGATCTGCTTTCTGTGCAGTAGCAATATAGCAGTATCCTATACATGGCTGAAAGAACTGTATGCAGAACATCAAATATTGACTGGAATATTTGCAACGGGGATTGTCAAACTTCATCCCATTAAAGCTGTGTCTTCCTTAACTGAGATGACTTTGAGGTACCTTTTCTGCTGAAATTATGTAGCACAGATCTTTCAAAAGATAGACACAGGAGGATAAAAGGGACAGCATGAATTTGGAGGGGGAGGGGGAAATCATCCATTTTCTCTTTTTCCTGATGAGAACAGAAGATTTTGATTATCCTCCATGTTTCTTCTGAAAAGAAAAAACACAATTTATATGGTCCGTGCCTCCAAATCTTTTGCCCTTCTGCTTCTCTGCTTGGATATAAAATTTTTAAATGTGAAAATGTGTAACTTACCGCCACATTCCTATTAGTGGTACAAGAGTATCACTGCTTCTGTATACCCAGGCATTCTGTGTATAACCCATGCTTCTTGCATCAGAAGCAATTCTTGGAGCTAGACAATCTAAAGTGATGGAATTTGTCCATTGCAAAATATATTTTATTTTTAAATGTGCAAAATAAAATATAAAGTTTTTAAAACAATTAATAAGCAATAAATATGCAGCGCAATAATGATCATGTAAACCATACACAGGCAAAGGTGAGAAGGGGCTAATGAAATAAAGCAAGAAATAACCTGTGTGATGAGTGATTTCTGGTATTCGGTATTTGAAGGAATGTACCAGGCTCCTTGGATTTACGGGAACATTTCTGGGTTTAAAGAGATCAGGCTGAGGTTGATTGCTGAAGCATTCTCATGTTTATTACTCAATAGTCCCTCCAAATCACCACCACTCCTACACACTGTAACCTCTTGCTTGATGTGAGACCTACATCAAATGTAGGCCAGGTGGAGAAGGCTATCAATTGCATTAGTCAGCATGAAGGGACAGAACACAGTCAGCATCAGCACTACCGTATTTTAACACCCTGTGCATCACAGCTCAAAGGTATGGTTGCAGAGCTGCTATGGATGCCTCTTCAGAAGACATGAATAAGAGAGAAAGGATGGTCCAGTATGTAGGGCACTAGTCTAGGAGTTGAAACACAGAAGTTCAATTTCCTGATTTACCACACTTCCTTTGTGGCTGTGGGCAAGTCACTTAGTGCCTCAGTTCCCCATCTGTAAAATGGGGATACTAGTACTTTTCTATCTACAGTAGTCTTGTGGAGTGCTCAGACACTATGGTAATTGCGGGGGACCAGCAAAATAGCTGAGATAGATTTTAATTCACATTTTTTAAAATATATTTGCAAAATAATAATGGGACTAATCTTGAGAGCACATGTCCCAGAGAGTAGAAAAAAGTGTTTTTATTCTTGACTTCTGAAACTCAGGGCATGTCTACATTGCCCTGCAGTTTGGACTACAAAAGAAGAGCAGTGTGTATCACTGTGCTGTGCTGTATCTTCCCCCCCTCCCCCGCCCTCACCCTCCCTGTGGATGTTTACAGGCAAACACAAAGGTTCTTAGTTTTCATTAATGTAGTTGAAGATGACTACATTAATGCAATCCAGGAACCTTTTTATTTCACCCCTGCAGCATCCATATAGTGGAATTCCAGCACAGCAGTTTGGTGTGCACTGCTATTCACACCCTTGCAGTCCAAACTTCAGGGCAGAGTGGATATGCCTTAAGTTTTCTCTTGAGCATAAAAGTCTCTTCTTGATTTTCCAAGTCATTTGTGCTCTCGCTCTGTGTTCACTTAATCATTGGTGTGTGTGTGGCATGTGAATATTCACTTAACCATTGAGCACACACACACAAACTTTCCCCTCTACCTTACCCTGTGGAGAGCAAATCAGTCCCGGGTGTTTTGAATGCAGAAGGTCAGCAAGATACTACCATTGCATCTTTTAACTGTTGTAATATTGATGATATCATCTTCAAATCCTTTTCTCCTACAACCTTCTTCCTGTCAATCCTTTGATTGATAAAATGATGAAGTCAATCACTCTATAATGCCCTTCAGTGCAATTCTCCCAGAGCACTTTAAATAATTTATTGTTGCAAACTCTTAAATCATTCCTAATTTAGAAAAGATTCTAGTGTATATACAATGTTTTTTTTTTCAAAAACTTGATTTCTAAATCAAACAATCAATAAATCTAGCAGAAGATAACAAAATCAAGTTGATCAGTTTAAAAAAATTCCACAGTTGATTATAACAGATTGGCCTTAATACTATAAACATAATTTTGATGCTGCATAAAATCTAGTGTTAACTAGAGATACAACCAAAAATAAATTTTGGTTTTAGATCTAAATTTCCTCATAGTTCAGGTATCTTCATATCAAGGTTTTGGTTCTGGCCCATCTCTATTACCAGACAGTCTCAGAAGATCTATAGGATCATGTGGATATTAAAATTCAGACCACAAATTTAGAAAATATTAAGTTACCTTAACTTAACATGACATTATCTGAAGTAGTTTTGTTTTATTCACAATTCACCATGGAAAGTAAATATTTAATAGGTGCCTCAAGCGATTATGAATGAAAATAAAACAGACAGATTGAAGGTGTGAGAGGGATTAATGAAGGATATTGTTGAATACATGATTTGAGCTAACGCGAACAAAGAGGTTTTCATTTCAAAATGAAACTTTTGTAGTTAAAGAGAAATGTTGGAAAAAGGAAGTTCTCTGTTAGCACAGAACCAAGGAATCACTTGGATTGAAAGGAGCATCTAACTAGTCGTCTGGTCCATCATGCTGTATCAAGACAAGAGGGATTTCCTTATCCCTAAATTATCCCATTCCCTGCTTTGAATTTGCTAAAACAAACAAAAGCCTGGTGGCCATTCTCAGGGCCCAGATCAACTGATTTGGGCTTGCAGGACTCATGCTAGGTGGTTAAAAACAGCAGTGTAGACATCCCTGCTTAGGCTGGAGCCTGGGCTCTGAGACCCAACGACTTGGGGAGGGTCTCAGAGCCCAGAATTCCAGCGCTAGCAGGACCATCTACACTGCTATTTAGTGTGAGCCCCAAGAGCCTGAGTCAGTTGACCCAGCCTCTGAGACTCACTGCCACGGGAGGTCTTATTGCAGTGTAGATGTTCCCTCAGCCTTTTACATTATATCCTACTTTACAAAACAGTGATTTCACATTGGTGACATGATGATGTGGAATGAACCATTACCACGTCGCTGCACCTAAATAGAGACCTAACCCATTGGAGGAGAAAAAGGATCTCACTCAGGCTCTGATCATGCAATTAGAAGAATGCCAGGGGATCCCAGTGCCTATGTGGTTCTCTTTGCAAGAGCAGGACCTTACATCTTAGAGTCCTTATACCTGTAATACTCCTGTGTGTCCAACCCAGTCTATTTTCCATGCCTTTTTTGCATATTTGGAATCTACTATAATTCAAGATCCTTCTCTCTCAAACTACTGCTTATCCAGTGATCCCTCCTCAGATGACACGGTCGGGGCATCATTATTTATTCAGTCTCCTCACTGAAGCTCATTTTAATTATTTCAGCTTCATTTCTCCAAGTTGATACTGTATGTCAATCCTACCCTTTAAAGTGTTTGTGAGCCATCCCTGATTTACATCATTTGATTAGCATAATAATATTAGCCATGTAAGGACAGATTCTCACCTGGTTTGAATCAGAACAAATCCATTGTCATTGTGACTGTGGTGAGCAGGACAACAATGCAAGACCCACAGGCATACTGGCTGAGTCATTCAGAATTACTCCAGGAAAGATGTTCTTATGGGGTGAAAAGTGTTCAGAGTGGCACAGAAAAAATCATTTTCTGTGTCCAACTACCTGTTTTAGTGTTCCTACAGAGCCCAGGAATTATACTACATAGTCTTGAGCACTATCTACTGGCACTTTATCTAATAACTATTTACATCTATGCAGAGGTACAGCAACATCTCTCATCATGGAAACAGAATAACTTCAATTAACTACACAGTCCTTCAAATAACCAGGTAACTTCACAGCTCTTCCACTTCATGTGGTTCCACTTTGAGTCTCTTCCTCCTACTCCCTTTTGGTCTCAGGAGATATCAGTGCCAGTCAATTTTCTGACATTGATTTTACGGACCCCTGAGGGTCACCACTTGGTGAAATCCCCCTCACAGTCACCACTCATCTCCCTGCATCTACAGCCACATGGGAGGCCTTCACCTGGATCATCCCTTGAGGACAATTGCTTCTTTGCTGCTCTTAGAAATTGATGGCAGAGTTGTCCTTAAAAGTCTATCATGTCTGAGTTTAGTTCTTCTCTGTGCCTACATGTCCTGCTATCCCTGTTTTGTCTCTATTGTTAGATGCTGGTTCTACTGTTACTGGTTCTCCTATCTGAGGTTTATGGAGCTTTTTATTACCTCTGTCACAGTGGTATTTGGCTTGCTGTCACTGATGTTTAATTTGTTCTGTATCTTTCCCTCTACAACTGACCTCATTATCTTTGGTGTCTAAAACTAGGTGATCTCTAATAAGTTAGTCAGTAAGTGTGCCAAATTGCGTGATGATGCTAACTGGTACAGCCTGGTTGCATAATGGTCTATAGTTTGTTTTAGTTTGCTCTGACGTTGAAAATCTCTCTCACATATTACATTTCTTTTACGCATAAAGTAGTTTTATAAAGCATCTAAGATTTTAGTTACATCTTGCCTTTATTAGCTGTAAATGCTAAGAAATGCAAATGCATGGGGATATATGTGAAAACTGGAGTTTCTTCAGGACTTCATGGATAAACTATCAGCTGGTTGTAAGACTGGACAAAGAAAGCATAGCAATCTGAGTGGCTATACAGAATACCAGACTGCGTAAGGCCGGTTCGTGGCCATTACTGAAGTGACTCAGTACATATGGTCAGCCAAAATGAAAAATTGCTGTAGTAAAAATGGTTTACTTCTGACACCATGTTAAAAGCTGTGGTAAAAGACTGCGCAAAGGAATCCATTTGTCATGCACAACTACAAGTTTTACTGGTCCTGTAAATCCCAGGAATTATGCTATATATTCTTGAGCACTATCTACTGGCACCTCATCTAACTATTTCCATATATACAGACTAGAGCTGGTCAAAAGACTGGAAAACACTGATTTGTCAAAATTGAAAGGTTCTGTGGGAACATGGCCACTTCAACACAATTCCAACAGAAATTAGCCAGGATGGGCAGGGATGGTGTCCCTAGCCTCTGTTAGCCAGAAGCTGGGAATGGGCGACAGGGGATGGATCACTTAATGATTACCTGTTCACTCCCTCTGGGGCACCTGGCATTGGCCACTGTCGGAAGACAGGATACTGGGCCAGATGGACCTTTGGTCTGACCCAGTATGGTCGTTCTTATGTTTCCTGCCAGCTTTTCTGCCCAGCTCTATGGCAGCTCTGGCAGGCTCCTGGGGAGGCAAGATCCTGAATGTTTTGGGAGCTGAAGCTCACAGCTCTTTGGCAACCTGACCTCCTAGGGCTTCCAAGGTCTCAGCTTCTTGAAAGCCCACAATCCCTGGGAGCTCAGGCTCCCTACATGGCAGGCTGCTAAGGTTCTGGGTATCACTGGGAACTTTGTAAATGTTTTGAAAAGGTCAAAACAAAATGTTGTGTCAACTTTTTAAAACAAAACTTTGGCATTTCCATTCCATGGGATGTGTCATTTTTACATTCCCTTTTGGGACAATTTTTTTTGTAATTTTGTAATTTCTCACAGAACAAGAATTCCAGTTGATGACCCACTCTAATGCAGACATAGAGCAAGCAATAGCATGCTGTCATGCTATGTGGAGTGACTCACGACAGAGAGTGCCAACCTCAGAGCAGACTGTCAAGAAGTAGAGCAGAGACTAGGGTTGCCCTCCTTGTTTCTCTGGTATGCTCCTGGAATCAGGCCCTATCTCCCGGAGGCTACTGACACCAAACCGGGAGATTTTAGGTGCTAAAAGTCCAGCGGCGCAGGGGGGGATAAGACAGGCTCCCTGCCTGCCCTGGCCCCGGGCTGCTCTCAGAAGCAGCCGGCACGTCCTTGTGGCCCCTGTGGGGGGAGCCGGGGGTCTCTGTGTGCTGCCCTCACACCCAGCGCCAGCTCTGCAGCTCCCATTGGCGAGGAACTGTGGCCAGTGAGAGCTGCGGGGGCGGTGCTGGCGGGCAGGGGCAGCTCGCAGAAACCCCTGGCCCCCTGCCAAGAGCCACTGCTAGAGGGATGTGCCGGTCACTTTTGGGAGCTGCCTGACATAAGCACCACTCAGCCTCTCCCACACTCCAACCCCTGCCCCAGCCCTGAGCCCACACCTGCACTCAAACTCCCTCCCAGAGCCTGCACCCCCTCCTGGACCCCAACCCTCTACCCCAGGTTCAGCCCAGAGCCCCATCCCACACTCTGAACCCCCCCTGCCCCACCCCCCAGCCCAGAGCATGCACTACCTCCTGCACCCCAACTCCCTGCCCTAGCCCAGAGCCCACACCCCGTGCCCAAACTCCCTCCCAGAGCCCACACCCCACACCCTTTCCCACACCCAAAGTCCCTCCCAGAGCCTGCACCCCCTCCTGCACCCTAGCCGTGAGCCCTTCCTGCACCCAAACTCCCTCCCAGAGCCCACACCCCCTCGTGCACCCCAACCCCTGCCCCAGGCTCAGTCCAGAGCCCCCTCCCACACTCCAAGCCTCTCAGCCCCACCCCCTAAGCCCATAGCCTGCACCCCCTCCCATACCCCAATCCCCTGCCCCAGCCTGGTGAAAGTGAGTGAGGATGGGGAGAGCGAGGGAGGGAGGGAAGGAGGGGGCTGGAGTGAGCGGGCGGTGGGGCCTTGCGGAAGGAGCGGGGCGATGGTGTTTGGGTTCGTGCGATTAGACAGTTGGCAACCCTAGCACAGACCCACACTTGTGTTCTAGAATCAGATTGCACCTACCCAGTAACAAGTGTGAACTCCTAAAGCACTATAACAGTCTTACCATGGAGTCACAGACAGTCCCCTTGGGGATTCCACCCAGACAAGATGGACTTAGTGATAGATGGTTGCTATACATCGAAGATCACAAAATATTCAGGTTGCTCTCAATCCCAAGAGACCAGTCACTTATCCCAGGTCAAATCTGTACCTTAGATCTCACACCAAAGACAATGCTTGTATTCAATCCTACAGTAAACTATCTAAGGATTTATTAACTAAGGCCTGGTCTACACTAGGCTTTTATGTCGAATTTAGCGCCGTTACATCGAATTAACCCTGCACCCGTCCACACCACGAAGCTATTTAGTTCGACATAGAGCTCTCTTAAATTCGACTTCTGTACTCCTCCCCAACGAGAGGAGTAGCGCTAAATTCGAAATGGCCATATCGAATTAGGCTAGGTGTGGATGGAAATCGACGCTAATAGCTCCGGGAGCTATCCCACAGTGCACCACTCTGTTGACGCTCTGGACAGCAGTCCGAGCTCGGATGCTCTGACCAGCCACACAGGAAAAGCCCCGGGAAAATTTGAATTCCTTTTCCTGTCTGGGCAGTTTGAATCTCAGTTCCTGTTTGGACATCGTGGCGAGCTCAGCAGCAGTGGCAACGATGCAGAGCTCTCCAGCAGAGATGGTCGTGCAATCTAATAGAAAGAGGGCCCCAGCATGGACTGATCGGGAAGTCTTGTATCTCATCGCTGTGTGGGGCGATGAGTCCATGCTTTCAGAGCTGTGCTCCAAAAGAAGGAATGCTAAGATCTACGAGAAGATCTCTAAAGCCATGGCAGAGAGAGGATACAGCCGGGATGCAACGCAGTGCCGCGTGAAAATCAAGGAGCTGAGACAAGGCTACCAAAAAACCAAAGAGGCAAACGGATGCTCCGGATCCCAGCCCCACACATCCCGTTTCTACGAGGCACTGCATTCCATCCTAGGTGCGGCCGCCACCACTACCCCACCAGTGACCGTGGACTCTGAGGATGGGATATTGTCCGCGGCCGGTTCCTCGTCGGACATGTTAGCGGACGGGGAAGATGAAGAAGGAGATGAGGAGGACGATGCAGTCGACAGCGCTGGCACCGCTGATTTCCCCGACAGCCAGGAGCTCTTCATCACCCTTACCGAGATCCCCTACCAACCGTCCCCATCCCTTACCCCGGACACAGAATCAGGGGAAGGATCAAGCAGTATGTGCTTTAAACATCTAAACATTTATTTTTAACAGAACTGAATTATTTACAATATTAACAATGGCTTATTTCCTAAAGTGCTTTAAACATGTAAACATTTATCTGCAACAAAACTGGAATATTTACAATATCAACAAAGGGTTTCTCATGATTTCTCTGCCTTGGGCTCTTCACTATTTAGTCCCAACTATTTAAAAAATTTTTTACAATGTCCGGTTATTCATGATTATGCAGCCCAAGACGCTCCACTCTTTAGTCCCAGTGCACCTACGCGAAAATCCGGTCAATATGGCCGGGGATAGACGCGAAATCCTCATAGGAGAACTCCTCGTAGGTCTCATGGAGGTACAGTTCCAGCCTGTTCATCAGGTTCCTGGGTAGGGCGATCTTATTGGGCCCTCCGTGGTAGCACACGTTTCCCCGCCACGACACAATCAAGTATTCAGGGATCATCGCACGGCAGAGCATAGCGGCATACGGCCCTGGTTTTTGCATGCTTTCCCTCAGCATGCGTTCCTTCTCGCTCTCCGAGATCCTCATGAGAGTGATGTCGCTCATGATGCCCTGCTTTGAATTAGGGAGGGGAATGTTAGTATTGGGACTGCTTTACAGCCACGCGGTGGAGGGAGAGGGGCAGCATACAGGGATCTTTCCCTGGGACAGCCGCGAGGGGGTGGGACAGGGGCAGAGTTCATGCTTGCCTGATTGCTGGCATTGAGACTGGCATTGCTTTCAATGTGACAGGAGGCCAGTGCTCCTATTAAAGTTTTAAGCAGCCACAAGTCTAGGGCTTACCATGATTGCCTGCTACAGAAGTTCAGGTGTCCTGCCACGCTTCTCAGATCACTGCAAGACCACTGCAAAGACCACTGCAAGACCCCAGGCACTGAAGGCGAGGGCCGAAAATTCGACCTTGTCCTGAGTGCGCATGTGAGAGGTGGAGTGCATGGTCTTGTTCACAGAGAAAGACTAGGTTCTTTGTACACAACTTCATTTATCTGTCTCAGGAATTCACTCCCTTTTTCCCATTCCCACAGACACATCTGCGACTGTCTCCCAACCCAGCCTGTCAGCACACTCCCAGAGGCTAGCGCAGATTAGGCGGAGGAAGAAGAAGACGCGTGAAGACATGTTCTCAGAACTAATGGACTGCTCCCGAGCCCAGGCAGCCCAGCAGACACAGTGGAGGGAGAACTTGTCACAAATGCACCGAGCAGTCATGGAACGGGAGGAGAGGTGGCATCAGGAGGACCAGCAGGCTACTGAAAAGCTGCTTGGACTAATGAGGGAGCAAACGGACACGCTCCGGCGCCTTGTGGATGTTCTGCAAGACCGGAGGCAGGAGGACAGAGCCCCGCTGCAGTCTATCTCTAACCGCCCTCCCCCGCCACCAAGTCCCACACCCCCCTCACCCAAAGTCCAAAGAAGGAGGGGCGGCAAGGGCCGTTAAAACTTTCAGTCAACCCCTGCAGACTGCTCTAGCACTAGAAGGCT
>NW_020664393.1:39095149-39143997 GCF_002925995.2 Terrapene triunguis
CTCACGGCGGTGCCGTAGCCTCCTCGCCCGATTTCTCTGCATCTGCCTCAGGGAAAGGTGTATGATAAGCTGCGAGGTGTTGAGAACGGCCACAACTGCAGCGATGGTCGCAGCGTGATCCATGATCGCAGTGCTGTGGTGTCCGCGCTGTCACTGACCAGAAAAGTGCGCGAACTGATTTCCCGCCGGCGCTTTCAGGGAGGGAGGGACGGCGGTAGTGACGGACGGATGACGACAGTGACCCAAAAGCACCCTCGACACATTTTTTTACCCAGAAGGCATTGGCGGCTCGACCCATAATTCCAATGGGCAGTGGGGACTGCGGGAACTGTGGGATAGCTGCCCACAGTGCACCGCTTCCAATGTCGACGCTTGCCCCGTTAGTGTGGACTCACAAAGTCGAATTACTGTCCTTAGTGTGGACACACACGTTCGACTTTGCAATATCGATTCCACATATTCGATTTAAGTAAAATCGAACTACTCTCGTAGTGTAGACATACCCTAAGAAAAGAAATGAGAGAGTTATTACAAGATTAAAGCAGGCAAACATATATACACAAATGAGTTAGTCTATGATTTTAAAAGGTGACAGATTTGTAGTAATCTGTCAGTTCTGAATGTCTTTTAGTGCTAACCCATGTTGACTCTGGGAACTTCTGCTTCTGTTTCATAGCTCCAGCCCTGTGAGAGTCCAAACAGCAAAGGAAAGAGCAAAAATTTTCTTGTCAACTATTTTTATTTCCTTCTTTCAGAATTCAAGCTGATGGGAGGAGTCCTTTTGTATATAGCCTCTTCATGGGTATGGGGGCAATTAACAAAGTCTTTGTATTATGATGTCCCAGGATGGCCCATTTAGTTTTAATTGGCCTTCTCGATGGGCAGAAGACAATACTTCTTGACTAGGTTCACAGTTTCAGAACAAATATTTTTTACAGTTACAAAGCAAAAAATTTAAATATTACCATACCATGTGGTGATATTATAAGTTAGTGCAGGGGTTCTCAGACTGTGGGTCGTGACCACCTCAGGGGGTCACAAAGTTATTACATGGGGGGTTGCGAGCTGTCAGCCTCCACCCCCCAAACCCTGCTTTGCCTCCAGCATTTATAATAGTGTTAAATACAAAAAAAGTGTTTTTAATTCATAAAGGGGTCACACTCATAGGTTTGCTGTGTGAAAGGGGTCACCAGTAAAAAAGTTTGAGAAACACTGAGGCCTTGGCTACTCTTGCAGATGTACAGCGCTGTGAGTTAAACCTGACTTCATGCAGCTGAGTAGGGAAAGCGCTGCAGTCTGTCCACACTGACAGCTGCCCAGTGCACTGTCATGGCCACATTTGCGGCAATTGCAGCGCTATTGGGAGCGGTGCATTATGGGCAGCTATCCCACAGAGCACCTCTTCCCATTCTGGCGCTGTGGGCTGTGGGAAGGGGCCGTGGGTGCGGGGCATTCTGGGTCCTGTCCCAACGCCCCGTGATGCATCGCTTCGCATCCCAGAAATCCCTTTGTTTCCGTCCACCTTTGGCACCATCTTTCAATGGCTTCTGTGCAGCGCGATCTGTCTGCGGGAAATGGAGCCCGAACTGCTGAGGTGTATGCTGACTTATCTCACCAGCACGTCACGTTTGGCTGTCGAACTATTCCTTAAGATCCAAAGTGACAGTGAGAGTGAGGAGTCCGACGATGCTATCGAGCCACGTAACGCATACGACACAAAATTGCTTGTGGCATTCACGGACATGCTCAGCACCATGGAATGCCACTTTTGGGCTCGGGAAACAAGCACCAAGTGGTGGGATCACATCGTCATGGAAGTCTGAGATGACGAGCAGTGGCTGCAGAACTTTCGGATGAGAAAAGCCACTTTCATGGGACTGTGTGAGGAGCTTGCCCCCACCCTGCGGTGCAAGAACACGAGATTGAGAGCTGCTCTGCCAGTGGAGAAGAGGGTGGCTATTGCAATCTGGAAGTTGGCAACTCCAGACAGCTACCGGTCGGTCGCAAACCAGTTTGGAGTGGGAAAGTCGACCGTTGGAATCGTGTTAATGCAAGTTTGCAGGGCCATTAATTGCATCCTACTCAGAAGAACCGTGACTCTGGGTAACGTGCAGGGAACAGTGGATGGCTTTGCACAAATGGGGTTCCCTAACTGTGGAGGGACGATAGATGGGACGCACATTCCTATTCTGGCACCACCCCACCTAGGATCCGAGTATGTTAATCGGAAGGGGTATTTCTCTAAGGTTCTCCAGGCGCTTGTGGATCACCGTGGGTGTTTCATTGACATTAACACAGGCTGGCCCGGAAAGGTGCATGACGCACGCATCTTTCGGAACACTTGGCTGTTCAGGAAGATGCAGGCCAGGACTTTTTTCCCAGAGTGGAAGATTATGGTAGAGGAAGTCGAAATGCCCATTGTGATCCTTGGAGATCCTGCTTACCCTTTAATGCCGTGGCTCATGAAACCCTACACAGGGAGCCTTGACAGCAGCAAGGAACAGTTCAACTACAGGCTGAGCCGGTGCCGAATGACTGTGGAGTGTGCCTTTGGCCATTTAAAGGGCCATTGGTGATCTCTGTATGGGAAGCTGGACTTGACCGAAAACAGCATCCCCGCGGTTATATCCACGTGCTGTGCCCTCCATAATATTTGTGAAGGGAAGGGTGAAAGCTTCACTCAGGCATGGACCTCCGAGGTTCAACACCTGGAGGCTGAATTTGCACAGCCACAGAGCAGGGCTATTACAGGGGCAGAGCGTGGGGCTGCAAGGATTAGGGATGCCTTGAGGGAGCAATTTGAGGCTGAAAACCAGCAGTGATATCTAGTGCCCTGCACGGGAGTGAAGTGCAGTAGTTCCAATCTTTAGGAATCAGTGTTTGCTAAGCAGACAAGCAGACTTGCAGTGCCTGTTTATTTCCTGGGCTAAGGAATCTTTTACTTTATGCAATAATAAAGAATGTTTTCAAAGCCAAAAAATCCATTTACTGAAAAGAAAAAAAAGTTATTTATTGAAAAGAAACAAGGGGGTGGAGTGGGGAACGGTACAATCACAGATTTGCGTATGTCCTGTCTGGTGTGCTGTGCAGTGAGTGCTGCACTTCAGGACAGCTATACTGCATGGTGATGGGGGTTGAGTGCAGAGGGTAAGGGTCGTGGTTTTCAGGGCTGGGTGGTGAAGATACTGGTGTTGGTGGCATGAAGAACACGGAAGTTGGGGAAAGTGGGTTGGAGGTGACAGTGGGGCACAAAGTAAAGAGTTTTGGGACAGGGGCTGTGTGCGGGGGGAGGGGTTTGCGGTACTGCTCCTCTTTCTGCATGGCTACCAGCTCCTGGATAGGTCTGCTTGGCACTCCAGGATGCTTATGAGCCGATCCGTGCTTTGCTGCAGGTGCTCTGTGCTTTGCCGCCGGTGTGCTGTGTTTTCCTGGCGGATCCTGCTTTCTCTCTCCCTCCAGTTCTGTGCTTTCTCATTCTCTTTAATAGATTGCCGCATCACTTCTTGCAGCATGTCTTCTTTGGTTTTTCACGGTCTCTTCCTGAGTCTTTGCAGTCTCTGAGCAGGCGATAAGAGGGACGGCTGAGGTCTCAAGGTTGATGCTGCTGTATAGGCAAAATGCAACATTTAACAGAGGCAGCATTGTTTATACCAGACAGAGTAATGATTTCCCCCGCACTTAAGGAGTAGAAAACACACAGGGTCTACACAATTGCATAATTTTCCCATCCAAAACAGAGCACACATATCCCACGGGAGCCTCAAAATGGTAAGGGGGACTGATTGTTTCAGGGCTGCACTGTCCTCTGGGTTTCTGTGCCTCGGGGAGAGCCAACAGCTTCAGTCGGACCAAATGATTAGAGCTGGAGGCTGGTCCAGTGGTTAGAATTGGGGCCTGTTCTAGTGGGTAAAGTCAGGAATGGGAACCAGGCATCAGAGGCAAGGGCCAGAGCCAGAGTGACGAATTGGGAGTCAGAGCCAAGGTTCAGAGACAGACACAGGCACAGGGCTGGAGCAGACTAGAACTGGATAGGACCAAGGCTGCCTATAGCAGCAATAGACACAGAGCTGATTACAGCTGGGGACATAAGGTTTAGTAGCCAGCAACCTGGTGCTGCTACTGAGCTTAGATGCATACCTGAGGCTCCTTGCAGTCAATCCGGTGGGTCAGCCAATCAGGTTCTGCCGCAGCCCAGCTGGGTTCATTAACTGGCCTGAGGGTTGAGTTGGCAAGCCTCAGACTCAACTGAGGGAATTCAGGCCCATAGTTCCTGACACCTCCAACCTTCCTAGCACCAAAAGAGGCTAATGCCACTTACAGTGCTATCTTACAGAAGCCCTTGAACTCCAGGTGCACAGAGACTTTGAGTGTCTCTACCCCTATGCAGAGCAGAGTGGTGGAAGGAAGGTGGGCTACGCATTTGCCCCAGCTCCACTCCAGCCCTTCTAGTTTAGGCAGCCCATCATACTGTCTGATAGAACTGTAAAAAGACATGAAATGAGCTCAGTACAGGAATTCAACTAATCTAATCTAAAGTGTCTACCTCATTTTCATCCCTTTCACCTAACATTATGCATTAGAAATCTGACAGAGGGCTATGTCAAATTGAACTATTGAACTCAGAGTGGCAAAAGTCCCTTCCCAGGCTAGAGATTTAAATCATTTTCAAAGTTAATTTCCGGCTCCCAGATGGAGAACAAATCTAATCGAATTTACTTCATTCTTCTGACGAACAGGATAATGTTGTTTGCATACTCAAAAAGGAAACATATCCTAGAAGGCAGCATGGAGACTCATATTACAGCAGACAACAAAGATAATCCTGAAATGTAACATATGTGGATCTGAATGTGAATAGGAATTTGGGTTTAACCTGTTAGATCTTTTAGGTCTCCTGGTAACCCCTTTCTAAAATGAAATTATGCATTGTTTACAAGTGAATAGAGCTCACCGTATACTGAAAATATTCCTTAAAAGAAAAAAATCCTTCCTGCATCAGAGAAAACCAGCTATGTTGTCAGCATGAAATCCTGGCCCTCTTCAAGTAAATGGGAGTTCTGCCATAATTTCACCCTGAGGATCAAATCCTCTTTAGTGACAACAATCCCATTGACTTCAATAAGAACTGAATCAGGCTTTTAGAGTAATTAACTTCATTCGTACAAGGTATAACAGAAGTGTTATTAGCAAGATATAGCTTAAAATAAAACTGGCTAAAATAACATTTGAGTCATTGAATTACAGCACTATCAAAGATAGGAAATAACCAGTGTTAATTTTCTTAATTTAAGAGCTGGGACATTCTATTTAAATCTGTGTTCCTGCGATCTCATTGAAAAAATCTCACAACTGCTGTCAGTTAGACATGAGTTCTTAAGTCTCTCAATTGTGTCCTTTGTCAGTAACACAAGTGTTCCCAGTGAAACAGCAGATGTATCATTAGGTCTGTTTGAGGTAGTTTAACAATTACTGCATTTTTCCCTGTTTCAGACTATCACATGTCACTTTGCGTTGTTCTTTTGGACAAGCTGATATTATAGTTTAAAACTGCTGAAAATACCTAAGTAGCCAAGTTACCTCAGCTGTAATAGGTAAACCATCATTAAAGTCCATGCATAAACCAACTGTTTATTTCCTAATTTGTATTTAACTTTTATTTCTATACTGTTTATTTGTGTTTTATAAGTAAGCAAATAGGCAAATTACACAAGTGGTTATGGAATTTTTAGGCATAGTGTTTGATATCCCAGACAAAAAGCTTCAGCTAGATGGATTTAATGCTGAAAGAATATACCAGTAACTGAAGGGTAAAAGTCCTTGCCCAAAAATTCTAGATATAAAAAAATCACCTTACAAAGTCAAAAGTTTGAGCCTTACAAGAAATTTGAACGTTTCCAACTTTGGTAGTTTGCAGTTAATGTACCCAGAACAAAACTACCTTAACTCTGCCCCATCAGTGCTCCCATCCTTACTCCTTTGTCTCCCTGGTACGTCCACTTGAAAGGTTTGAGAGGCATTTTGGGGAGCTACAAAAGCTACACTTCCTGGTCAGCCTGAGCACAGAAGTCTCTCCTATGTAGCTTCCCCAACCTCAAAACAAGCCTTAGGGAGGGAGGCTCATTGGGGAACCACGCAGCCTTAATGATACCCTCAGTCGAAGTAGGGTTCCCAGCCCTAAACAAGCCTACATAAACTCCTGGATCCCTAAAGGACCACACTGGCTCCTTGGCCACCAATGACCCAGAATTGGTTCTTCACAATCCTTGCAATTCCAAATAGGCTAGTCAGCATTGGATACATCAGCACAAAGTCACCAGGGATAGCAAGCCTGATAAAGTTCAAGGTTTGCCCCAATGAACCTTGTAAAATCCAGAGGTGATTATTTCCTCTTGACCCCAAGGCTAACAGATAGTGGAGAGAACCCACACATTTGTGGGTTCTTCCCTTCTGTTGTCCTCCAGCGGCCCACAATAAGAGAGGGAACTCCGCCCCTTGATTTCTTTCCCTCTGATCTTGTTCTCTCCTCTCCCTCAAGGCCTGCAGATGTGCAGTAGTTGATCTTTCTTCCTTAGGACATGTCCTGGAATGTGTATAGGTGCAGTGAATTGGGAAACACTCTACTGTCCTCCTCAGATCTAAGGAGGGAACTACTTCTCCCATGACTGGTTTCTTCTGTTTCCCAGCCTTAACTCTACAGCTGCCATCAACCCAAATTGAGCTTACTGACTCCCCATGACCCATGCTGACATTGCTATTTACAATGATAATGACTTTTTAAAATAAAAATCCAATTATATAATCTTGGGTTCTGTTAATTACTTCTAAACTAGCTGAATCTAGGGAACAGCATTGCCAGATAAGGACACAGCTACATGTTGAAGTAGTATTCTTTATAAGAATATACACAGATAAACATAAAGCCTTTACTCTATGGATGCCATGGCAAAGGGGACTGAAATTTCCACTGGAGTTCATTGGGTCTTCTGCAAGTGCATCAACAAAAGTAATTTCATCTAAGCCTCTTTAGTGGTATGTGGTGCAGGAATGTTAAACACAAGTATATACACAGGTATTAGATATACTGTGTATTATGGTGTAGTGTGGATTGGCAGGTCCACAAGTAGTTAGTGTACAGCTTTTATTCACAAGGGTATACATGAATATTTTCTGCAGCTGTTATATGGTGTTAAGTATGCAGTGTTATTTACTCAGTGTAAAGGAGACTGAAGTCTTTCTGGATCTAGTACTATCTAATTTTAGCTTGAGGTCATTGTCTGTCTTTGTTTTCTATGCATTATTAGTATTTCACTACCTCAGACTAGTTTGAGGAATAATTGATACAACCTGATATCTAATCAATATATTGCAACAATAGATTCAGAGGATCCAAGGCCAGAAGGGAACAGTCTGATCATCTAGTCTGACCTCCTGTGTAACAAAGGCCAGAGAACTTCTCCAAAGGTCATATCTTTTAGAAAATCATCATAGGATTTAAAAATTGTTAATGATGGAGAATCCACCACATCTCTTCATAAGTTATTCCAATGGTTAATTATTCTCACTGTTAAAAATGTACACCTTGTTTCCAGTCTGATTTACTTTGGTGTTGAAAAGGAACTTCTAGATTAACAGTCAGCTTTTTCTCCATTTTTTCAAAAACAAATCTCATCAGGAAGTCTTGCCTTGGTCCAGTCTGCTGTCTACCACGAGTTAGTTGAAACTTATGCATTTTATTGCCTACAGTTACAGTGTTTTGCACAATCAGAAGCAAATTGTCCGTTTCTGATTGAGTTCCAAGAGTAATATAGTGTGATCAATTAATTCTCTTTCCCTAAGAAACCCTGGTGACTCTGATTCTAGACAGACCATTTGTTTAGTGGCAATAGTGGAATGGATGGGAACAGGCCTCATAATGCTGTTGCCGCTACTGGGCTTGGATAACCAGATGATAGTATTACTGAGTTTCTTCAGCCAGCTTTATAAACAGTCTTCTCCTAAGAAAGATATTTCAAAATGGAAATCAGAACATAAAAAGAAAATTTTACTAGCTGCTGTAGGTATTTTGGAAGGAGCCAATAGTGTTCTAAGTGCAAGAAAAATTGGATTGGCTTAAAAAGTTGCATGAATGAGAATGCGCTATTATGATTTGTAAGAAACATTATGTTCTTCAAACCACATGGTTCATTGCCTCTTCCACTTCATTATTTTGCATTTCTAGGAAACAGAAAAATTTGCTGCAGACATAGATGCTGGAACCCCCTGCTTGAAGTGGTTTCCATCATATACAGGGTTTACAGTTTGGTTCAGTGGCTCTCAGCACCACCACTACACAAATTGTTCCAGAACCCCTGGCTGCAGATATCTGAATGTCATTTGAAAGATGAAATTCCACACTATGATTTCACAGCATGCAACAGGAGAGATGGAACCTCATTGCTTTGACTAGGATGCTCCTTCCAGGCAGATGGTGTCCACTCACCGTCCAAAAGCAAATTGAGATGATTATTTTTGCAAAAATGCAGGCAAGACTAATGTGTAATATTTATCAGTACACAGAAATTAGGCTTTGAGCTTAGAAAGGAATCGTACAAAGAGTGTTATAATGTATTCCCTAGAACGAAGGGGCTACATCAGGGATCGGCAATCTTTGGCACGCGGCCTGCCAGGGTAAGCACCCTGGTGGGCCGGGCCGGTTTGTTTACCTGTCGCATCCACAGAATCGGCCGATCGCAGCTCCCACTGGCCGTGGTTCGCCGCTCCCCCCATTGGCCTGGAGCGGGCCACATGCCAAAGGTTGCTGATCCCTAGGCTAGATGAATGGGGAGAGGAGCACAGCTCCTCCTCCTCCTCTGCTAGAAACAGTGGGCAGCTCCTCTCCCTGGCTTAGGTAAGCAGCCCTCCCCTGCAGTTCCCCCTGGGGTTGTTCAGAGAGAACTTCCTATCCTGTTTCAATCTACTTCAATAACTGCTTATATGCTAGCAGCAAAGTACTGGATCCTCAAGTGGTTATCAGTAAAACTACTTCACTCCTAAAGGACCTGCACCTACTCCCATTAAAATCAATGAGAAAACTACCATTGACTTCAACAGTGTAGAATTACCCCCAACATAAGCCTGGTAACAGTTACAAGGATACATCTGTGCAATTCCCCCTACTAAGTACAATAAATGCTGTACTGCAGATAGCATGGTAACATTTATTCTCAAAAACACAATTGCGTAGTTTTCATGGTGACTACAGAGAGTCAGGAAATACATGGACATGATGATGAGCTTTTTTTTTTTTTTTTTTAAAGGAAAATATTATCATTCTGGGGGAGAACCAGCCTCTGTCTGTTAAAAAAAGGAATCCTTTCTATTAATTGTCAGAACAACATTGCAACGTGTTAGTAAAGGGGGGAGGGCAAAGGAGGTTACTGGAAACAAATTTAATATCAGTTGACCTTCCAGTCTTTAAGAAAAAAAAAATCTTTTTTTCATGTCAGTCCTGTTTTCTGTTACTGCAATGACTGGCTTAATCAATAGTACAACCAAAGATGTACAAGATCTACAAGATGTACAATTTTTCCCCACTGCCACCACTTCCTCCCAGGAGAGACACTAATTAGACAGAATAGTGAAATTTTCAAGGATCATTAAACACACTGTGCAGTGCTGCAGAAAGTTGGTATTAAAATGAGTGCCATAGGCAAAATGCCTGTGGCCTTTGTTAAGACGCATTTACCTCTGCATTCAGAGCCTGTTGGGAATCTATCCTCCAGAAAACAGTAAAACAAATAAAAAAAGCAGGTCCTAATGAAAAAATGCACATTATTTTATTAAAAGGAAAAGGCAACTATTTTAGGTCAGCAGGCATTCTGTGTAAAACAAACAAAAACAACCCAGAAAGAATGTTATGTTGACTTTTCAGTACATTTGTAATAAAGAGTCAGGAGCAGGTATCCTTGAACGAAAGTTAAGTCAGTTCAATTCACCTTTCTGAATTTAATACTCCCCATCACAATTCTTCCTTACCAATGTGCTCTTTTGAAACCTGTGAAAAAAACAGTGTATGGATATGGAGCTGACTTATATTTAAAGCCCTTGATAGCTGAATTTATTGTAGAATCTGCTGAGCTAGCAGGATGAAGAACAGTGGACAGTTTCCTAGACAGCTGGGACCAAGGAAGAGAGGAGACACACCCCAGACACAAGCTTCTCTACTATAGTGAAAGTATGGGAAAGATTTAAGAAAAGAGGTTGATGGAAGAGAGATTAGGTGGCTGAAGACCTCAAAAATAAGTTCACAAGGAGCCTCAAATATTCTAATGCGATCACTGTTCTATTCACACCCCATGCAGGATAAGTAAGTTCTGTGGACTTTATCGCCTCTTAATTTATCTGTCACTGGTGCTTTGTTTGAAAAGCTGTGTATTCCATTTGATATAGTTTTAGCCACCAACACCCCTCCTTTTGATGGCAGATCAGTGAAATGCCCCATTGTATGCCAGATTGCACAAGGTGCTAAGGGCAGATTTTAAAAATGTATTTAGGTTCCTAATGATGCAGATAAGTACCTACTGGGATTTCCATAGGCATCTAGGCCCTGGTCCTCAAATGTATTTAGGCACCTAGCTCCCATTGATTTCAATAGGAGTTTGAAACCTAGGCACTTTTGAAAATCCCACTCCACTAGGAACATACATATTTTAAAAAATCAGGCCCTTAAGGCTTAGTGAGATGTTGAGCACCTTTACTTCCCAATGGAATTCAGGGCACTCAGCACCTTGCAGGATCAGGCTTTTCCAACATGGTTGACAACATGGTAATAGTTTCGCTGGTCCTGCTAATGCAGAGGCACAGCAAAAAGGAGAGATTGCACCACTTTTCCTAAATGAAAAGACACTGAGAAAGGTCCATTCCACTGCATATGAAAAGGACCCAGGTTCCTCTAGTTGGTAAAACATTATGAAGTCTGACTCCCCTATAGAAAGAGATAATCAAAGCGTCCTGAAGAGACGCCAAGCTAGCAGCAACCCCCAACGTTATCTTGCATGTCTCTGAGGAAAACTGGGGCCTGACATTCCCTTCAGCTACCCCCTGCAGCTGAGTTGCCCCATACTCACAGTTCATCAAGTGGCAGCTCTTCCCATCTCCGGGAGAGTCTTCTTCTGTGTCTGTCTGTCTGTCCAGGTTCTTATATTGGTGCCCATCATTGTCATATCTACATGCCTTAGGGACAATAGCTCCCCAAATCTCTGAGAGACTTTCACAGGAGGAAGCTGCCTGACTTGCTTCCAGCTCCTAGAATTGCATAAGTGGGGAAAATACCCATACTAGTACTGGAAAAGGCTCTTACTCGAAAGCAGGAGTATAAATTTTTTCACAGTAGCTAGCAGCAACGATATACAGTACTAGGGGCTATGGGGCATCCCACCTAATATGTAGTTAGGCTGCCAGGAGACAACCAAAATGAAGTATGGAGTGTTCAGGCAGCAGGAGTAGGTGGCTAGGTGGAGGGTGATGGGATTCCACTTGCTCCACATGCTCCAGCAGACAAATTCATGTCTGGTCACGTAACCCATAGAACCTAAACCTTACAGGTACTGTTTAGCTGTAGCCATGCCCCTTTCTTTTATTTTTCTTGTTAAAGACCCGCATTAAAAAGACAATTTATAGCTCACTGATTTCATCTCCTGGGTGTATTAAGGAGCATATTAGGGTTTATTTGCCCCTTGTTAAATGTGTAAAACCCTTTCTCATTCCACCTTCCCTTGAATACCATTAACTCATTCTGATTTTCTGCTGATGTCATCTTCTCCCTGAAAGTCATAACTAACTCCCTTTCTTGGTTGGTTCCCTCCCTTATTTCCAGCACAGGTTCCCAGATACACAAAGCATTCCTTTGATGTCACATTGACCAACTTTTCTTTAGACCCTTCTTTTGCAGAAGAATGTTAACTCTTGTGTCCTAATTCTGCTGTGTTGGAGGATGCCACAGCTTGCTTCCAAATTCATGGGTTTTATGACGTCCTTCCAGTTCACCATGCACAGTTAAATTTCTTAGTTTTCCCCAGATTTACTCATTTTGAAACAAGTCATCAGCTGTGATAGGGGGCCCTGTGAAGAAACATACTACTATATAGGGTAATGCTATTTCCAAACAGCAGACTGAATTAGAGATTGATAGTGAAGCAAGAGACACTAGAAATGAATGAACAAAGTACCAGTGAATTACAAGTACAGCGCCTTAATGTGGCTTGTGTAGTCGCAGCAGAGCACTGGGAGAGAGCCACCTCCACCTCCCAGCGCTGGTGCACTGTCTACACTGGTGCTTTACAGTGCTGAAACTTGCGGAGGTCAGGGGGGTGTTTTTTCACACCCCTGAGCGAGAAAGTTGCAGCACTGTAAAGTGCTAATATAGACAAGCCCTCAGTGACCATCATGTTTTCAGATTGTCTGTTTAGCTGCCTGGCACCATTGACTAGCATCAGTGACTGGTGGCCTTTGGCCATGTCTTTGAGGAATTTGATTGTGCCAACACTTATTCCTGGAAGGAAGGAAATGAGAAGCAAAACAGCAAGTAGAGTCCCAGGACCCTGTGAAAAGCAATAACTCTGGAAACATGGGCAGTTTATTTTTATTTAGTTATTTATGCATTTATTTCACTTTTAATTTAACTTGCAGGGATAGCCTGGTGAGATACACTTCTTGTTTTTGGGAGGGTTTTGTCAATAAAGTTTGGGAGCAAAGAATGCTCTGTGTACACATCTAGCAGACATATTTATAATCTTTATGGTAAATGGAAATGTCAGGGGACATTGAGCATAAATTGGCAAGCTGCTAAAAGAGGCTTGAGAAAATGTTGGCCAAAATCTCCATCACAAGTTTTAAGTCTAGGATCCCAGAACTATGCGCACAGAGAACATTGCTCAAAATTCCATCTTGCAAAAAACAAAACCCATAAGTCACACCAGAGAAACTGGATAACTCACAAGTGGCTAAATCTGGGATCTTTACTTTCACAATGAAATTATCATTAAAATGGCCTGGGGAAATGCATCTGTCAAAGTGACAGTTGCATATGGTCTCTGAATCATACAGTTGTTCCATATACTATATAATAGTGTTTTCCCATTTTAATCTTTCAGTCAATCAAAGACTGTGATGCAATGAAACTCATTCATATTTTAATTTATCTAAAGAGAATATAAACTTATTTTAATTGAAAACTTTCTGCATTGTTGTTTCATACATTTAAAACAGCGGTTACATAATTTATAACTTGATAGGACATATTTCCAAAACAACCTGCTGTGAGTAATGAAAGTGAGTTCCATAGTTCAGCCACTGAATATCAAATGCAGCCACGGGAGCAGATTTCTAAATCACTGCATGCATAATGATGGTATGGTGGAGTTACGGCTGGAGTAATACTGGAGTATCGCTGAATTACTGCATCTGCAGAACTTGGTGGGATGGACAAAAAAAATCACTCTAAAATGGTCAAATTGTCATTTTCTCTCAGAGAACTTGCAAACAGTGATTTTGAACAGTTGTCCTCTGTCTAAAGGGTTCTGGAAAGTTCTCACCTAACATCCCTTCTGTTCACAGTATATGCAAGGATGATGGGTGGGGATGGGAAGAGATGAGATGTACTGAATTGCAGTGTCAAAAATATACTGAAGAGACTCATCCCTATGTCACCCTGTCCTCAAACCACAGTGGAGCCATGTATTTACTTTCAGGACAAAGAAAAGGGCTTTGAGAGGAACAAACTGACTGAAACTCAATCTAAATCTGATGGAAGTGATGATGGGAGATTGGGGAGGAAATATCCAGGGAACATCACAGCAATTATCTTTTCTCTTGTTTGAGAGGGGCATGCCCATCTTTTGTTCGTGATGTTTGCACACAGGAGAATCCCTTTTCTGATCTTCAGCTGCTCCTGGATTTCCAGGTGTAGTACCCAAGACTGTTTTATGGCATTATCTGTGCAGGTGCCTTGAAAATGACTGAAGATACTTTGTTTTTAAACACAAACAAATACAAACCTTTAAATCAAGCCCCAGATACAGGGAAAGTTGTTGGCTGAACATTCTGGGCCATATTCTCTCCAGCTTCCCAGTTTTGTAGGTTACAGCAGAGATTTATTCTCTTTGAAGCATCTGGCATTGGCCACTGTCAAAATATAGGCTATTTGGCTGGCTGGACCACTGCTCTGAATGGCTATTCTTATGGGAGTCTGTCAGGGACTAGCTAGGTTTCCCTGATTCTGTGCATGGCCCTGGCCCTGGTCCTCGTCCTGGGTGCAAATTAGAACACTGCTCTGAGATGTGTCAGCCAGAAACAGTCTCAACAGCTCCATCTGCCAACTGAATATAACAGGAGCACAGTAGACTTGGATCATATCTGCTTCCCTCCTCCCCACATGTTCAAAATGCCCTTCACATCCAAAAACACACCTCCCATCTTTGATAAGCCTGCCCTGTGCTGAGGAGTGAAGGGACAGTGAGGTAGGAGCTGGCTCTATGTGTTCCCACATTTGGGGAAACCAAAGCTAAAATGCCATGGCTAACGTCATCACCCTTGCACCAACTGTGTGCCAGGTTGGGTGTGTGGTCCTGAAGTTTATATCTATTATTCCCTCCAACAGCCAGATCCACAGAATGACAGCTATGTTTGTACAAAGTTATGATTTAGTGGAAGTCTCATCAATTCGTGGGAGGGGATTAAGGGTGATTTGAGGGTGATTTGTTTTGAACAATCTTTGTTAGACATTGTATAAAGAAGGCTACCACTGTATGTGAGACAGGATTTAAGTAATTACCTAATATAATTGAGGATGATCAGTGCAAATTTGAAAATGGCACCATTCAAATATTATTAAACTATTAGCTACAGTAGTGACTAGAGCTGATTGGAAAATTTTACAGGAAAACTTTTTTTTTCCCCCCTCACAAAATGCCAATTTGTTGAATCTGCAACAGTTCCCAGGAAAGGGTTGTTGCCAGCAAATTTCCAAAGAAAAATTGGAAAAAAAAAAGAAGTTTTGAAATTGATGAAACTGCGAGATTTGACATTTTCTGAATGAAAAATTTCCATTTTTCAAGACAAAATGACTTTTCACTTAGAAATGTAAGCTAATTTATAGTAAAAAGAAATAGTTGAAAATTAGAAAGGTCAAAATCAGAATAAACCATTTCAAAATTATCAAAACAAAATGTTTTATTCACCCAATTTGATTTCTTTTTTCAGGGGGGATTTTCAATGTGCAATTTTTTTCAAGATTTTGACTCTTTGTCCTGATTTGGGATGGGAAAATTTTTCAAAATCTCAAAAATTCTCATGGATGGAAAACCATTTCCAGCTCAGCTCTAGTAGTTACCATGGAAAAGTCAACAATTTCCACAGCTACCACAGTGATATCTGCATTGCCCAGACTTTTCCGTATACTAAGAATAATATATTTTTATCGTAAGCATGTGTCAATGATTAGAAAATGAAACTGATTTTGTAATGCAAACATGCACTTAGTATATCATCCCTGCCTTCTTTACATTGACCTCCTGTGAACTGGCAGATTTACGTTAAGTTGCTTCTCAGTGTTTGGAACAAGAGGAGAAGTAGTCATTTCCCCTCATTAAATGGTTGCATTTCTTTTCTTACAGGGAGAGCTAGACTGTGGCTTTTAAGAGATAAACTAGTATATGGGATGGTGTGGAGCCATATGCCCAGTATTAGCACTGGACAGACTGCAGGAGAAATGTGTCTTGGAGAAGAGGTACATTTACCATTGATGCTGCTTCTTGCACAAAGGGGCCCTGATCCATTAAGTAAATGGAAATCAGATTGCTCCCCTTGGTGCACCAGCACCACTCCACAGCTGGTATAGAGAGCAGAGGTGGGGATGGGGCTATAGATGAACAAAATGTAGGTTCTCTTCTTTTTTTTTTTTTAATCCAAAAGGTGTGGGGGACAAGGCACTCAACTATATCACTGGCATCTGCCAGTGTTCCCGTTCACTTAAGTACATTTATACTAGTATACAAGCATTTTAAATCACTCTACATACCGTTACTTAAGTCCTTTAAACATTATGTACTTCGTACTTATATTTAAGTATATTTTAAAGATACTTAAAGTATATGTATTGCTTTTTATCTGCAAGTACTTTTTCAAAATAGTTTTTTGAAACAACCGCATCCCTCTCATCTGTCCCAGATTTTGACTGGCCCCAGAACCCACTGTCCCAGCTTGGGAGCTTCAAACCCTCAGTTCTGGCTGCCAAGGATTTTTTCTCTTGGCTCTGCTGTTGCCCCATTAAGGGAGGAAGGTGACCCCATCCCTTTCACTTCTGATTGGTCACTGCAAACAGGGGCAGCTCCAGGTACAATGCCCCAAGCGTGTGCCTGGGGCGGCAAGCCGCGGGGGGCGGCCTGCCAGTCGCCGTGATCCAATTTGGTATGTGACATGACATATGGAGCCTGGGCAAGTTGAGGGTGGAGACATGGACAAATGGTCTTCTCTAAAAACAGCCCCTGTAGTAGCAACTCTATGAGAGGCTCACCCAATCCCTGCACTTCCCAGAGCATAGAGAGAGCTGACACTGCTTTTGGGTGCATCCCTTGCACAAGCTTACAAGTGGTGGGAGGCAGCAGGGAAACTTCTTGCTTACTCCCCTGCATCTGCATGGTGACAGACAACTTGCCCCTCTGAGCAGGGCTCAGGTCTTGATTGTGCCCTGCAAGATTATTTCAGGAGCTGAAATGGAGAGCACCAGGCACATTAAACATCTAACTATTTATGTAGACCTAGGCTGTATTGCACACTAGGGATCGGGCCTCTTAACACTACTATAATACAAAGAGTAAACAACTGTGTGCAGATATGTGTGTTATACTCTACATGTTCAAACAGCCAGAAGATTAACACAGGACCCTTGGCTTCCAAACTAAAGCACATTTCACTGCTGTGCAATAAGGACATGATACAACTGGCCTGTATTTTTTTTTTTAGGTTCTTATTTTGGCTCCTGTAGTGTATAGGAATTGAATAATATCCTTTTAAATAGTTAGGGAGCCTTCTATTGGTCCTTCCTGTCTTCTTTTGCAGAAGCCACCAGACCCTAACGGAGCAGTGATGTATATATGCTTTAAGGCCTTGTATGTCCTTATATTGTTAGTAAACACGGTTATTTGGAACTCACCTGTATCTATGTGTAGTTTCTTCACATTCTTAGTGTTGTGTAGAGAGCAAAGACAGAACAGCTCAAATCCATCATCATGCTATTGAAGCACCTTGAAGTCAGGACAGCTCCAGGCCTGCATTAACAACGTTGGCTCTGCTCCTATGGTGTTTACTCAGGCAAAACGTCCACTGGCTTTAGTGGGAGATTTTCCTCAAAAAGAATACGGGACCAAACACCTTGGGAGCAAATAGGAATTGCCACATGTCCACTGAAGCGTCTCTTTAGAAAGAAATAACTCTTCAACTCCGTGTGATACGAAGAAAACACAGAAAACAGATTGTCCACATCAGGGACTAAGGATCTCATTATTTTTATTTGAGAGGGGCTCAGATACCACAGTGATTGGCACAATAGAACACACACCGAAGCATCGGAGAATTCCAGCCTCTCACTATGACAGCCACATTATGAATACTACAAAAAAAAAGGTTGATGTAAGGAAATGGATGAAGGTGGTTTTATGATCATATTTTAAAATGTTTTGTTTGGGTGTTTGTCTATACTGCCAGCTTTCACCCACAGAAAACTATTAACTGTAGGCAAAAGAATAGCTGTGGCCTTATCGTTGCACCATTATGGAAAGCTTTAACAGTCTTTCAAGGACAGAATCCAAGTAGCTGCTCTGTAATGGCAGGAGTCTGATCTCAGGTCCAGTGGTGTAAATCCAAATAATCTATCTGTGAAATGTGCTTTTGTCTGAAAGCTAAAGGTCCTCCTGTGCTAACCATCTTGTTCTCAGTGCAGTTACACCAGTGTAACTGAGATCAAAATGTGGCCCATTTTCCCTCTTACTATTCTTAAAAATGCCATTACTTTTAATCCTCAATTTTATCAGTCCCTCCACATGCCAGCCTGACGTTTGCTGACCAAGATGTATCTTTATTTTTAGTCAAGGTTCTCCTTTAAAACACCTTGCCGGTGTAATGTGTATCTGTGTTTGATTATCTAATCTATGAGCAGATCAGTCCTCTCAGGAAAGAATGTTAACTTGCTCCCAAGAGAGCAGAGTGGTTGTTACACAGACATGTATCTGCATCCATCTCTCTCTTGCATCTTTGTGATTCTGCTAAAACAGATTAGGTAGATAACAGCAGATAGCAGTGCAAAATACTATTACAGCTTTCATCTGTGGATCTCAAAGCACTCTTCAAACATTAACTAATTAAGCAAAATAAGTCTGCAAGGTAAATACCACTATCAACATTTTACAAATGGGAAAACTGAAGCACAGGAAGATTAAATGACTGGCCCAAGGTCATACAGCAAGAAACAGCAGACCCACAAATAAAACTCAGATCTCCTAACTGCCCATCCTGTACTTTAACTACGAGACCAGGGATCGGCAACCTTTGGCACACAGCCCATCAGGGAAATCCGCTAGCAGGCAGGGACAGGTTGTTTACCTGCAGCATCTGCAGGTTCAGCGATCGCAGCTCCCACTGGCTGCGGTTCGCCGTTCCAGGCCAATGGTATCTGCAGAATGTGGCACAGGCCGAGGGATGTGCTGGCCACCGCTTCCCGCAGCCCCCATTGGCCTGGAGCGGCGAACCGCAGCCAGTAGGAGCCACGATCGGCCGAACCTGCAGACACTGCAGGCAAACAAACTGTCCCGGCCTGTCAGTGGATTTCCCTGATGGGCTGCATGACAAAGGTTGTCTATCCCTGTACTAGACCCTTCTTTCTTCCAAGGTGTAACTAATCTGATTGACTGACTCAGAAAGCTTGCCAGACCTTCCAAAACTTTCCTTACAATTCAATTTTATTGTTAAGAATATTTTAATAATTAACTGGGAGATCTTGATTTAACCCTTTAAACACTTGAAAATGTACATATAGTACATGTGGAAACAACAGAACATTTTCACAATGCTGCATGTTGCTCAGAGAGAATATTCTCAAAGTATGTGTGCTTAGTGTAAAGAAACCCCAATGCACTTGCCTCTGTATTTATGAGAAAACTCATCCTATATCAGCTAGATAGAGAATTCAGAGCTGAAAGCTCCTATGAACTCCAACTATCTAAACTGTATTCCATGATAGATTATTATAAACACTAGGTGAGGTTTAAAATGTAATCTAATCTACATTAACCACATCACTATTTACTCTTTAATTCAATCAAGAAAGGCTACATGTGAATCAAGCAGTATCTGTACTTGATGTACAGAGAAAATCTCAGACTTGAATCAATATACTGTCTGTTGTGATAAGCACAACTTTTGGATTATAGAAGTAAAAATTACTTTCTCTGTTTGGCTGACTGAGTTCATGAACTAGCCTGTCCACTGATTAGAAACCAGATCATGCTTTCCTTGGCATTTATCCAGTGGCTGTCTGGTATAAAAGGGTAAAAAAAAGCACATATACCCTATGCAAAAGTAGAAAGGCCAGTGAGTCACATATCTTGAGTGCCTGAGGCACAAAAAATGCTGTTCTCTTCTTCTTCTGGTTACTTTCCATCTATACTCTTCAGTGTGAATGCTGGACTTAAGGTATCAACCTGTATTAGTGAGGGGGGAGACTGACAGTTTTATTCATTGTAAGATGCTTAAGTGCAGTATTGCAGATAGCATATGAAGACAGAAGTCTCTGAATCCTTTTTTTATTACTTCTTACCTACTGTGCACACCAGAAGTGCCACCTGGAAGACTAGGACCCAGTACCAGCTGACTTGCATAAATATGAAAAGGAGCATGGGCTGAGACGAGGACTTGGATTCAAATAAAGCTGTTAAAGGGGACAATTGTTTAGGCTAGTGGTTTTCCAATAATGCCATCCATTCTTTTGCCACATATTGATCTTGAATGTTCTGATTTACAGGAAATTCCATCATTAAACAGCACAATAAGCACCTAACAAATGTGCTGAAAACAGTATTGCTCAATTAGCAATAGGTTTCTGTTAGTGTCCTTATTTTATTTTTATCACACTCTACACAAATCTCCTATTAGAATTGTGGGGGGAGGTGAATCTCAAAAAGCTCAAAGTATGGGTTTGGTCCAAATAAGCACCAGAAAGTTTGTATAGAACTTTATCCAAACATAGAGCCTGCCTAGTCATCCTTATACAACCAAAGCTCCCACTGACTTCAACAGGTCTTGCATAACGACTGCAGGATGTGGTGCATATTGTGACCAGATCCTCATTTAACCCAGACTAGTCTAGCTTCCTGAGGTTACAGAATGAGAGGCAGATTGTGACTGACCTTTGTGGAGGTGCTGGGGGAGGGGATTTTTCTCCCCTTTGTGGCCCCAGTCACAGTCTATATTCCTGCATGCCATCTGTGCCCCCTCTCCCAATTTGGGGCTGCTCCCTCCTAGCCCCCTCAGGGGTGCTTTGTACTTTAAATAAAGAGAAGGGGCTAAGGAAGGGGTAGGGACATGGGCCCACATCCTCTTCAGAGTGGTCTGGCAGTGGCTTCTGAGAGGAGACCCTGCTGCACCATCCTAAGGGATGGTCTAGCTCATGTCATTTGCTCTCTTTATAGCTCTGGGAGGGATTGGGCAACCCCTTTCATTTACAGAGGTTCTCCACCATCCCCAATCATGTCCTGTGCCTCCAATGCATAATCTAATCTTTACGCTGGAAATTGATTGGCCTTATTTTGGAACCATTTTTTATATGATGTTTGGGAGCTCCCTGATTACATCTTATTTCAAGCTCAGCTACAAGTAGCCTTTTCCACAGAATTACAGCAATCCCAGTTCTATCCAGAAGCATGAAGAGGAGAATTGTCACGAAAATGAAAAATACATTTTAAAAATAAAGGTTTCAAAACTTTTGCAAATCTAAAACTTTGGGTAACGTTTTGGGTTGGTTCTTATTTTAGCCAAACCAATTCACCCATCTTTTGTTTCAATATGATTGGTTGGATGTGTCCAGCAGTTCTCCTTAATCCCAGTAAGAAACCATTTGAGAAGAGATTCTGCAAGCCTTACTTTCATTTGTATATTTGCAAATCTCTGATTTATAACATTAAAGGCATCAGCCATTTATTTCCATAAATTTTTGCATTTTAAGACTAGAAGGGACCATTGTGTTCATCTAATCCAGTGGTCCCCAAACTTTGTCAGTGCCCCCCCTTACTCCCCTTACCTGGTCCACACCCCCACAGGCACCATGGTCAGGGGCAGTGGCAGGGAGCAGGGCCGCGGTTGGGGCTGGGGGCAGGGCCAGAGTGGAGCTGGGGTCAGAGCAGGTCTGGGTGGTGCTGCCTACCCGCATTCTGTAGGGGCTAGCCTGTGCCCTGCCAGACACCGCCCCCCATGTTCCTTTGTGACCTCCGAAGGGGGCCACTCCATAGTTTAGGGTCGACAGATCTAATCTGATCTCCTGCATATCACAGGCCAGAGAATGTCACCCACTTGTTCCTGCACCTAGCTCAATAACTTGTGGTGGAACTAGGGCATATATTTTAGAAAAACACCCAGGTTTCATTGAAAGACTCCAATTGCTAGAGAATTTACCACACCCCTTCATGAACTACCCTAATGGTGAATTACTTTCACAGTTACAAATGTACAACTTGACATCTAAACAGTACCAACCATTTTGATAGTCTTTTGAAATAGACAGATGTTTTACTTTTTCAAATCACAATAAGTTGCAGCTGTTAAGAGAACCTGGCAATTGTCCTGATGGCACTCAAAGGCATGACCATGAAGCAGGTCTTCAGTTATGGCCTACTGCATTATTTCTTCACATATCACACCACAGGGTCCATGCTCAATCCTTAGTCTCTCTTTACTCAGCCAGAAGTCTCACTGAAGTTATTGGATTTTTCCTCAGTAAAAACTGAGTTTAAGTCTCATAACTTAGTGAGAGATTATCCAAAGTAAGGGTTGCGAGAAAATACCTCAAGTCTTCAGGATGTGGCCCTGGATGAGCAAGTTTGCTATAAAACTACACACTGTACAGTCTCCAAACTTATCCCACTACTGTGAAAAAGATTTGTTTTACTGCCCTTAACATTAGATACATGTGAATAAGAGTGCCACACTATTCCTACATTCAATATTGTCTATTTTATACACAGTTGGCATGAGTCCAATATTTTGATATTTGTAAAGACATTAGAAATATGCGATTTTTCAATAGATGTGAAAACAACAACGTACGGATTCAATTCACAATGAACAAGATAAACCAAATTATCCCCTTTCTTCCGCAGCACGTTGCAAGGGATGTAGAGCAGAATGTGGCTCACTAGGTTCAGTCCAGGCAGCCAAAATATATGGTGACCACAATAATGAATGTATCATTCTATAATTGTCTTTAGCTTAGAAGTTGTAAAGTCATTGGTCACTTAGTGGGTACAATTTCCAGGTGCACTGAGATCATAGTTAGATCAGAAATGGGAAGGCAAATGTAGTTTGAAGCCGCCTATATTCCCTTTGGGGCGCTTCATGCAAATTATTAAAACCTGCCCATTTCACTAGCCAGGGATCATGTTCTGGCCTCATCCCCTCTGATCTCCATTATATTCCACTCCTAGAAATCCCCTTTCCTGTCAGACCCAACATGCCTTCCATGCTGAGAGTTAGTTGGCTTAAAGCCAACTCTCCAAATTCCCCTGCACTGGGCAATTCTGTATCAGCCTTTTGGAGCTCGTTTAAGGTCCCCAATCTTAGTAACAGGATTTGGTCCAAAGTGCTTTTTTAACAGTATGTATGCCTAACAGTGTCTTCCCAATGCAACTCTCAATTTTTTCCCCATTTCTCATGGCATACCCATAATTCACCCAAACACAGGTTTGACAAATCCAGTTGCTTAGTTTGGACTCATCAGTCAAGAACAGTGATGATAGTGAGAAGGCTAAATGTGAAGAACATAACAAAGGTAATGCGCACTCATGAGACAAAAGACTGATTAAACGAAAAGATAACAGCATTGCAGTTAATATATTATAACCTGTGCAAAGAAAGAACGCTGCCTCTTCCAGCCTTAACTCTCTCACTACCTCAACAGCAGATAGTGATTTTTCAGAACAAAATTGAGAAGTGTGTGGTCACTGCAGTAACTCACCATAATAAGAGCTTGATTTCTTTATCCCATGGGCACGACAAAGAAACCTAATGCATTTTCCAGGATGACCTTAGAATATTTTCCTTGTCACTTTAACTTGGCTTAAAATATGATAAAGCAATTTTCATGGAGAAAAGAAAAGACTAAAAGCCATGTAATTCAGCTCGCAATGGATTTTACGGGCCTCAATGGAATTAATTACTGAAAACTTGCACATGTAGTAATTAATTTCATGCAATTCAGCACCATCTGCAGATGCATTATTTCCTTTCAAAGCTACTATAATTGATGTAAAACTGAAATTGTTAGGAGTTTTTTAGAAAGCAAAAGCTTCTGCATTTTGTTTATGCCAAAACAATTAGATAAGGAAATTAAATATTATTTGAAAAAACTAAACTTTTTTTTTCTGAATAGAAAATGGCTTCCAGTTGTTGGTAAGGAAATTGCTTGAAAACAGCACAGAAATATGATGGATTCGAAACCTCTATGTGACTTTAAAAAACTGTTTTCTGTTTTTAGAAATTATTATGACTTTTTGGAAGAAGTTATTTGTCAATCACAGGTTAAGTGTTGTTCATTAGATCATCAATCACTATACCAGCTCCAAACAAAAGGTATTTATTGTATATACAGTGGGAGAAATCCTGGCCCTCTTGAAGTCAGTGGCAAAAATACAGTAACTCCTCAGTTAAAGTCGTCCCGGTTAATGTTGTTTTGTTGTTACGTTGCTGATCAATTAGAGAACATGCTCGTTTAAAGTTGCGCAGCGCTCCCTTATAATGTTGTTTGGCAGCCGCCTGCTTTGTCCACTCCTTGCAGGAAGAGCAGCCCGTTGCAGCTAGCTGGTGGGGGCTTGGAACCACGGTGGACTGGCAGCCCCCTATCAGCTCCCCACTCCCCTAAGTTCCCTGTGCAGCAGCTGCTCAGCAGGCTACCAATTGCCGGCAGTTCAGCTGTCCCTCCCCCCACTGCCATGTGCTGCTCCTGCCCTCTGCTTGGAGCTGCTCCCGGGAGCTTCCTGCGTGCAGGGGAGGGGGGAAGAGGGAGGCTAATGTCAGGGTGCAGGGCTGCCCGGGGGGAGGGGGGCAAGTGGGGCAATTTGCCCCAGGCCCCGGGCCCCGCAGGGGCCCCCACAAGAATGTCAGAGGCTCCCCCCCCGCCTCCGCCTTCCCCCATCCCCCAGCGCCTCAGCGCGCTGCGTCCAGGAGCAACCCTGGACAGCGCTGCAGCGGTGTGGCTTGGGCGGGGCCTGAGGTCCTCCCGCTCAGAGCAGTGTGGAAAGGGGGCGGGGCTGTGTGCTCCGACAGGCCGAGCGGCAGGAGCTCCTGGACATGGATCGCTAAGGCTCTGGGAGAGGGGGTAAGCGGCATGGTAAGCCCCTCTGAGCCAGGCACCCCCCGACCCCATCCCCCCACCACACCACTGACCCCCAGCTCCGAGCCCAGCCCCTCTGAGCCGGGCACCCCCCGACCCCATCCCCCCCAGCCCTGACCCCAGCTCCGAGCCGAGCCCCTCTGAGCCGGGCACCCCCCCAGCCCTGACCCACAGCTCTGACCCCAGCCCCTCTGAGCTGGGCACCCCCCAACCCCATCCCCCCCAGCTCTGACCCCCAGCTCTGAGCCCAGCCCCTCTGAGCCGGGCACCCCTTGACCCCATCGCCCCACAGCCCTGACCCCCAGCTCCGAGCCCAGCCCCTCTGAGCTGGGTACCCCCCAACCCAGAGCCCAGCTCCCCACCCAGCCCTGGGCAACAGTAGCGCCACCCCCAGGCAGCGACAGCCCATTGACACCAACCATCACCCAGCGACAGCCCATTATGTAATTGCAAATGTATACATACCATTAAAGCATTTAATGTTTTTAAATAATGTATTTTGTGTATTTTCAAATTATTAAAAATTAATTTTTGAATGTATTTCACTGGTTATTATTTACATTTCCAAATACATGTTACTATAGTATTGCAACTTTTTTTTATGGAAGGGGCCTCCGAAATTGCTTTGCCCCAGGCCCCCTGAATCCTCTGGGTGGCCCTGTCAGGCTGTCCCTGGCCCCACTACTCCTGCCCCCCAACCCCTTGCTTACCCCTTCTCCATATAGAGTACGGGGGAGACACAACAGGACTCAGGATGGAGAGAGCTGGACGCAGCTGCTGTCTCAACTTCCTGAGCTTCTTAAAGGCAATGTACTTAGAGTGTGGTGTCAGCGTACTTAAAGGGGCAATGCACATCTCTCTCTCACACACGCATACATGGTGTGTGTCTCTGTCTTTGTCTGCCATGCTATCTCCCCTCCCTCCATTCGTGCTGCCTTGTAGAGTGTGTGGCTACATTAACAAAAATGTGTTAACCCTTGATGGCTCAGCCGAATGCTAGTTCATCATTAGCAGTAAGGCATTCCCTGGGAAATACCTCACCCTCTTCCACCCTCTAACTTCACCACCTCAACCAAGCTTCACAATCACCATTGCTGTTTACAGTATTAAATTGTTTGTTGAAAAAAATTTCCCTGGAACCTAACCCCCGCATTTACATTCAATCTTATGGGGAAATTGGATTAGTTTAACATCATTTCACTTAAAGTCGCATTTTTCAGAAACATAACTACAACGTTAAGCGAGGAGTTACTGTACTCTATATTATTTATATACTATGAAGATATATCAAAGTTGTCTATATTTTGACTATTTCTCTGTATGTTGCTTGTCTTGGGACCAAAAAAAAGGAACTGAGAACACATGGACTATTTTTCTTGTATTTTGTATCCAGTGGCCACTCTATTTATCTACCCCAGTTCAGGAAAAGCATTCCTTCTTCTGGAAGCACTTACTTAAGCTGAAAGCAATGGGAACTTAAGCACACATACTGTCTTAAGACGTTTCCTCAATTAGGGCCTTAGAGTCCAAGTGCTGTGGAGCAAGAAGTACTCTATGTTTGTGCAGCACCTAATGCAATGGAGCACTACCAGGAAGCAGTGCTTGTTTTCAGGAGAGCACTTGTCAATTATTTGTATAACACTGGTATTGATAAGCTCCAACAGACAAAGGATAGGAGAAGCACAGGCACTACTACAGCTGGCGACTATCTGGGGTACAAGGGCTCTCAGACTCAATGGACCCTCCTCCTAATTGTGCAACTATGCAAGGGACATTTGCCACAGTCTAGTCTATACTTTTCATCTTATACCAAATATCCACTTAACTCTCTAGGCTAATAGAGAAGACACAGAAAATAGCTCAAAAACTATGTTGGGAGCTAAAGACAATATAGTCTTGACATCCCTTTCAGGATTTTCTCATTTTAGAATGCTATAGAACAGCCCAGGTGAGTTTTTTGAAATATAAGAGTTTATCAAAACCAAGGTGGGAAGAATGCAAACACAGTAACAAAGACAACAGGTATCGCTATCACTCCAGGAGCAACTACTTTTAAACAAACCAAACAAGAATATGTTTAGAAAAAAACCTGTAAAATATTACAGAATTCTAGCAAATACTGAACAAAGGCACCGACTCCATGGGTGGTCCAGTGCTGGAGCACCCACAGAAAAAAAAATAGTAGGTGCTCAGCACCCACCAGCCACCGGCCGATCAGCCATTCAGCAGTGGTCAGGAGACACTGGAGAGAGGGGCGGAGCAGGTATGGGAAGAGGTGGAATGATGGGGAGGGCTCGGGGGAGGGGAGTATGAAAATATGCATGAAAGAAGCTATGCATGATATATTTAAAATTTCCAGTTCACTGGTGAGGGCCAAGAAATGTTGGAATTAGATTGAAAGTTTGAAAGTATTGAATATTGAGTATGAATAGGGCAATAAAGCTTCCAAAAAGGGGCATGAAATTATACTCCTAAGAATGTTACTAGAATTGGCTATTTTTGTACTATTTCCCACTATCCTTACAGTCACTGACAAGAAAAGATATAAATGGTCTAGGGGTGGCTGGAGAGAGGGAAAGGTATTTGCTCATTTTGAAATCCTGAGATCTTCCTGGGTCTGGATTGAGTGACATTTTAATGTTCCTGCTGCAAGCTTTATCACAATAGGTTATCACCACATTTTCATATGCAATATATTCTCATTGAATATTCTCACCATCCTTATTGTGACAAAAGCACAGAGTCAACAAATGAAAGCAGAAAGTAACATGAATTAATGCAGAATCATAAAAATAGCTTCAAGCTATGACAACAAAATTGCTCAGGATGAATCCTATATGATGATTAGATCAGGAATTGGTAAAACAAGCAAACAAAAAACTCCACACAAATCATTGTTTCTCCAGACAGATTATGATCTTTCAATCCTCCTTGGAGCTGCTGTACATGTACAAGCAACTCAGCCTCATTAAAGTTTTAATTTAAAGGGCTGTAGTTCAATTTTGCTCACCTTTTTTAAAAAAAAGAAAAGAAAAAAAATATTCAGACTATTGAGCTTTGTCATTTTCTGTGGATTAACTTGGGCAAACAATTCAAACTTGCCGCTGTCTAATGTAAGTTGTATTTTGATTAAATACATTTAATATACAGTAGATTGCTTTGAATTTAGCTCTTCATAGACACTGTTGGCACAATATTGTGAGTTACCCATTTCAGATGTTACATAACTGTGTTCCTGACTTTTAAATCAAAGAACATTTCAGGTTACAAAATCTGAGGTTTCATAATCACATATACTGTAGCATGCTGACCTGGATCCTGTGCCACTAGAGACAATATGCTACAAGCCTGGTACTGGATGGTGGGTTTGAGTCCATTATCACATATCACTCATGCTTGTGAATCAGTACAAGTTTGTCTGAGTAAGGAATGGATAAAACTTGAGTAAACACTGTGTGAGGGTCTTGGGATTTGTCCCTGTTTGTGGTGGTACAGTAGGTAGTAGTATTACAAACAAGGTGATCAAGTCTTTTGAGATTCAGAGACTAAAGACTATTTCTGAGTCTCACTACATATTGAATCTGTCATAAATTGCTAATATAAGCAGTCCAGAGTTTCTATTTATTATATCTTTAAAAAAGAATAAAAAAAACATTGTCAGAGGTAGAAATCAGAAAATAGAAGGTTTTATAAGTCTAATAAAATATGAAACCATATAAAAATAAAGAACTGAACATACACTACCTCATGTACATGAAAAATCCTGGGATTATAGAAGGGGATGTGAGTGCATTAATACTTTTATGCGATTGCACTTAGCACTTTTATATGGTCCTTTAAAATGTACCCCATATGGTCTCATTTTGCTTTGAAAGTTCCAGACCTTTGAGCATCTGCAACATATCTGCAAGGGGGTTCTTTCGTATCTTCCAAGCAAACAGATGCCAATGAGGGTATAGACCAAGTAGATTTGGCTAAATTACACCTGCCACCTTCTTCTACCTCTGCTTTTCTCCATTTAGAATTCTACTACCCCACCTCCAATCGGAAATACATTCACAGTTCAGCACAAGATCGCATCACCAGCCTCATGTAATTGCAAACCAAACCTGGTGTAATTGCTACCAGGTAACTTGAATGCAAATATGCACACATGGCAATAGAATCTGTGTTCTCCTCTGGAATAAATTCCTACTGTGCATTAAATATCTTTTTTCACCAAGTTTTGAACCATCAAATTTTAGAGATGAGAGTTTTCTTCAAACAATATGTGAGAGCCACACATGAGAGTACAAAAAATAACTGCTTATCCAAAAAGTGACTTAGGGAGGAGGAGTTGTATGCAACATCGTGGGCTATGTGGCTCACATGACATTGAACTGAAAAGCATTTTATAGCTGTTTTAGGCCTGGCATATGCCACAAACTAGCGGTGTCATGGTACTGTTTTTTAGTACAAACACACCAGGCATTTTCCTAACACAAAGAAAGAGCATACAAATCCCTGTCCCAAAGAGCATACAATCTAAATTGACAAATTCTGGAAGGAACCCGAGTAAGGTTTAACAGAAGGTTTAAATATAGCCCTAGTTTGAACCATGAATGGGTGTTTCTGATATGTGGTTTAGAAAACAATTCTCCAGGCCAGATCCCCACACTGGGGGGGGGGGGGGGGGGATGTGTCTTTGTGGAAGGAAAAATAGTGGTAAAAGCAAAGCTTCCATAATTACAGATAGAGATCTATAGCCAACCACAAATGTGAGGAACTCTAGGATGGAACAATTTCCCATATAGTGTTTAGTTTGTTGCATTAAGACTAAACACTATATGCTCCCATTCAAGTAGCATATATAAGCCAAAAACAACCACAAAAGGCCAGGAGAGAATTTCCCCAAGACACAGAAGCATAGGGCTAATGATTTAAGTATAACCCTTCTGCCCATCTAAGTTGGCAGCAACAAGGGCCGGGTTCTGTATCTAGAGTTCCGTTTCAATAACGCAATGCAAAACCGGCTCGAGCCCCCACCCAGTGACCTGGGACAATTACATACCACCCCCGGGCGCCTCTAAGAGGCAATACTTCCCCTTTCGCAAGCACGGAGTCTGAGTGTAGCAGAAAATGTTTAATAACATGAGGTAAATGACATCAGCATTAAATTGGAAAAACACCACAAACAGGATTCATAACACAAACCACGAGCAAAAGACCCACCCCAGCAAATTGGGCTGTGTCCTTTCCCTTTGGTTCTTGAATCCAGCAACCCAAAAATCACCCAGAGTCCCCAAAGTCTCTTGGGTCCAGCAACCACCCAAAGTCCCAAAAGTCCAACAGCCCCTAAAGTCTCTGTCCCTGGTCAGTGCAGCCCCAGAGTAAAAGGGGGGCACACAGGGTGGTAAGGGGCACCTTACATGATCCAAGGCCGGCTGGCCATCTCTCCATGGGGTTCCGCCGCAGCCTTCACCACGAGCCAGTCCACTTCCTGCCGTCCCATGAACTGCTCTGCTCTATGAGCCGCTCCAGCCGTCCCCGCAAACAGCTCCACTTGCCATTCCTTGGGCCGCTCCAACCATCCCTGCAAGGCTCCGCGCTGCTCCGCCAGCCGCTTAGCTATATAGCTTCAGGCTCCCCCCACTAGTTAACACAGCACTCAGTGATCTCAGCACTTAGTAACTTTAGCTCTTTTATGATTTCAGCTCTTAGTGATTTCAGCTCACAGTAGGTGAGCCCCAGTGCTGGTGCACCATTGGCCCAAAGTGAATTCAGCTCAGCAGCCTGTAACTAGACTCCTAATAGAATCAAAGTTAGCTCTGACATTCAACAGTGGAGAGAGGAAGTGGTGCAATTGGTGTTTCAAGCCCTCAAAGTGGGCCCATACCATCAGGTACAAATACCTATCCCCATCCTCTCTCTCAATTCACTGGGTTGTGGAGCCCATGTCCCTTGTCTAGAGAGTGCTACTTAGGTGATGGTGAGACACTCTGTCATAAAACAGTTTCATTGTCCTTGATTCACATAATCAGGGTAACAACACTTTATTCCTCCTGCCCCAATAACAGAGAAACTGGGGATCCCACACCCCATCCAAAGTAACCACTATCAGTTGCTGTTGTCTCATGCCAGGTGGGTGGGTGTGCCTATGCAAACAAGATCAGCCCCTGGAGTTCTTTTCCACACTCGCCATAATTCACCACCAGATGTCAGGGTAGAGCTCATCCTGACTCTGCTTACATCAGCACTCTGTACTGCACTCTCCTGACAGGTCCTCTCATAGGTGTTATGCCAAAGGTGGTGGCCGAAAGGAGAAGACTGCAGTTGTCAGTCCTATGATGATACTGGACCGTAGAGCAGCCCATAGCCACCAAGATAAATCTGCAGTAAGTTAGAGCAGCCTCAGCGACTGTGCCAACTTATACTCAGAGCAATTTTGATCCCTGCAACAGCCGAGGATCTGGGTAGCACAAAGGTGGTGTAACACCACTTTTGCCCTTAGCCATCATCTTAGGCTACACTCTCTGGTCTACATCTCTCCGAAGATGCAGTACAGAATTTAGCCATTCCTTTATAGCATCAGGAACGTATCTTAATTCTTTCCCCCTTATTTCAAATCCACAATACAAAATTAATTCAATTAAACCTCAATTTAGATGTCACATAGAATCATAGGACTGGAAGGGACCTTGTAAGGTCATCTAGTCCAGTCCTCTGCACTCATGGAAGGACTAAGTATTATCTAGACCATTCCTGACAGGAGCTTGTCTAACCCAATCTTAAAACTCTCCAATGATGGAGAATTCACAATCTCCTGAGGCAATTTATTCCAGTGCTTAACTACTCTGACAGTTAGGAAGTTTTTCCTAATGTCCAACCTAAGCCTCCCTTGCTGAAATTTAAGCCTATTACTTCTTGTCCTATCCTCAGAGGTTAAGAAGAACAATTCTTCTCCCGCCTCCTTGTAGCAACCTCTTTATGTACTTGAAAACTGTTATCATGTCCCCTCTCAGTCTTCTCTTTTCCAGACTAAACAAACCCATTTTTTCCCTGATAGGTCATGTTTTCTAGATCTTTAATCATTTTTGTTGTTCTCCTCTTGACTTTCTCCAGTTTGTCCACATCTTTCCTGAAATGTGGTGCCCAGAACTGGACACAATACTCCAGTTGAGGCCTAATCAGCGTGAAGTAGACCGGAAGAATTGCTTCTCGTGTCTTGCTTACAACACTCCTGCTAATACATCCCAGAATTATGTTCGCTTTTTTTTGCAAGAGTGTTACACTGTTGACTCATATTTAGCTTGTGGTCCACTATGACCCCCAGATTCCTTTCCGCAGTACTCCTTCCTAGGCAATCATTTCCCATTTTGTATGTGCGCAACTGATTGTTCCTTCCTAAATGGAGTACTTTTCATTTGTCCTTATTGAATTTCATCCTGTTTACTTCATACCATTTCTCCAGTTTGTCCAGATCATTTTGAATTTTAATCCTATCCTTCAAAGCACTTGCAATGCCTCCCAGCTTGGTATCATCTACAAACTTTATAAGTGTACTCTTTATGCCATTATCTAAATCATTGATGAAGATATTGAACAAAACCGGACTCAGAACCGGTCCCTGTGGCACCCCACTCATTATGCCCTTCCAGCATGACTGTGAACCACTGATAACTACTCTCTGGGAATGGTTTTCCAACCAGTTTTGCACCCACCTTATAGTAGCTCCATCTAGGTTGCATTTCCCTAGTTTGTTTATTTCAAACGATCTTGCATTTTACCTCCAAGCTAACTTACCTCTCCTCTCAGGGAGAAATCAAGTAAAAATGAAGCTATGACTGCATAATGCAAGTGTCTGGGAATAAAACCTTATGAGGATCACCTTCATGGAATTGCAAGGCATAAGCAATAGAGTCTGAAATTGCTCCACACTCTTTCTCACATTGCAGCATAATGCACTTTCATCCAAGCTGTTAGGTTGGCTACAAATCCACTACATATGGTGTAACATTTCCTAAAACTCCATTCACACACTTTTATAGAACTCCAAGTGAAGAGCCAAAAATGTCTAAGATATCAACGGAAAGGGATTGCGCTATTCACAGTGTGGCTTTTGGGCATTGCAATGCAGATTGTTTTGTCAAAACGTCAAGCCAACTAAGATGAAACTTGAACTCACAGGGCTCAACTCAGATGTAATTCCACGGGACCAAACTGTGCCATTTAAGCCCTGTGATTAGGATTGATTAGGAGCTGCATCACCCAGAGATACAATGGATTGTATGCACAATCCCTTTCCAAGTAGTCTAAATCAAAGACAAGGAGGCAGAATGCACTACCCTCTTGTAGCCTGCTCTCCCACTCCATTATGCATGCCCTGCTTTGCAGCTGATATGGAAGTGGGGGTCAGGGGCAGGGCCACAGCCTCACCAACTACCCATTCCCTTTCAGTAAATCTGTACCCTCTGGGGCACAAGGAGGGTGTAGCCCTTGTATTCCCTTAAAATTAGGGACTGTGATTGTGCCTAGTCTGTAGAGCATAAGGTAGGCAGAATGTCTCCAGGTACACTGGGCAAGTGAGCTCAAAGGTAGCTCCTACACCACCTTTTGGAAACATAACACATACTTCCTCTGTGCCAGCTGCAGTCTGCCAACCTGTGCAGAAGGGCAGTGACCCCAACTGTACTTCACCCTGTACTAGTATCCCTAACCTAGCACTCTTCCAGTCCCAGCACTCAGGGAGCTGGCCCCCCAACATACACATCTGCGTGTGTCTATGGCCACACACAATCAGGCCCTGTAACGTTAAAAGAAAACACATGAGAAATAGAAGATTCTAAACCTACCTCTTTATGATAGAGTATGAATAAATAAGAGTGAGTGATTTATATTGCATTAACCACAGGAGAATTCAACGACTATAAACATCATGTACACTTGAAATTATAGTGACAATTTAAAGGTAATTGAAGGATTCTGTGTGTAAATGTGTCTATATATAACAGAAGGTCCATTTACCAAAAATTGAAGGGAATAAATAATGTGAGATACAATTTCTTTTATACCAAAATGACACTCCAGAGAGAAAGGGAAAGTAGAAGCAGGATAATGTGACAGAGAAAGGCAGACAAAGGGCAGTGCAAAAATGCATGCAGAGGGGGAGGGATAACAAAAAAAAAGAAAAAAAAAGACAATGTACTGAGGAAAAAACCCTAGGCTGCAGTAAGGAGAAATAAAGGTTGGATGACATGATATTGGTAAAACAAAGAGATTAAGTGAAAGGGATAGGTGTAATGGGGGAAGAAAAAAGTAAGAGACTGAGACAGAGAAGAACAAAGTTGAAGGATAAAGTATAAAGGAAGATAATTAATATGATGGAGATAGATATAAAGGTAGTTCAGTGCTAAAGGGAGAGAAGGAGGGAGTGAAAGACAGGACATTTCCACATGGAGACAAAGAGATTTATGTGATTAAGGCATGAGAGAAAGGAAGAGAATGAAATGCATTGGGTAGGTTACACAACATACTAGAAAGAAGTAGGTCAAGGAGCTGTTATGGAGTCACAGCTAGCTACAACACTGACAAAGGGGAAAGTGGTCAGCAATGAAGCAGGAAAGGATAGTGCGACAAAGGAATGGCAAATTGCTGGGGATCTGGCATTCCTGTGAGTGGCTGAATTTTAAAAAAGATCTTGAACAAGGAAAACATGATGCACTGTCTGAAAAAGTGAAACAGAAGGTAAAGTGGGGAAAGAGAAAGGATATGCTAGAAGATATTCCAATAAAACATTTACAACTGGCTCCTCCATAGTTCCCTGTCACTATGGCATCACTGGACCCAAAGCCAGCATGGAGACATTGTGCTGATCTCATGGACTGGGGAGTTGAAAGCTTGTTCTCTAGCCTGTTCCACAGAGGGGCACAGGGAATGATTTGAGGAGAAATCTCCCTGAGGAGAACTCTGTGGAGATCTTGTCCCTCTTTAGGTTCCTCACATGAGTTTTTCCTCAGGAGGAGCTGATCTGGCCCTATGTCTTGAATACAAACAGCTGATTTTTCACATTGCTATGACTTTGATAATTTGTTTAGCTCTGCTTTTTTGGCCATGTGAAATATTTTGGATCATACTAAAAATTGCAAGGTTTATTTAGAATTTCCCCAGGATTTTGTTACTCCTCAGAGACTAGCTTAAGTAAAATCAGATATTTGGTATCAGATTTACAGAGATTATGGAAAATATTTTCACCACATATAAAGCTCTTGGAGTGTTACAGTCAGTGGCAACACATAAACCCTATATGAGAAACTCTGTTTGACTTTTAACTTTTCAAAAGTCCACTGGAGTTTGTTTTAATTGGCATACATTTTTAACATTTCAGATCTGGTGAACAATATTGGTGGAAGAGCCCTTTTAAATGTGAAAATAGAAGTTGATGGCACTTTCTGGATTGCACAATATCTTGTAAGTATAATAGACCACATACATTTTTGAGACAGTAGTAATCTACTTACTGATTTTTTCAACATTTTCAAAATAATTCCTCTTTACTCCAGGCACATTTTGAATAAAATTGGCAAAACAGAAAATAGTTTTTAAAATAGCTCATCACTAATAATTCCTAGCATCCATTTTTTCCAGAACTAGCTCCAATAACAACAAAGGGCAGGTTTCATAATCATACAATAGACTACATAGCTCCTAGTTAACAAACGGAAGGTGCAGTAGACTATAGGGCCAAATTCTGAAACCCTTATCCATTCTGAGTACTGCCTTACTCCACAAGCAGTCCTTCTGAAATCAGTGGGACTACTTAGTGAGTGAACTACTACTCAGCATGAGTAAGGATTTCAGAGTCTGGCTCTGTCATAACTATAAAGGGAAGGGTAACAGCTCTCCTGTGTACAGTACTAAAATCCCTCCTGGCCAGAGACTCCAAAATCCTTTTACCTGTAAAGGGTTAAGAAGCTCGGGTAACCTGGCTGACACCTGACCCAAAGGACCAATAAGGGGACAAGATACTTTCAAATCTTGGGGGGGAGAAAGGCTTTTGTTTGTGCTCTTTGTTTAGGGGTGGTTCGCTCTTGGGACTGAGAGGGACCAGACATCAATCCAGGTTCTCCACATCTTTCTAAACAAGTCTCTCATATTTCAAACTTGTAAGTAAACAGCCAGGCAAGGCGTGTTAGTTTTCCTTTGTTTTCTCAACTTGTAAATGTACCTTTTACTAGAGTGTTTTAAGATCAAAGGGGGTTGAATCTGTATTCACCAGGAGTTGGTGGGAAAAAGGAGGGGGATGGTTAATTTCTCCTTGTTTTAAGATCCAAGGGGGTTGGAACTGTATTCACCAGGAGTTGGTGGAAGGAAGGAGGGGGGATGGTTAATTTCTCCTTGTTTTAAGATCCAAGGGGTTTGGATCTGTATTCACCAGGAGTTGGTGGGAGAAAGGAGGGGGATGGTTAATTTCTCCTTGTCTTAAGATCCAAGGGGTTTGGATCTATATTCACCAGGGAATTGGTGAAAGGTTTCTCAAGGCTTCCCAGGGAAGGGAATTAGCTTTGGGAATGGTGGCAGCGGACCAGATCTAAGCTGGTAGTTAAGCTTAGAAGTCTTCATGCAGGCCCCCACATTTGTACCCTAAAGTTCAAAGTGGGGAAGCAGCCTTGACAGGCTCATACTTATAACTTACCTATTTTGTATGGCAATTAGTCAGGCTTCTGCTTTACTTGTAAGTTATCAAGTCTGAACCCCAGCTGCAATCCTTTCATTGGTCCCTCTTACATTGTTAATGAAATTTTATCATCTATATATATGGATGAGTAGAACTCAGTATATGTAGCTCCCATTTACTTCACTGGAAATTTTAGGTGTGCAGAGAATGCTGCATCAGGTCCTTAATATATAGATTAAAGCCCTTGTACTGCAACTGGTTCTACATAGAAAGAACTCTATATTTTCACAGTACTGCATGGACTTCAATGGGTTTGTGAGCACAGCCAGTTGCAGGACTAGGGCCTTATTTTCCTGAAAAAGGTGCTTTGCCAAAGACACTCTTAGTGCATGCCCTATATGGAATCGAAAACCTGTATTTGAAATTCGTGAAGCAAACACCTCAGGCTTGAATTTCTAAACTAATTCTACGAGCCATCTGTACCAATCAGTGTCTGTTCAAGATAGGAAAAAGTTTCATTTCTATGCACGCTAAACACGGTTATGCAAGCAGATGAGTTTCATGTAATCAGACAACTAACGGAGGAAATAAAAATAGAAAGTCAACAAAAGACTTCGCCATGTTCAGTATGTACATTTCTCAAGGCACATTAGTGGCCACAAAAAAAGACTAGATGGCCCCTTTAAGGCCTGCTCTTTGAAACAGTTAGGCATTTATTTTCTGTGAAAAATGTACAGCTTCAGTCTAGCTGGTGATGATGGCAATAAAATAGGAGCACTGACAACATTGTTTCCCTCCTTCTTCACTTTTGAAAGATCTTCTCAGGAGATGGCTCTGTTGAAGTAGCCAAATAAACTAGCTGCTCTAGTAACACAATTCGATAGGTGGTCTCGTATTTTTTAAAAAAAAATCAGATAAGAGAGAGTGAAATGTTTTGAAATTTCAATAAAGTTTTTTATCGACATTTTGACTTTTATTTTAAAAAATGAGGGATTTTTTCATTAAAAGTTCATCTCCCCCCCCCTTTATTTATTTTACTTTGATTTCTCCTCTTCAAGGAGGATTTTACAACCTGTAAACACAAAGAGAACTATGGGCATGCAGATTGAACTCCATGGAGAAACAGGAGGGTGACTATTCCTGAGACACAAAGAAGGCTTAAATAGAACCAAAGGGAAAGACAGCAGAAGGAAAGGAGAATTATAGACTATCACAAAATGGATTATTTTAGCATATATTACAGATCAGAATCTAGTCAGTGCTCAATAAACTCATTACTGGATAAGAAACTACATCCGGTCAAAGTTCTTATAGTTTCCAGGAGTTACATACTGCTTTTTCAAGTGAAAAAATGTCTTTGAGACTTCTAATGCTTTTGTCTTTTTGTACAGGGAATTCTACTCTCGAGTTTATTTGCTTTTTGGCAATCAATAAAGTTATTTGTACAAAAGTCCCTTTGTATTTGTCTAGTCTGGTACTTTCATTTATGTGAACAAAAACTGGAACATAAAGGAATTTTCACATTAGCTATTCTACTTGTGGTATGAATCACTTGAGACAAATACATTCAGAGTTTAGAAAAAGTTCAAAACATGCATGGAGTCAGCTTGTTTTTTTTTTTTTTACATTTTGGACAATCAAAAAAAGACTAACCTTAACTAAACAAAGTTAACCCTCTGGGGACTAGATACATATGGTGGTGAGTATTTTACTATAGCAATCTTTATTTAACATTGCTTGATACTTCAAAATATACTTGCACTCTTCAGTCCATTTCTCACCAAACTTCTCCAGATTTAGATCTATTTCCAAGTCTTGTTTAAGTTTTATTAAAGGTTCACAGGCTGATTCTATCAAAATTATATTGTATTTGGAAAGTGGTTTTCCACCAGTAGTTCACTGCACCATTCCTCCCTGAGTTCTTGTATGTGGGAGGAACAGTCCCTTCAGGGGGCACCTCATTTTTAATTTCAATACCTAGCCAGGCCCCACCTTCTCCCTGCCTCTTCCTGCCCCCTTTGGGGTGTCCTGTACCATATACAGAAATAATATTCCCTGAATTCTAGGATACTTGTTTTCATAGGTGTAGTTTGACTTCTATATTGTAGGGGGCAGCTCCAGTCTGGCCAATAGGGCTGCGCATGGGGCGGGACACAAATTCCGCACCATTTCATATTGAGGGGGGCACAACTTTAACCATGATTCCAGGGGCTACTTAGGCAACTGAAAACTCTAATGTTTTTGCAGGTAACTTAGAAATGTCTGACAGGAGCACTGTATCTAATGCCTATATCAAGAAAGAAAATTAAATAAATATAATGAGTTACCATGAGTTATATTAAGAGTTACCATCTTATGTCAAGACACAAGAAAGGTAGGAGATAGACGGGGGCCAGGAACAAGGGCAGAATGATGAAATGACAGTGAACCAAGCACGTGCTATATAGTAGTCATGCACCGCTAGGCTAGCCATGATATCGGAAAAGGTACAGGAGGATTAACTTTGTGATAGCTCCTGCCACTGCATAGCATGAGGAAGGAATCCAAAGATGTTTGAGAAGATGGCAGCATAGGGAGTGGGTCACTGGATCTGCATTAACATGGAATTGTCACCAGAAATCAAGCCTGTGCTGGCTGCTGCTGCAACAGGTGCTACATATTCCTTTATCTTAGCACAAGTGGAAAAGGTATCAGTCCCACTGAAATATCAGAGACTTCAAAGCATGATGAAGACTGCAGATCTATCTTGTCCAATGGGCTGTCCTAGCCTGAGTTGGAGAACAGGAGGCAAATTGGCCCCTGTCAGCCTCAAACAGGGTAGGAACATTCTTTCCCCCTTAGTTCCTACACCATGCTCAGCATAGGTTTCAGGAAAGAATTCAGGTTTATGAATCAAGGTGATCACGGAAGGCCCACAGGAATGAAGTGAATCACCTGCATAAGCCAAAGTATTCCAGTGCACACAGGAACAGAGATGTGGGCAGGTATGACACGGCTACATAGACATCCACAAACTCTGCTTTCACAAGACAACTATAGTCAGCATTTGCTTTACTGCCAGTGGCACAGCTGTCACCCAGAAGCCCCGCTTGACATTCCACATGCCCAATATTCCTAAACCTGACACACATCAATCCAAGAATCACTCCTAAACTTGTTTCTCACTTTCCCATGCTGCTTCTAAATTGGTATTTTTGCTCCTCTTTTATTACCTTCACATCCTTCTATATCCTCGGTATAAAGGAAATGGAATGAACACAACTTCTTAAAATGCAGTTTGATTGAAAGCCCAGACCCTGTGGTTGGCCAGATGAAGAGAAATGTCACGGATACAGTTGTGCTAAAAAGACTGATGGCTAATCCGAAAAATATCTGCAGACTCCAAGCTCCCTATTGTATTTCTTCGGAACGTGTTTGACTTTTTTTTTATTTATGTGTGTAGTATCTTGTATTTTTGCTCCCTACGCTCCTTATTTTTTGTGTTCGTTTTACAGTCTGTTTTTGCAGGTAGTGGTGTAGAGCTTGACCCTCTCAGCTGAGCTATAGTGTTTTCTTTGAAAGGCGTCCTGAAAATATTTTGTCTTGACTGACTGAGGGATTATGACATTGTTCAGAGCCTCAAATTCAGCAGGAGATTGTGTGCGAAATGAAAGAGTGGGAGAATGCCTGAGTAGAAACAGGAGAAGAGCCTCAGGCCAGATCTACACTACAAACTTACATCGGTATAACTACTGTGCTCAGGAGATCCACACCCCTTGCCCCAGCCCAATGAAAGTGAATGAGGATGGGGGAGAGGGAGCCACCGAGAGAGGGGGAATGTAGTAAGTGGCGGGCAGGGCCTCGGGGAGGGGGCGGGGCTAGGGTGTTCAGTTTTGTGTGATTAGAAAGTTGGCAACCCTATCTAAAACCACTGGTAGATTTGCCTGAGTAAAGACTGACTAAGGACCTCACGATTTGCCCCAGAATTATTTTCTATATAAATCTTGTTCTATCATAGAAGTAAACAAGACTATGGAAAAGCAGGAGCTCTCCCTACAGTCGGATTACTTCAGCACAACAACTGTATGTAAAGCTACTTGTGACAGTCCAATCACCATGAAGGTTAACTCCTCAAGGCCACAAGTAAAGATGAATAATAGTCACCCTGAGCTGTTGCTAGGAAGCACCTTATACTACAAAAGAAATAGTGACTTGCTGGCAATTATTTTACCATTGCTTTATTTAAAGTCGCAATGTAAAGCAGCATACATGAAGAAGAATTTTCAAAAGGGGTTCTGGAATGCACAGTAGGATGCTCAAACTCTCATTATTTGGTACTCTTGAAAATTTTGGAATTTTCAAAGCTGAGGATGATTAGTAACAGAAGTTTGAATATTCAGCTGTCTTTCTGGGTAGTCAGGCTGCCTTGGGCTTTAGTTCCAGCAGCGAGCTTAGCCACTGGGACTTTCAGAAGCCACCTGTCACGTGCTCAAGTGACCTCAGTACACTGCTCCAGGTTCACAACACTCAGTAAGAACCCAAACTGGTTGAAAGCAATAGCCAGATAAAATGCTCAGATGGGTGTGGAAAAACCCTTTCTCCATGCTTAATATCCCTTAAGCGGGACTCAGCAGAATTGTTGCAGAAAAGGAATGTACTCCAGACAAAGGGCTACCTTGGCAGTCTTTTGTGACAAACCAAGCAGCACATCACAAAGGCTCATGGGGAGGGCTATGAGCACTTCTGAAAGTCTCAGTTGTGCAGCCAGCACAATCTGAAATGTCCCACATTCATTATAGTCACAGAAATGTCACAAAAAGAGGTATCCTCTCACTTTAATAGCTGAAAAAATGTTTAAATTACAAATAGAGAATCATGAAATTGAATTGCAGCACAGAACTTTAGGCTTCCGGCCTGCCTACTTTTTGAGGTCAGCATCATGCACTGCATCCCACATTTGGATTGCAGCAAGTGGACCATCAACAAAACATAAAAATGACCATATTGGTTCAGACCAATGGTCCATCTAGCCCAGTATCCTGTCTTCCAACAATGGCCAATGCCAGATGCTTCAGAGGGAATGAATAGAACAGGGCAACTATCAAGGGATCCATCCCTGTCATCCAGTCCCAGCATCTGGCAGTCAGAGGCTTAGAGACACCCAGAGCATGGGGTTGTGTCTCCAGGGCCGGCTCCAGGCACCAGCTTACCAAGCAGGTGCTTGAGGCAGCCACTTCGGAGAGGGGCACCACGTCCAGCTGTTCGGCGGCAATTCGGCGGACGGCCCCTCACTCCTGCTCGGAGCGAAGGACCTCCTGCCGAATTGCCGCCTCAGATCGCGATCGTGATCACGGCTTTTTTTTGTTTGTTTGTTTTGTTTGGCTGCTTGGGGCGGCCAAAACCCTGGAGCCAGCCCTGTGTGTCCCTGACCATTTTGACTAATAGCCACTGGTTGACCTATCTTCCGTGAACTTATCTCATGGAGAGGCTTGGCATTCAGATCCTTAAATGTGTGCTGGGACTGTCCACTTGCTACACGTTTTCCCCTAGAGCACACAGCAGGGCTTGGGTGTGACTAACAAGCTTGTATGGAAATGCCCTGAACACTCACACTTGTGCATGTGAGCTCCCTCACTCGCATACAAGATTTAAAAACCCCAGCACCACTCATGGTCCCATGATCTCTGGCCCAACAGCGTGGGGTGTCAGTCTGGTTGAGTTTAATATTGTGATTGTTTCCTAACTATTCAGTTTCCAACTGTCTTCTTCTATCAGTAGAAATCAAAAAGGTTAAAGCCTCTGGTAACTATTACCATAAGAAATGAAGAATTACCTTTTCTTTTACTGGTCTCAAGGCATTTGACCATAACCTGCAAACAGCTAAACTGACTAAGTAAAACAAGGTTAGCAAAAGAATAGCAATAGGTGGATATTGTTAGTTATCTCATCCTCCTTGTACATTTCTCTCCAGTTCTAGTCATGTATTTGTGTTACACTAGTCAGTTGTGACCACGTTCCATTACTTATGTATTTTTTTTAAAAAGTCTTGTGCCCTTTTTCTGTTTCACTGTCATAGACAGTAGTAATTTTTATCCTAGATTAATTTGTTTCAATTCACCTCTGTGTTTATGGCTCTCTTTCTTCAGATGATGTGTATCTCCTCTGTCTCTCATGTTAGTTTGCTGCGGCAGCAGTCCACAGGGAATTAACTATTTCTGGAATTCATTCAGTAACATGGTTCAACTAGGCCTTTGTACATTGGACAAAGACAGTATCTCCCATGACAGCTATTTATACTACTCTGGGACAAGACTTATTGGTGACAGGGAGACCACAGTTACAGGTGTCACAAGGGTATAAACATAGTGCCAGTCATAGATTCCAGCTGTGTTTTCTTATTCATCTGGAAAGAAAGTATTACAAGATAATTCTACTTTGAGGTTTTCATATTTGTAATTAGATTGACAAAGAAGAGAAAAATAAATTATACAGTTCATACAATACACTTACACACAGATTTCTGCTCTGTAAGGCAAAGATAACATGATAATACTGTGTACTGTTGATGAATAGTGAATGAAATGAAATTAATAGCAGCAAATTTAAAACAAACAAAAGGATGTATTTTTTCACACAACATATAGTCAACCTGTGGAACTCTTTGCCAGAGGATGTTGTGAAGGCCAAGATTATAACAGGGTTCAAAAAAGAACTAGATAAATTCATGGAGGCTAGGTCCAACAAGGGCTATTAGCCAGGATGGGCAGGGATGGTGTCCCTAGCCTCTATTTGCCAGAAGCTGGGAATGGGCGACAGGGGATGGATCACTTGATGATTACCTGTTCTGCTCATTCCCTCTGGGGCACCTGGCATTGGCCATTGTTGGAAGACAGGATACTGGGCTAGATGGACCTTTGGTCTGGCCCAGTATGGCCGTCTTTATGTTCTTATGTTCTTATGAATAATAGCTATCTGAGCACAGAAACACTTTATAAATCACACCCTCCATTTGAATATCACTATAATAATATGCTTATCCATTAACCTAATTGTTCACACATGGGTTGAAAATATTGCTGCACAACACAAATACAAAGCTAGAATTTCACATTGGAGATGTTCACCAAGATTTGTTAATGCATTTGTCCCTTTATTAAGAGAATTCAATAGTAACTGAATACCATTGTAAGCAACATGCCCTTAAAATGGTTTGTCCAAATGGAAATGTGTCTACACAAGCTCATCCATAATTGTTGGGCATCTGATAAATATGTAATAAATGCATGATTGAACTTTTAGATGTTGCTTTATTACAGTGTGCCAGTATGTTTTCATCCAGCAAATCTAGAACTTTTTATACAGCTAAAGAAGGAATTAAACCAATAAAAAATGCTGCCCATTGCATATTGTGGTTAAAATGATTGCTTCCTTAGACTTTAAGGCCATGAGTTTTCTTAAGATCACAGAAGGATATTAGTCAGCCTGTGAGTGCTTCATTCAAGAGATCAGTTTCTGGAGGGTATTTGCAGAAAAACATGGTTAGTGTACTGACTTTCATTCTCAGTATCAACAGTGAGTAATGTATGCCTTGGATAAAATAGCTGTTAAATCTACGAGCTATAGACTGTCTCATTATGCCTGTAAATATGGTCCTGTAAGAGAGAAGTGGGAAGTCTCTAGTCCTATTCTACTCTGTTACAGAGATTATACAACAAGCAGAGCCCCATGGAACAAACAATTAAACCACAGAGAGAACAAGTGACCCTGGGCTGACAGTTTGTGCTATGGGAGAGAAACTTGAGTGGTTGAATATTCCCAAGGCTTGGCACTAGAGGCTTAAAGGATAGGCTGGTTAAATGTCCACTCTTCTCTCAGCCAGAAGGCATCATGGAAAATGTAGTCTGGGGTAGCTGGAATTGGTGGTTCTTCACAACAAGGCATACTGGGAAGGATGCAAGCAGCCTCCTCCCTCATAACAGAGGGGACTGTGGAGGGAGTCAGAGTTGCTGGGAGAACTCTGCCTGGTTACTTTAGCTACCAGGCCTCTGGGGAATGTCTGGGACCCCAGCAGAAACACCTGGGAGGAGAACCCTGGGAGGGTTTCTTTTGTTTCTTTTGAGCTTTATTACTAGCCTTGTTCAGTTAGTTTGGACTTTTCCATCAGACCTCTGAAATGAGTCAGGTTCTCTGTAGAAAAAACATATAGAGAAGTCATACTGTTTGTTCTGTAGGAATTTAATGGACACGGTCTTCTGTGAGTACCGGTCTTCTCCACTGCCTTAATGAGAAATTTCCACAAAGTATCTTGCTCTCCATATACGCATCAACTGCAATGCCATGAGTAGAATAACTCTTTTGTTCAGCAGGTTTCCAAGATCATTAGGATTCATTCGTATTGTAACACCAAGGATTTTGCACCATACTGGAAACTAGCCACACATGCACAAAATCAGAGATTAGTTTGGTCCTTACAAAAGTCCTGTTTATTTGATGCTCTTGAAGTACCTATAATAATGCCTTTTTAGCTTAACAACAGGGGGCATGGATCGGTGTTCATGTCGCAGTCCCCGTCAGTACTCAGCCCAGGCCCGGGAGGCTAATGATCCAACCAGTGGACCAAATTCAGTGATGAATCCTGGTCATATGCCACCCGAGGCACATTGCACCTATGCTAAGAAGAAGCTTAACAACAGACTTCTCTATCATGTGCTCTAATAGGTGGAACAGTAATTAAAATTAGACCGATAAAAGATGCAGCCTACACTAGAAAATTGTACCACTTTAACTACACCATTATAGTTAAAATAGTACACCACGCCCTTCTGTTGCCAGAGTTATGTTAGTATAAAGGGGCTTTATACTGGAATAGCTATTCCCATATGAGAAGAAGAATGAGCTGTACTGGTATAAGGCACTTTATAGTAGTATAATTGTGACCATACTAGGACTTGTACTGGTACAGCCATATCAATAAAGGAAAAAAAGAAAAAGAAAAATCACACCAGTAACGGACATAATTATAGTGGTACAAAAACTATTGATTGTATGTAGAGTACACCTAAGGTGACTAGGCAAAGAGACATTGGCCTTTCTAAGGCCTGGTCTACATAGGAATTTACTTTGGTATGGCTACATCTCTCAGAGGTGTGCAAAATCCACACCTCTCAGTGATCTAATTATACCAACCCAACCCCTGGTGTAGACATTGCTATGTTGGCAGGAGAAGTTCTCCGTCTGCATAGCTACCACCTCTCGTGAAGGTAACTATGCCAATGGGAGAAGTTTTCCTGTTGGCGTGGGAGCGTCTTTACTTAAATGCTACAGCAGCACAGTTGCACCGATGCAGCTCTTTAAGTGTAGACCTGCCTTAAGACTAGGAAAATAAGGTGTGTTTAGTAAATGTGTTGGTTGACACACGTTAATTACATGTTTTTACCACCACTTATCACCTAGTAAAGACAAAGCTAGTGGTGTTAATGTTTTACCTGATCCCAGTCAAACCTACTAGAGTCATGGTTTTAAATACCACTGTCTTTATCTACACTATACATTAAGTGGTGTTTAAAATGTGCTAAGTAGCACATTAGCTAACACATTTGATAAGCATACCTCATTTAAACTAGTTCTGTTAGGACAACTACTCACCTAATCAAATCCCCACAAATTGCTACAGAATTATTTTATTAAAAGTGCACATATGCATAATTAAGTGAGTAAACTCCATCTACCCTGGTATTATCTCAATCTTACTTAAAAATTTTCAAAAAAAAAAGATCTTTCCATGAGGAACATCTATGACCAGATTCATAGATTTTCATAAATCCATATAAAGTTTAAGGCCAGAAAAGACCATTGTGATCATCAAGTTGACCCACTGCATAACACAGACCATAGAACCTAACTTTGTAATTTCTACCTCAAGCTCATAGAATCATAAAAGTATAGGACTGGATGGGACCTCAGCAGGTCATCTAGTCCAGTCCCCTACACTCAAGGCTGGACTAAGTAATAACTAAACCATTCCAGACAGGTGTTTGTCTAACCTTAAAAACCTCCACTGACAGAGATTCCACAACGTCCCTAGGCAATTGGTTTGAGTGCATAACTACCCTGACAGGAAGCCTTTCCTAATGTCCAACTTAAATCTTTCTTGCCACAATTTAAGCCCATTGTTTTTTGTCCCATTCTCAGAGGGTAATAAGAACAAATTTTCACCCTCCTCAGTCTTCATGTCCCCCCTCAGTCTTCTCTTCCCAAGACTAAACAAATCCAGTTTTTGCAATCTTTCCTCTTAGGTCATGCTTTCTAGATCTTTAATCATTTTTGTTGTTCTCCTCTCGACTTTCTCCAGTTTGTCCACATCTTTCCTGAAATGTGGCACCCAGATCTGAACACAGTACTTCAGTTGAGGCCTTATCAGCACAAAGTAGAGTCAAAAAATTACTTCTCATGTCTTGCTTATAATACTCCTGCTGATGCAAAAAAAAAACAAAAAACAAAAAAACCAAACATCATTCTGGGATGTTTGTTTTTTTCTGCAACAGTGTTACACTGTTGACTCATATTCAGCTTATGATCCATTATAACCCCTAGATCCCTTTCCTCAGTACTCTTTCCTAGGCAGTTATTTCCCGTTTTGTATGTGTACAACTGATTGTTCCTTCCTAAATGGAGTGCTTTGCATTATCCTTATTGAATTTCATCCTATTTACTTCAGACCCTGTCTCCAGTTTGTCCAGATCATTTTGAATTTTAATCCTATCCTCCAAAGCACTTGCAATGCCTTCCAGCTTGGTATCGTCTGCAAACGTTATAAGTGTACTCTCTATGCCATTATCTAAATCACTGATGAAGATATTGAACAGAACCAGACCCAGAACTGATCCTTGTGGGATCCCACTCATTACGTCCTTCCAACATGACTGTGAACCACTGATAACTACTCTCCTGGAATGATTTTCCAACCAATTATGCACCCACCTTATAGTAGCTCCATCTAGTTTGCATTTCCCTAGTTTGTTTACGAGAAGGTCATGCGAGACAGTATCAAAAGCCTTCCTAAAATCAATATATACCACAGCTACCACTTCCCCCCATTCACAAAGCTTGTTATCCTGCCAAAGAAAGCTATTAGATTGTCTTGACATGCTTTGTTCTTGACAAATCCATATTGACTGTTACTTATCATCTTATATCAACACAACTTCTGTTTGAGCAGTAGCATAACTTCTGCTTGAAATTTAAAACCCATATGCACTTACTTGCACAGGTCCCCTGCATGGTCCATTTCCTACACAAGCGTAGTTTGTCAACCTATGGACATTTTGTATTTTAAAATATTACACATAAAATATGTATAGCATATATACTGCCCTGTGTTATAGCAAACACTGATATTACAGTATTCAGAAGCATAGTACATTTAAGTCACACCTAATAAATATAAATTTTATAAGCATCAAATGCACATATTAAGTAGTTCAATCTGTCTTGCTTTATCACATCACCTACATCCCAAGTGTCAGCTTACTTTAAAAAGGCTTAGCTATGATTTCTTTGAAAGGGGACATAATAAAACACACATTAGGAGTACTACAGATTGCATATTTTTTGAATCTATATCATATGTTCTAAGACACCAAAGAAGAGAGAGAAATTCTCTGAGGCTTGCTATGAAAGTTGTAAACAAAGCAGTTAACTACTGTACATCACATGGAGCCAATCTGTTTACAAGGACAAAATAACTTAAAATTGGTATGTTGAAACAGAGGATTTGTAATATTGTATGTCTTTTGCTACATTTTAAGTACATAAACCAACTATAAGGAGACACCATTATCCTGGGAAGACACTTGGGTCCATCCTGTAAAAAATATAATATTAGAAAATAATGACCTAAAAATGGTTTATTTCAGTATTTTGAACATTTACAGAAAAATACTGTAATTTTTTATGAGGGATACCATCAGTATAACTTCTATGAATGTCAGTGGCACTGCACGTGCATAATGACAGGAGAGTAATACACTTTGGGCTTGTCTATGCAATGCGCTATTCCACACTAGAGAAGTGTACATTCTAGTGCACACTAGATTGTTGCGCACTAACTGGTCCATGTAGATCCTGCTGAAACACAATAAAAGTCCCCCAGTATGTGTTAGTGCACTCCCATTTCAAACAGTATTACACTAACGGGCACTAGGGAACATTTAGTGCATGCCAACAGAATTCATACAGGCCAGTTAATGCACAACACTCTAGTGTGCCCTAGAATTTACATTCCTCTATTGTGAACTAATGCACCATGTAGACAAGCCTCTTGTGGTGACATACAGGGCCAGATTTCAAAAGCAGTCTCTGTGCTCAGGAGTTTTTCCATGTGTAAAACTTGACATTTCTATGTACCAAATCAATAGTTGGGCACTATTTCTAGTTTCTCACTTTTCACATACAATGGTGTGTGCATATGAAAATGCCCACATTCAAGTGTGCAAAAACACTCATATGAAAAATAATTGGGGGTTCAAATTTAGAGGCCAGCAGGGCCGGCTCCAGGCACCAGGCAACCAAGCACATGCTTGGGGCGGC
>NW_020664393.1:39158997-39189227 GCF_002925995.2 Terrapene triunguis
CTAAATGTTTTTTATTTATCTCCATTCCCCACCACTCTTTAGCAGCTTTTGATCTATCTCCAGGACCAATTCAAAGCTGTCCTACTGGTTTTCAGAATTTTCTATGGTTTCTCTCCAGTCACCTCAGATCCATCTAATCTCCCAATTACTTCAGTCTGATTCGTTTCTGTCCACTCCCCACAATTCACAAAGGGATTGTGCTTTTGTTTGTTCTGTCCCATCTATTTCATTTTCCCCACTCCTATTTAAATCACATCTTAAACCTTCCTTCCTTTATCTCTAGTTGATGGGTGACCCTGTCTATAAAGCCTCTTATTTTACTATGTAAACAATCTTTTTTTCATATGACAAATAATGATTTTTTTCCTTTCATAGTTTTCGTGGTTAGCTGAATCATTTTGGCAGCTCTCAGCTAAAAAGAGAATAAGAAGTCACTTCATATGTTTCTACATCTAAAATGGATTATAAATAAGTAAAATAATGAATTTCTCAAATGTAATCACTAGGGCTGTCAAGCAATTAAAAAATTAACTGTGATTAATCGTGTGATTAAAAAAATTAATTGTGATTAATTGTTCGATTAATCGCACTGTTAAACAATAATAGAATACCATTTATTTAAATTTTTGGATATTTTCTACATTTTCAAATACATTGATTTCAATTACTACACAGAATACAAAGTGTAAAGTGCTCACTTTATATTTATTTTTGATTACAAGTATTTGCACTGTAAAAAAATATATATTTTTCAATTCACCTAATACAAGTACTGTAGTGCAATCTCTTTATCATGAAAGTTGAACTTACAAATGTAGAATTATGTACAAAAAATAGCTGCATTCAAAAATAAAGCAATGTAAAACTTTAGAGCCTGCAAGTCCACTCCTTGTTCAGCCAATCGCTCAAACAAGTATGTTTACATTTGCAGGAGATAATGCTGCCAGCTTCTTGTTTATAGTGTCATCTGAAAGTGAGAACAGGCATTCTCATGGCAATGTTGTAGCCAGCATCCCAAGATATTTAAGTGCCAGATGCGCTAAAGATTCATACTGTCCTTTCATGCTTCAACCATCACTCCAGGGGACATGCATCCATGCTGATGACGGGTTCTGCTCAATAACAATCCAAAACAGTGCAGACCAACGCATGTTCATTTTCATTATATGAGTCAGCAGAAGGTTGGTTTTCTTTTTTGGTGTTTTGGGCTCTGTAATTTCCACATTGGAGTGTTTCTCTTTTAAGACTTCTGAAAGCATGGGCCACACCCCATCTCTCTCAGATTTTGGAAGGCACTTCAGATTCTTAAACCTTGGGTCGAGCACTGTAGCAATCTTTAGAAATATCACATTGGTACCTTCTTTGTGTTTTGTCAAATCTGCATTGAAAGTGTTCTTAACATGAACAACATGTGCTGGGTCATCATCTGAGACTGCTATAACATGAAATATATGGCAGAGTGCAGGTAAAAGAGAGCATGAATGGGCATAAGAATGTTTATCATATCTGGCACATAAATACCTTACAATGCTGGCTACAAAACTGCCATGCAAATGGCTATTCTCTCTTTCTTGTGACATTATAAATAAGAAGAGTGCAGTATTATCTCCTGTAAATGCAAACACACTTGTTTGTCTTAGTGATTGGCTGAACAAGAAGTAGGACTGAGTGGACTTGTAGGCTCTAAAGTTTTACATTGTTTTGTTTTTGAGTGCAGTTATGTAAATTACATTTGTAAGTTGCATTTTCAAAATAAAGAGATTGCACTACTGTACTTGTATTAGGGTAATTGAAAAATACTATTTCTTTGGTTTTTCATTTTTACAGTGTAAATATTTGTAGTAAAAATAATATACACTTGATTTTTGATTTTAATTACAACACAGAATACTAGAGATATATATAGCACAGCTCTGCCCCAGCCATTTAAATATATATATATATGAAAATGTAGAACAATATCCAAATTATTTAATAAATTTCAATTGGTATTCTATTGTTTAACAGTGTGATTAAAAGTGTGATTAATTTTTTTAAATCGCAATTAATTTTTTGAGTTAATCACGTGAGTTAACTGCGATTAATCAACAGCCGTAGAATGTAGTAATGAAACATTGCAGGCAGAAAAGAAGTTTAGCATCTACTAATTAGCTCACATTGTTAATCTTCTAACAAAATATAGGTAAACACAGACAAATACAATTAGTATTTATGTCTAATTCTTTAACAGTACAGAACTCTCATCCATTTAACATGGCTTTGATAACTATCAACAAGGAATGGCCCTGATTATCATTTCAATACTTTTCTAATATGTCCTTAAAGGTTGATTTTGGGTCACTTAGCCTGCTGGTTGTTTAACCCTCACTGGCTCAGTGTCACAGCCTCATTCCGCAGGTCCCTATGGACCAGCCTCCCCAGGCAGATTACTGATATCCACACCTGACATTTAGAGCAGTAGAGGTTCATCTTGTAAATACCCCTTAGGAGTCTCTATACCAGTGAGGATTGCTGGAGTGCAGCACAAACTCCAAACTCTTTTATGCCCTGGCATCTCTCTCCTCCCTCCAACTCCCCACCCCATACCATGCAGGGCCAGGACAGGGTGGGTCAATCTAGTTACACTGGCATTACACAACTCAGGAATTCCCTAACACTGGAAGAATTTTCAGGTGCCCACACAGGGCATTTTTAAGTCCCTTTTGCTCTGCCAGAGTAACAAAAAGTATGCAACTGGGCTGAATGATTTAAACAGAAGCTACACAAGAATCAGTCTATTCTAATAATCCCAACACCAGCTCTGGAAATCTCTCTGCCTGGCTCTGAACTAGCTCTTCCATTTAAATCTCATGTGGTCTGGCTTCATATCTCCTTCTGCACCAAATTCAGATGCCTGTTTTTATTATCAAAGCTTTACACAGCTCTGCCCTAGCCTACAAAAGCACCAAGCACTTTGTTGGTGCTATATAAATAACAAATATTAACACAAATCTTGGCTCTCATCGCCTTCCAATACCCCAATGTTATCCCAGTTGGGCCCTGCATGCTTTCAATTTTGTTTCCCTTTACACTGTCTTTGGATCTTTCTCCCACCACCATGATTTTCTCCCCTATGCCTGGAACTCCGGTCCTCTATACCAATTAATCTTTCTCCTCCTTGAGTTCATTAAATGGGACTTAGATCAAGGGACCAATCCACTGTGATATGAGCTCTGATATTAACTCTTTCTGTTCAGGTCCTGGAACTCTGGACTTTAGGAAGTCCTACCCTTTGGACTACACTAATAATGGCTACCAGAGCCCCTTTGATACAATTTTACCTGCATGCTTGGAGCCATGGGTGGTGGCAGAATGGACTAGAAACTCCTGCTGAGCCCAATAGGGAGGCTTCTGCATGAGTCGATATGGACAAGCAGTTTGCTGAACTGGTCATGAGCTAGGGGTGCTGAGTCCCTCAGTGGGATGGGCCAGCCTGACTAAGAGACTAGTTTCAGTTTTGAGCTTTGAGTTGGGACTCACTGGGAAGGAAGTAGAACAGTTCAGGGAGTCTCTGATGAACTCTTCCTCCCCACATAAGGAGTCTTTGCATTGCTGTAGAATCTAGTGCATGGGCCAGGCAGTTCCAAGCCTGCAGCGATCAGCACTCAGAGTGGCCGAGATCAGATGTAGCACCATCTACTGAGAGCCAGCCTAGACTTCCACAGGACTCTGAACCAGCTAGACAGGAAAGGACCTTCCACCACACAAGGGGGAAGATGTCAGGGGACCTTTTGTTGCTATTGTTTAAGCCAGCCAGCATTCACAGTGCTGCAGCATGCATTTCTAGACTCATCCTCTGTGCACCGTTGGCCTGGGAAGGTGCCAGGGAGGGAGCTGGAGGTTGGGAGAATGAATGTTGGGAGGTAGGAAATTTGATTTGTTAATTTTTAGTACTTATTAGTTAATCACCCTTTCCTTCTCTGTATCCTATTTTCCTGCTCCCAATAAAGTCCCACTTTGTTATATTGGGGTGTGTCATTTCTTTGATGGGGTTTGTGTTGATGTACTTTGTTTCTTGTGCACTGGGTTTTATACTCCTGCCAGCAGTGGTAGCATCATTCACTTTCCCAAGGGGCAGCACCCTTTGTACCTTGAGCACACTGAGGAGTGGAGGCACCAAGTGTCACAAAAAAGAACCCAGGCTCCAAGCCATGTGAGTGGAGGAGCGAAACCATTCCAAGTCACAAACCCCAGGGAGGAGGCTTGAGCCACTATCAGAAAAGGGACTACGCTCAAATCATTTAACCTTTCCATCTTAGTTTCCACAGGGTTACGTGTTTAAAAATTGTTACAATTCACCAGCATGCACAAAAGCTTGTGGAGCCTCCAGCTTACCTGGACAATTGCTCCTTCCTAGTACCAGTAGCTGGGCAGCAGTTTTAGTTAGAATCATCTTACTAACCCTCCCCAAAATGTGCAGGCTGACACTGTGCATCTAGTATAATCAAAGTGGACATGAGTTATGGTTGGCTGGATGTTAAAAAAATTGTTTCTCAGATACACTGAAAAATACTATGACTGAACCAATTTTCTTCAGACTTATCCAGCTCTTCCCTGTATTGGTATGTCCCGCTTCTCACAGTGCATCCAGAATCACATCATTAGTAAACTTACCCTACAGTCTGCAATAATTCTAGGGGGGTTGGGGAAGACAGTAATGTAGGGAGAGTAGTAAAACTTTTTTTTTCCGGCTCCAATTCAGTAAGTTCTTCTATGAGCGTGCCCCCTTGTGGGTGCATGGGAGGAACAATAGAACTGGGGCCTTTGTGATTCTCCAAGTCAAACCCAAACATTATTATTAAATATTAAAACACAATATAAAATTAAAAATAGGGTAAATTTCAGTTTTAAAATAGTAAAAGCTACTTGCATTTACTATTTGACTAAACCTTCTTAACTTTAAGAAAAATCATTTCAGGATGGTAAATAAGGAGAGTTAGGGCTAGGTCTTGAGTAGAATTTGGGTTGACTAATACAATAAATATCCATGTTAAGATAAAGTCACCATTTTGGGATTAGTCACTTGTCTTTGAAAGTTTTCTAAAAAAAGTAGTAATTACAACATAAATATTCTCTTTTTTTACTTTTATATTTATTTCACATACACATGTGAGACCCACTGCTGAAGGTTTTTGATCTTTTATTTGATTCTTGAATAGCTATTTTCTGGAGCCGAAGCCTTGGGGTTGGTCAATCTAAAAATGTAGGTATCCTAATTTAACAAGTACATTTCTGGGCCTAAAGATGCTTTCAGGTGATAAAACGAAGAAAAGCTCTTATCACAGTGAATAGCTGCATGCTCATTTTATAAGCTTATCTATGGGAGACATGGAGTACAAAGAAATGTAACAGCTTTTAAAGGAGTCTGATTCTGCTGAAACCATAAATGTCTCAAGCTATTTTTAAAAAGCAGACTCCTGGTATTTGGAAACCAGCTATACAAGTCCACATTCAAAAAAGATTGCACAGTTTTGTGGAGGCATTTAACTGAGAGATTTAATCCACCTGGACTCTTTTTGCCCAATAAATCATTTTGTTAAAGTTTAATCTTGGACTTTATTGCAGCCTCACCTAATTCTACCCTTAAAGATACAGCAGATGAAGTTGGGTGTGCTGGGCAGAGAAATAAAATATTTTTATTAAACATTTCTCTTGCCTCTACCAGCGAAGGCTTTTGACCTCTCCAAATCATGGTATTAAAAAGGATTTGAGTTTAGTTTCAAAAATTTGTTTTGATTATTTAAAAAGAAATACAAACCAGCATCGTATACAGAATTTAGCATCCTGAAGGATGATCAGTCAGTGAACTCCTGCTAATCTATTAAGAATTTAAGATTGTCATTTCAAAAGTAAATGTCCCCTAGGTTTCCAATAGAATCTTGAAATTTACCATGTATGTTGATATTCTGAGGTACTTATGATCTCAGGGTAGATAATATACAAGCAAAAAAAGTATGGTTTTTAATATGTGCTAGAATTTTCTTATTTCACAAGGGGAAACTTGATTAGTAGAATTAATTTTCAAAAAATCTAATTTACTCACTGAATGTCCTGATTCTCCACTCTGAGGTTTTACAACAGTGTAAATCCGGGGTTTTACACCAGTCAATTGACTTTAACGGAGCTATTTCTGATTTACAGTATTGTAAGCAAGAAGAAAATCAGGCCCAATGTATCTATTCTTACCCTGGGTAATTTTGCCAACATTTGTAACACAAGCAGGCAATAAAAGCACATTTCAAGCCCTTTGCTGACAAGTTACTACCATGAATTGCTCCAGTTTATATTTGATTAGCGCTGAGATGGGAGCTAAGAATGCCCAATGTCTACAAAAATCAGGCCATATGTATGAGTTAGGTGTCAGGCACCTAAATTTTATTTCTCATTGGAAAAGTTCATGGTCCCAGACATAGAATGCGCTTACAACAGGAGATCCCCCTCTATGTCCACTCTAAAGAGGACGGATCCAACCCTGTCCAAGTCAGACAGGCCTTTGCGTCCAGCTCCCAAAGACAGATTGTCCTAAGTCCCCAGGCCATGATAAAAAGGCTAACAAGAGCAGAGCTCCATTAGTATCAGACTCCACACCAATATTATCATCACCAGCAATACTACCCAGGTCGAAAGACCGAGAACTGTGAATACAAAGAATACCAATCAGGTTAAATTTTAAGTATTTCCTAGTTCCCAAAAAGAAGGGAGGGTGGAGACCCATTCTTGATCTGTGTCAACTTGGTGTTTTTATTCACAAATTCCATATGGTTACACTGGTTTTGATAATACCATCCATGGAAAAGAACACATGGTTCACAGCTCTTGATATGAAAGATGCATACTTTCATGTGGACATTCCCTCCTTCCACAAAGTATTCCTCAGGTTTATGGTGGATCTTGACCACTATCAAAGGGTGCTTCCATTTGGTCTAGCTACCCCACCCAAGATCTTCTTCCAAGTGTTTCTAGTAATAGCAGCATAGTTCAGATGAAGCAGCTACATTATCTTCCTGTATTTAGATGACTGGCTTCTCATTGGCAGGACACATCTAGAAGCCCTTGCATCAACCTCTTTGCTGCTTCAGCTTCCATCATCCCAAAGAGTCTTTGTGAATTTGGAAAAGTCTATCCTGCAGAATACAGAATTTATAGGAGCAACCTTAGACTCAGTCAGGGAGAGGGATTATGTTCCAATGGACAGATGACCGGCAATGAGCATTATCATTCTACCTGCAGAGAATGAAACAGATCAGAAAGTCACCTAGACTGTTCATTGCAATAACTTAACCTTAGATTTGTTCTGATGTGTCTTCTCAGTGGATCTCTGCTGTATCCTACCCTACCAGTTGGCAAAGGTCCATCCCCTGCACAGGGTAAGGGTTCTCTCTACAAGGGCACAAAGGGCTACAGTGGCATCACTTGAAAAGGTACCCTTGTTTGACATTTGCAGGGCAGCTAGATGGAGTTCCATTCATGAGAACTCCTCTACTGGCACACCGTTTGGGGCAATGGTTCCAATAAGCAGTTATCATACCTGCTTCCTCATATCCTCCTCCTCTCTCAGTACCACTTGTCAGGCACTCACTGTGGAATACACATAGGGACCAGCAATTGAAGAAGAAAAGGAAAGTTACTTACCTTGTTGTAACTGGACTTCTTTGAGATGTGTGCTCCCTATGTGTATCCACTATCCACTCTCCTTCCCCTCTGCTTTGGATCACGACTGTATTCATGGTAAAGAAGGAACTGGAGAGGCAATCAGTCCACTTCACCTCTTATAACCTCAGTACAGAGCACAAGGAAAGCAGAGGCATAAGCATGTATCAATAGACACTGCTTGCAAGAATTCATTGGACTCAGGTACATGAGGCACATACATGAAATCCAGATAGGGACCACACATATTGAAGGACTCCATTTACCATAAGGTAAATTACTTCCCTTTTCTTTACCTTGGCTCTCTTATCCCATTTCTAATTCACAACAGAACTTTTCCTCCTACCCTACTAGAATTTAATTACTCTAAAAACCTCCTGTGAGGGACTTCCTCAAAGACTTTTTGAAGTTCTCTTAGATATGAAAGTGCAAAGGAACTGAAAATTAGATTGATTATATGTCTATTGGTTCTCTTTTTTCCATTATTTTTTTGACTACCTCAAACAATTCTAAGAGAAGTTCTAAATCTGGTTTAAGGCCCAGTTCTGCCAGTCTTCCCTACACAGAGTGGTGTCTTACTCTATGAGTAACCCCATTGAATGAATCAATCCCTTGGTGATCTACTAAGTCAAATATGCCTACTTAAAAAGAAGTTGCAGTCAACATCCTCAGCTTACACTTCAGGTTGGTGATCAGTTCAAACACATGCACAACCATGCCCACATGAGGATGAGGCAACTGCTTTAGTGCCTTTGTAATGCACTGTTGAGTATGTCCCAGCTCCTCCCACTGAGCCCAATCCACAGAGTATTAGTCTGTAACAGCCCCACCTACAGAGTCTTGGCTGTTTCAGTCAAGATGTAGCAGCTCATCCCTTTACCTCTGGAGGTCCTCAGTTCAGTGCCTTGTAGGGTGACCAGATGTCCCGATTTTGTAGGGACAGTCCCGATTTTTGGGTCTTTTTCTTATATAGGCTCCTATCACCCCCCCCCCACCACCACCCCCTGTTCCGATTTTTCACATTTGCTGTCTGGTCACCCTAGTGCCTTGTGTTGATCAAGATGTTGGCTTTCACACCACCTTCTGCACATGGTAGATAAATTGTGTGGTTCAGACTATGCTTCTAAACCATCACAGAAAGAATGGGTTACTTTTGCCAAAATTTCTTCGATTTAGAATTTTGTTTAAGTAGAGGCTGCTAGGGAAAATCCACACCAAAACATTATTGTGGAAGTACATATTTAAAGTTCTGTTATCTTTTTTGGGGGGGAGGGGGTTGTAAATGATGGCTGTACTTGGTAAATATTTGTGCTACAGAATTGTTTCTCCTCCTCTCCCCTCCCCCCCCAAATAGTTTAGGAATAAAAACCCATCTGTGTTCTTATTTGTGTTTAGTCAGTGCCTAAGACCTAATGTGGGGGTCATATTTAGAATAAATCAGATCAAAGGCTTTAACTGAATAATAATATTTTTCCTGGTGATTTCTTGTGTTTTCAATGTCTGACTCTCTGATGGGATTTTATTTTCAAGGCCTCACTATGCCAAGCTGACAAAAAACATTCGGGATTGCTTCCAAATAAATCCAAAGGCACCTGCACTATGCTTGTCTATGCCCCTCTATGCTTGAGAAACCAAGAGACGGAGAGAGAGAGAGAACAGCATACAAGCCAAATTGCAAAGTGCAAAATCCAACTGCATATTAAATGTGGTGGAATGCTGGAAGCCATTCACACTTACTGTTTAAGTTACTATTAGGCATCCAGTCCGTTCTGCCAAAAGAAAGACAGGAAGAAAATCTACTGCACATACTATTGTATGAACATTTCAACAGTATCTGTCATTTTTATCTTACTAAAACTGGCAAGTGCTCTGATTTAGATTAAGCCAGTCCAGTTTTAGGTAACTATTCCAGTATTCCACTCTGTAGTGGATAGGGTCTCTCCCAGGTCATTTACTTTTTGACAACTGCAGCCACAGGCACCTCTACTGCCCATTCTACCTGACTTGAAATTGCAGAAAGGAAATAGGACAAAGAGTAAGATGCCATAGACCACTTCTGCCCCTACCCCAAGAATGAATTACAGTGAGGAAGGAAGAAAATCTGAAATTGTGGCATCTGGTGACATATGTAAGTTTCTTGCGGAAGCATAGGAAGTGCTAGCTCCTCCCTTAGGGTATTTATAGTTCTCTGGAGCAGGAAAAATGAGGGCTCCTACCTCTCACCCGAAAAAGCCCTTGCTTTCCGGGCCACTTCTCATCGAGAATCTTGGACTGTGGGAACCAGAATCTACAAGAGATGCATTTGCCTAAGTTGTTATTCATATGTAACTCAGGTCTTTTCCTTTGAAGTGCATCTATATTATAACACTATAAACTAATAAATATTCATAATGGTGATGAAGACATACAAAGACTTCATCTTAGACCATGAGACACCAGTTCTAATGAGTATATGATAGAAGAAAAAAGGCTTGTGAGATGGAAGTGAGATGAAGTCACTCTGTCACAGTGATCACCCACTCAAAATCTTTTGCCAACTGCATAACTCTTCCCATTTCTGAAAGTAAATTACTGAATAGACCTCTGTGCCTCAACGTGATCATAGAATATAAGGACCTTAATTAAGGCTAAGAATTTGATTGCACCTTTCTATACATAAGAAGAAATTAGTCAATGTTCCTTAACTTTGACCCAGGACTTAGGCAAGTGTAGAGTGTGTAGCTAAAAAGGGCCACACACTTGGAAGGCCATGCACTCTAGAAGATCATCTCTTGGGTCAGAGAAGAGGTAGAGATGGAACCAGTCTTTGCCATCTGGCTGGTTCAAAAGTGTTCTGATTTTCTCCTGTCCCCATTCCCCCAGACAGACAGGCACAGCTGTGCCCCCTCACCTCGCATGATTCCAGTTTGGCTCACTCAGGACAGGTAGCAGAGCTCTGTTTGTAAGTGCTTCCCCCAATCTGAGTGTATTATAGAAAGTTTCTGCCTGTGAAAGGCACCCTACTCCTTCTGCCTGGGGACAAAGCACTTATCACCGGGAGGAGTGATTCCTGCTCAGAGAGTTAGAGCACAGACTGGGGGGCATGTCTACACATATAGCACTGCAGCAGCACTGCTGCATCGAGGCAGCTACACTGCTGCAGCACAACTGATGAAGTCACTCTATGCTGATGGGAGAGAGCTCTCCCATCGGCATAATAAAACCACCACCGTGAGCAGCAGAAGCTATGCCGGCGGTAGAAGCTCTCCTGCAGACATAGCGCTGTCTACACCCATGCTTATGTCAGGGTAACTTATGTCATTCTGGGGGTGGTTCATTCACACCCCTGAGCAACATAAGTTCACATAAGCTGTAGTGTAGACATAGCCTAAATCTGCTAGGCTGTCCACCAGGGCCTTCTGGAGTCATGGGGAGATACCACACAAGCAGTTCTGAGGGCAGTGAAGGAACGAGAAAAGTAATGTGGGAAATGTGAGTCCCCACTGAGAAAGTATAAATGTGATGCTTATTTACCCAGCCAGCAGTAAAACTCTTCTCTAGAAGAGCAGGGTCCAGAAATCTGCCTGAGGCCACACACATATGACTTCACAAAGGGCCTTGCAGATCCTAGGGCCAGCCCTGTCCTTCTGCAAGTTCAAGAATTAAGGATGTGTTGAATGTGCAGTGTCTTTCTTTCCCCCACCCCTTTGATAAATTTGATCTAAATAGTTTTTGAAGGCTTATAGGAGAAGTCAGAGTCAAGAAAAACCAGGTGCTTGATCTCTGCCTCAGGACTAGTGAAGCAGAGATAACCAGAGGACAGCCATTAATTATCAGCAAATTACAAAGCAATCACCATGCCAAGTCAAAGGTAAAATCAATTACAGTGACAATTAAAGTACTCAGACATCAGACTTGAAAGCTTTGCAGTTAATAGATGCTCTAATACAAGTTAGCAGAGACTCCAAGCTCCAAAATATTCAACTACCAAACTAGATTTTCACTAGAAAGAATAAAGCTAATAGTTAATAGCAATTATTTGTATAACAAGCTAAACACAAAAGTACACAGAGAAATTTACCTAATGATCTGACCTCTTCCCTGTAGAGATGAATGTTTATGTCTCAGTTCTCAGGCTGCTGACAAGCACCTCCTACTTGAAGGACTCTGAAAAATCCTTAGGACCCCCCCATGTGCCTCTAGGTAGAGGCCCTCTGGTATATATTGTGTTAAATAGTCCTTTTATGTTGATGGGGATGGGGACTCTTGTTTCTACAGTAGAAAGGAAGAGATATAGGCAAGCACCATGCCTCTGGGAATGCATCTCCTGAGCACCTATTGTCTGTATCTCTTCCTTTCCACCCTCCAAGGTTGGGTTCCTAAAACAGAGAGCAATTATTGGCGGCATCTCTGTCCACTCATGCTCTCTCAGAAGGCAGAGCTCTTCTGTTCAGGCTCTATGATAACTCACTGCAGCTCTGTCCATAGCCAGGAACAGAACTCAGATTTTCTGACCCCTATTTCTGTACATTAGCCACAAGACTATCCTTTGCCCCACAGAGCCATGAAAACTGACCTACCGCCTATTCAGCAAATACAGAGTAACACAGAAGTATAACTTGCCCTGTATGAAAAAAAATAACCCCAGAAGAACACTCCATTAGACCACTGTAGTGGACATATATGATCATTCCTCTACCATAGAGGGATTATTCATGTTCTAGTTCTTCTCTCCTCCCTTGTGACCTGTTGCCCTCACAATCACTCATAATCATGGCTGACACTGCCGGTGTTATAGACCTGAAAATGCACTGTGGTTTTGTCCTATATTTGAATCCCCTACAGGAACACTTAGAACCAGACAGCAGATGGCCAGTGCATTCAAACAGAAGAAATTAATGCATGGAATCAGTGTTCTAGTATATTAAATAACTCTATACTTGCCCTTTGATTTTTAAAAATAATTAACGATTAAAGAGCTGAATATGAATATGCAGATGTTTTAAGTAAAACAAAACCCAATAATCAAATTTGGATCTAACAAGTAGAGGAAGTGAAAACACAAGGTTACAGAAACTTCTCTCACACTAAATGTTAAATGTCATGAAATCTACAAACTAGGTCCATGTGTTCCAAACCTCTGCAGATCTCCCATGAAAGTAATTATCAAAATGCTGCTATTTATCAAAATCTAAATGAATGTGTTCAGTAATTGAATCCTAAGTGTAGAGTATAGCTATATACATAATATTTTTGATGGTGGAACTAGCTGAAGTCTGGTTTACCTTTGCTGACAAGTCCCATATTGGGTCCATATTCATTTGACTATTTTATTTTCTTCAACATTGGAAGAGCTTGAGCATATAAAAATTACTATCATGCATCATGATAGATTTATTATTTTAAAATTCTGCATAAAGTGATATTCCATGTTTAAGAATGGTAAATGCTTTTTTCTATTTTTTTCTTCAAAAACTACATAGCCACAATAGGCTTCTGTACAATTACCTTCCTGTATTCCCAGGACTCTTTACAGTGACAGAGAGAACTAAAGGTGTTAAGACTGAGTGTGATGGGGCCGACTCACCTCTCGCGAGTGCCCGTCAGCCGGGTGTGTGGCTGCACCTGCACTCCCTCTGCATTGCTGCTTGCGGTGATCCCTATTGGCAGTTAACTTCTCAGTTGGGTTTTCCAGTGACTCAGCCCTCCAGCCAAGTCACACACAGTCCATATGTGAAACAGACACAAAACAGATCCCTACCAGGGTAAACAGTCCACCAGGGCCTATCTCAGTACCCTCCATTGTTCTCTACCTGCAGCCCTACTTGAGCTCAGTTCTAGTCCAACAGGGCCTATCACAGTACCCTGGTTATTGCCCCTCCTGGGCTAGCCTTCACAGTGTCTCTTAGCCCCCCTGGGCTCACTCAGGTATTGTCCTTTGCTCTGATATGGAGCAGTGCCCTCAGGACACAGTTGCCAACTTTCATGCAGTAAATAAGCACCCCGACTTTCACAATAAGCCAAAAATCAAGCTAATCCCATTTCAGAACTAGGCCAAAACAAGCCAGTCCCTAAGATCCCCAACACTCTATGTGACTAGATCCCCCCAGCGTGCAGTCTGGGACTGTGGTGGGCCTGCTGTGCACCCCTCACTCTCTCCCCTCACTTGCCCTGCTTGTCCCCCCTTGCCCCTGCTTGCCAGGAGCTGATAAAAAAAAGAAGCTACAATCTACAACAAGCTACAAGCCAAACAAGTAACAAGCTACAAGCCAAAAACTAACCAACAAGCAACTCACAAGCCAATTAAGCCAAAAACAAGCCCAATTTCTGTGGTTTTTTTCATGGGTTTGGTATGTCTTCTCCAGGACTTCCTCCCTGGAGACTCTTCACCTCATTCCCACCGCTCTCCAGCTGAGTCACTGTTTATAGTTCAGCCCCTTTCTGAGCGGGGATAACAAAGTTCAACACTTACTGACCCTCCTCCAGTTCTTCAGCCTCCTCTCTCTAGGCTACTCCCTTATTCAGGGTTTTAGCCACTCCGATGATGGCTGGGGCGGGGGACAACCTGGGCCTACCCACTACTCCGGGTCCCAACCCAGGAACCCTATAAATAGCAATCACCAGCTGCTTCCCTTTAACTATTTGCTACTGCATTTCCCTGGGCCACTCCTCTTCTAAGCCCCTCTACCTTCCTTGCAGCCTGGCTGATCTGTCTAACCTTGCAGATCCTGCAGCCAGTCAGGAGCACTGTTCTTGCTCCTCTGGCTCCAGCCAGCAACTGAACTACTCTGTTCAGCAGCTCCTTTTTATATGTGCCTGCTGGTTTCTGATTGGCTGCTCCCTGCAGCCTCTCTCTGACTGGTTGCTTCCCCACAGCCTGTCTAGGCAGCTTGGAGGATTCACCTCTCCTGCTCTTTCCTGGTAGGGCCATGAGGCCTCCAGCAAAATCTCTGGACTTGGTACACCCCATCACACTGAGAGTATATCTATACTACCCGCCGGATTGGTGTGCAGCGATCAATCCAGAGGAGGTCGATTTATTGCATCTAGTCTAGACACGATAAATCAACCTCCAAGCGCTCTCCCATCGACTCCTGTACTCCACTGCCACAAGAGGCGCAGGCAGAGTCAATGGGGGAGCAGTCGACTCACTGCAGTGACACTGAAGTGAGTAGATCTAAGTATGTTATTCACGTAGCTGAAGTTGTGTAACTTAGATCGATCCCCCCCAGTGTAGGCCAAGCCTGAGATACTCAATTTGGTGATTATCTGAAATTATTTATGATTGTTATCAATAAGTTAGAAATAATAATAATGCTCTGAACTTCAATAACATCGTTCATCTCAAAATGCTCACAAGATATATTAAGGAATTGCTAAAAATTATCACTGGATAGAAAGGTAAATATTTCTTTATAAGTGCTTATGTTCTTTGTGACATTTTCTGTTTCATAATGAACGTTTATTTCAATAGTTAATCTATTCAAAGCTTTTTTTTCTGGGTTATCTGTTGTGCTACCATCATTAATTTTCCTCATTTTTTCCATTATGTAACTGACATACTCCTGGGGGGGGGGGGAATCCATTTATCATAACAGTACACAATGTGTCTCCAAGACATATAGAGAAGATGGAAAATTTTGGTTAAGGCACTGGATTGGGACTTGAGAAAACTGGGTTCACTTCCTTACTCAGCCACAGACTTCCTATGTGACCTTGGGCAACTCACTTAATCTCACTGTGGCTCCAGATCCCACTATGTGAAATGGTAATAATAATACCTCCTTTCTTATACTATGTATAGTGCCTAACACAATGGAGCTTTGATCTCAGTTGTGGCCTGTAGGTGTTATTCTAATATAAATAATAATACTTCTGTTACTGTTCCATATGGCATTTTTACAGCATAGCTGGAATATTAGACAGCTCACAAAGCATATTTTTAAGGCATACCAGGAATGTGCAACAACAACCAAGGGTTGTTACAATTATTAATCATGTTTATTATGATAGTGCTTACAGGCCAACCAAGAATGGGGCTGTGATGTTCCCACAGGTTGCCCAGTATTGTGCATCACCTTGTTACCCGCCTGCCTCCAGCAAAAGGAAGATTTGCTTTGCTTAGAGTGTGATCCTTAGCTAACCAGAAAACTATCTTTAAACCCTATCATGACTACACCACTGTGATGCTTTCTTAGGGTGCCCAGGACTGTGAGACCCCGGTAAAGGGTGGAAAAAGCCAGATGGGTCTGAAGCAACCGCTGGGGAAAGCGTAAATATTAAGGAAGGGAAAAGATGCCCCTTAATCTATGGTTTTAGAGTGTCCATCTGAGATGTAATTAAATCAGAGGAGGATGGGGGAAGGAAACATATCTCACCTATCCCCTGAGGGGTGGGGGGCATGAGCATAGGGAACTAACCTATGACATTCTCATGAAACTGTATTTTGATATGATCATTGGAATTGTTTACTGACTGAAAGAATGTATGCCGTTCAGAATAACAGCTGATTCCCTGTCCAGACAGAGGGACCTTAAACTGATGCCTGCAGAGTAGCCAGTGGCTAATCCTACTGTCAGAGTCATGGGAAAGGTGTGACACCAAGGTCCATTGGTGCTAGCTGGCAAAAAGTTCACTACTCTGTACCAGGAACACCTGACAGGCCTGACAAACTCACTACACTTAGCACCCCATTTTCATAGTATTTATCCATAAATGATGTCATGCATGGTCTCTAATAAAAGCTTATATCATCGGACTCTCAATCATTGCAAGACATATGTACAGATGATATTTAAGGAGTTGTGTGGATGTACTAAAAATAGATTTTAGAGACTATGTTTCCAGCAGAGTTGACAAACAGGTGTTGCCAGACAAAGGGATGTATATTCACTGGTCTCTCTGTCCATCATGTAAATCAAGATGTAAGCCAACACAATGGAAGCCCCATTTATACATGGAGTCAACAGAAAAGGAGAACAGGGGAAGCAGGGAGCCCTGAGGGTTAGCCTGGCTGTATACAAAGAAAATGACTTTGGGGAATACAAGAAGGCGAAAAGTCACCTCTTCATCCTTCACTAAAGGAGCAAAAGGGACAGTGCTTTTTGCATTCATGAAAGGGGGATCCCAGCCATGCTGATTGGAGATGCGGGGAGATTGTGATGAACTACTATAGACAAGGATTTTACCCTGTTAAAGTTAAGTTTAGACTCTAGGAAGTACAGTGGACCCTCGCTAGAACACATGTCTATATAGCGCAAATTCGCTTATAGTGCGGGACCGCGCATGGATCCCAAATTTAATTACCTTCATTGGAATCCATGGTAACGCAGTCCCCACTATAATACAGTCCCTGTGTTAACGCAGGACCGTGCATGGATCCAAAATCCCACGTTCTAGCAAGGGTCCGGTGTATGTTATTCTTTTGTTTGCTAGGTAACCATTTCTGTTTCCATTTGTTATCCTTACTCGTCATCTCTCAAATCTAGGCCTGTGATAATAAACTTATGATTGAGATATATTTACAGTGAAAAAAGTTCTGTGATGTTTTGCAGCTGCTAGATACTTGGTGTGTGCACTGTTCCTGTAGGGACAGCTTGCCTGGTAATTTCTGTGAGTGTTCAGTGGATAAGGACTGGACACTGCAGGGAAACTAGTTAAGCGGGTTTAGAGATTAGGGTGCACCTAACGTTAACCTGCAAAGCAAGGGCTCTCGGAGCCCTGAAAAGAACTAAAATTATGATAAACTAGGAAGTCTACACAGAGTAAATCTGCACATTTTGCCTTCACGACTCAATATTTGAGAAATTAGACTTCTTTTTAAGGAAAAACACAATAGAACCGCTAGTTTCTGTATCCTTAGATCCATACCCTATGCAATAGTGCTGTCAATTTAATCTGCTTCAATTTATATATGGTGGGTCAGTGCACTTGCTAAGGAACAGCATTGAGCCACCTTCTTGGCAGATTTCTGTACTGTTTCTCGATGTCTTCTGTTTCTCAAATCTGAAGAAATCTGCTTCACTTTTAGGCCCCATTATATCTATATTTTAGTGAGTTTAAACACTTTATTGAGTTGCTATCAAACTTTACTTCAATTGACTTTAAGAACGTTGCTATGCTTTATCTTAAATAGACCTTTATAAAATCCCACCTTAACTATATTATTTTCCTTATTAGTGGGAAATCTATTCTATTAAAGTAAAAAATTGACTTATCTAGAGCAGGTCAATTTTGACATTCAGTGAAATCCTCTATTGCAGCTAAAATTGGCAAATATGTCTTAAGTCTTTGTCCAAGACTACTGTTCATGAAACTGCCTGCACAGCAAGGCTTATATTGATAACAACTAAATAGAAGAAAGGACTGAGATGAATTTCACCCACTATCCTCAAAGTTTTTTGGGGATAGTTCAGTTAATTGATTATGTCAGAATTGACTGCCCCACTCACCCAATTAAAGGTCCATTTGCTGGGTTTGCACATAGGCAAGGTTGCTGAGTCATAAAAGCAGGAAGGGTAGATATTTCACTTGGTATTGCCTTGATAGTGCGAGTCCTTGTGTCTGGCTCAGCCAGGTGCACAAGATTGTAAGACTCCACCATAAATGTGAGTGAAGGCTAGGTGTGAGCATCAGTAAAATAAAACACTAGACATACTTCTTCCAGCAGAGTGCTAATAGATTTCAGTCATGCTATCTTTCTCACAAAATATAAGGTAAAAAGTGTGGAAGCATGGGTGGACAATTTGTAGGGTTTTTAGACCCTCACAAAAACTAACAAATTAACTCATACAACACTCTTGTCATGTGGGAAGTATTACTATCCCCACTTTACAGATGGAGAAACTGAGGCACACAAAGATTAACTGATTTGTAAGATCATCCCTTCCTTCCAATGAGAGTTTGCTGAAGAGACATGGGCATAAGCATGATGCTCATCATTCTGGATAGGCACTTCCCTTCAGATTCAATTACTAGGTCCATCTATTATTATAAGGTAGAAGAGATTCAGTGAGTGCAAGATCTGTTTCCACTACACTCCCAGTTCTGCTAATCTCTCCACAACGCTCCCCACTGATATTATACAGCAGAGGTGGAAAAACTATGGCCCGTGGGCTGGATCCGGCCTGTCAGGGCTTTGGATCCGGTCCACGGAATTGCCACTGCCCCCCGCAGTTCCCATTGGCCAGGAATGGGGAACTATCACCCGGGCAGGTTGGGGGCTCCGGCTAGAGCCTGGTTGCCCCGCCCCTGCTCCCCGCTGCCAGCCAGGCTGCTGCCTGGAGGCTTCCAGTTCCCCACTGACGGGAGCCAGGCTGCCTGTCCTCCTCCCCCTTCCCCCCCCCCCAGCTCTTGGCTCCCTGCTCTCCACTCCTGCAACTGGAAGTTGAAAGCCGGGGGTCAGCCGGGCTCCCAGCAGCAGGGAGCCAAGAGCCCGGGGAGCAGCCAGTTCTCCAGTGGGGAGCTGCATGTGGATATAAAAGTCCAAGCTCAACCCCCCGCCCCCCACAATGCCCCTCTTAAGTCAGTGGCAGAGCTCCTGATGAAGATGTGCACCACCAACCGAAGGAGGGTAATGTGGACATAAACCTAAGTCTATCTAACATAGGTCGACTTACATTTCTAGTGTAGACATGCCCTAAATGTCCTATTTTCTCTCTCTACTATTATTTCCCTCCTTATCTGTCCACTCTTCTCTTCTCTAGACATCTTAATTTTCCTTTTTTCCTCCTGTTACCTATTTTTCTTCTTTCCCCCCTTTAAATTACCCCATCTTTCCCATTCTTCTTCTTTGCTTCCCTTTCTTTTGCTTTTATTTGAAAATGCTCTGCGAGGATCACTTTTCTAGCCCATTTCTTTAACCATGTCACCCCTTTCTTTGCACCCTTCCCCTGACTCCCTTTTCTTCACTGTATCAAATACAAACTACTTGTCTTTGCTTTCAAGACCCTTCACAACCTAGCTCCACCCTACCCATCATCTCTCATATCCTATGGAGATGTCTACTCCAACCTCCACTCTGCCAGTGACATTAGCCTCCATCACCCACCTGTACATATTTTAACATGCACCTTTGTGTTTTCTCCTAAACTACCCTTCACACATGGCAGGAGCTCCCCATCCACAAAACGTCCTCATTTTCCTCCTTCAAATCCTTCCTTGAAATTCCTTTTTCCTATGATGCCTACAAGAAATTTGCCAAGGGTGAAGCAGCTGGTGTGCTGAGACCACATCCTATTGCACTGACCAATTTTGCATAATTGTTTCCATGTGTTCTCTCTCTTTTCCCTGTTTTCTTATACTAGCATTGAAAGCTTTCTGGAACAGGGACCATAATTTTGTTTTGTGTTTGTACAGCACCTAGAACAATGGGGTCCTGATTCATGATTGAGGTTCCTAGGCACTGCTGCAATCCAAATAAGAAATAATATTTCCACTTTTGTTCTGCCTCCAGCCTCATTCCTGTTAGAGGCTGGGACATGGTGGTCATGCACAGTGATTAGAGCAGGAGTTGGTAGCCAGGAAGAGGAGCCCAGAGTGAGAGGCCAGAGCCAAAGGTCAGAGCCAAAGTCAGAATTGGAGCCAAGGGTCAGAGTCTGGTTAGCTAGACTGAGGCAAGGCAGGGGCAAGACTAGGTCCAGGGAAGGAGCAGGACTGGGACAAGGCAGGAGAAGGACTAGGAACAAACAGGCACCGGAACTAACACAGCAGTTGGCAACAGCTTTAAGCAGCCACTTAATACTTTTCTCTCTCTCTCTCTCTCTCTTTATGGCCAAGCACACTTGACTGAATAGATTATAGCCAACATCAGCTATATTTACTCAATACTTAGTGGTTCATATTCTCTCGCTCTGCCCTGTGTCTTTCAGGTAATGTAACGATGCCTTTTTAATTATACTCGATGTTTTCACTACATAACAGAATGTATTTTTTTTTAATCTCAGAACATTTGAATTCCTCAGAAAGCTTTTCCCTTTCTTTATCACAGCCCTTACATACCCATAAAGGGTGATCAATTATTTCTTCCACCTTACAGAGCACACATAGGCCATCTTGATATCTATTTATTCAAAAAAGATTTTTGTTGAAGCCATAATGGCCAGTTAGTACTCTAAAAAAGCACTTCATTAGTCCTATCCATGCCCTGAAGTATGTAATTATCCTCAACTCTAGGGCACAATTCAAAAAAATCTTCTTCGTCTTTTTTTCAATAATCCAGGGGTTTTTTTGCCATTCCCCTTTTAAATTTTTCTATACTAGGCTTTTGAATACCTGTTTGTTAAAGGGTATTTCTATGTCAGTCCTTCCATTTCTTGCAGCATTTTTAGCTGTTTTGTCCACCATTTCATTCCCTGTTATCCCAATACACACTGACATCCAAATTAATACTGCGTGTATCCCCATCTGTACTATCCTTGTTATTTAGAAATATAATTTTGTTGATTAAATCACTTCTACACACAGAAACACCCTTTTTTTATAAGGCTTGAGATTGAATAAAAAAAATGACCACTGCTGCTGGGCATACATCCCAGATCCAATTTAATACTAGCATTATTGCTACTAGTTCAGCTGTCATGACAGCTATATAATTGGATATTCTTTTAGATGTATTTATTCCCAAATTTGGTATGCAATATACCATCCCTACTCTTCCTGTTTCAACTCCTGAATCCATACTTTAATTCAAATGGCATGTGGAGTTCTAACATTGTGTGCTATATTTCACCTGTCAAATTCCCAACAATCCTCATGTATTTGTTTGGCCCAGAAAGTTAGGTCCCGTAGTTTCATTAGTGTACCTGGCATTTTTACTAGAAGCTATCTGTAGTATGCATAGAGGTGTTGTAATGCACCGCACGCAATTTGTAGTGCCTCGGCTTGCATAAAGTCTAGATGTTTACGTTCTGATTTTGATGTTGATCAAAAGCTTGGTGGCCATAGTCAATCAGTGGTCTGATTAAGACTCTGTATGCCATTAGCAATGTTTTCTTACCTGCCCCCCAATTAATCGCAGTAAATTTATCTTTAACATAGTTTATATGATCTTTCCAAAGTAATTTAATATCAAATATTACCCCTAAGAATTTGAACCTTTTAACTATATCTATTTGTTCTCCACCCAGATATAATTTACATTCCTTTGTAACTTTCATTTTTGTAAAGATCAAACCTGTGGTTTTAGCAATGGAGAACTTGAAACCCCAGGCACTTCCCCAGTCAGAGGTCTCTCATAATATTTTGTTGATTCTCTCTTCTGCCCCCTCAATATTCCTGCAACTATCCCATAGAGCACAAGCATCTGTGAATAGAGTGGCACTTATTTGTTTTGGGAGATCATTTATCATAATATGAAATAAGGTGATACAGCACAGGGAAGTGTTATCATTTTTTATATTTTATATATTCAACATAACTTTCCCAACTCTGACTTGGCTGGTCCTTTTACTCAAAAATTCTCTAGTCCATCTTCTACATTCTTCCCTTTATCCCTACTGCATCTATTTTGTACAACAAGCGTTCCATTCATAGCGTATCATATGTCTTTTTGGTGTCTAGAAAGAACGCTATCATCAAACTCTTGTGCTTCATTCTTTTTTTCATTTCAGTTTCTAATTAAACAATGTGATCAATGGTATATCTTCCTCTCCTAAAACCACTCCGCGCCTTTTCTATAATGTCATTGTTTTCCAAATAGGAAACCAATTTTTTCTTCACCATTCTCTCTATAATTTTACCCATACAGGATGTAAGGGCAATTGGCATATCGGCATCCACTTTTAGGATAGTTTGCCTGGTTTTTGTATTGGAATTACTACTGCATGTTTCAACCCTACCAGTATTACTCCTTTTCCCCATATAGTGTTATATAATTCCAAGAGAACCCTCAGACTGCTTTCAGAGAGATTTTTAAACATTATGTTACATATATTATCTTTACCTGGGGATGTATTCTTGCTGATTTCAATAGCTTTCTTAAGTTCCAACATACAAAACCATTCATTCAAAATAGTATCTTAACGTGTTCCCTCAACTAGATAATAGATAAAGACTCTCTTCAATTAATTGTCTTTTAATCTGGTGGAAAACTTCACTTTCAGTTTAATCATTACTCACCCCTCGGAAACTTTCTGCTAATACTTATGTTGTCTCATTATCCGAATTTTTATGTTGTCAGTCGCAGTAATACCTGGCATGTGACTATTCCTACTCTGAATTCCATTCATTCTTCTAATTTGCCTGCATATTTCTGATTCCTTGGAATCTCTATTTATCAGCCCATACTACTTCCTCCAACTCTCTTTCTTTGATTTTTATTTATAATTCTTTGTGCCATTTTGCACTCCTCATTCCACCATGTAAGTGAGTTTTTAGTTTTGGGTCACTTCAATATCCTATGTATGGCTACAGTAGCTGCTGTTTGAATCCCTTTATTGCATTATCATTGAAATTCTCTGTCATCACTCACGCATGATTACTTGCAAATTTACTTGTAAAAAGCTCTCAGTTATCTTTCTTAAAATGCCAGGTGGGTAATTTTCCACTACCTAACCCTAACCTTAACCCTTACCTTGCCCTTAAAAAGTAATAAGTATAGGGAAATGATCACTCCCTATTCCTTCTTCCTTATATATTTCCCAGTTGCATTTACTTGCAATATCTGCTATTATAATTCCAACATCTAAGCAGGAAAAACTACCATCTGCTGCATTAAATCTAGGTGGGGTGCTATCATTTAAAACCTCTAGATTATTCATCAATGAACTTTTCTAAGCATGCACCATTTTTTCAATTGTTTTACTTCCCCAAAATTTATTATGACTATTTAGGCCACAGCACATAAGATATGGTCTTTTAGCATTCTTCATTATTTCTTATAATCCTGAACTTTTAATTTCCCAGATGGGTTATAGATATTATAAAGCCTTAAAGAAATATGTCTCTTCTCCATTGGGATCACAACAGCATTGGCTTACTTCTTTGTTCTCTACTGCTATGTAGTTTAATCTTTCCCTTATGAAAGTATAGTCACCTCCTCCTCTTCCTAAAGGCAATGAACCCTGGAATTTTAAAAGCAAGCTTTTCAACCAACCATATTTTCTGGATACATATGAGAGCTGGTTTAGCTTTCATTTCTAAGATATTTAGTTTTAGTTCTTGACCATGTGCTATCAGACTGTGCTCATTTCAACAAAAGATTGAGACCCCCCCAGTCATATTTCACCATTGACCTCATTCAAAATTGCATCAATAGAATCCATTGACAGATTGCTAACTTACAAGTATTTTTCTGCTGTCCTTGCTATAATTTTCATTTCTTCTGATTTTTCCCCAGTTTGTGATGTACAATTTATCATTTCTATCATAGAAATATTCTATGATATTCTATGATTCTATGAAATCCAATAAGCCTGTTTTCACTGCTAGCACATCATCGCCTATTCCTTCCACAGTGTTTATCATATTCTTTCTAGAATAAGGCTGTGTCTGGAGTTCCCCTTTTCATAGAATATCAGGGTTGGAAGGGACCTCAGGAGGTCATCTAGTCCAACCCCCTGCTCAAAGCAGGACCAATCCCCAACTAAATCATCCCAGCCAGGGCTTTGTCAAGCCTGATCTTAAAAACCTCTAAGGAAGGAGAGTCCACCACCTCCCTAGTAATCCATTCCAGCGCTTCACCACCCTCTTAGTGAAAAAGTTTTTCCTAATATCCAACCTAAACCTCCCCCGCTGCAACTTGAGACCATTACTTCTTGTTCTGTCATCTGCTACCACTAAGAACAGTCTAGATCCATCCTCTTTGGAACCCCCTTTCAGGTAGTTGAAAGCAGCTATCAAGTCCCCCTCATTTTTCTCTTCTGCAGACTAAATAATCCCAGTTCCCTCAGCCTCTCCTTATAAGTCATGTGCTCTAGCCCCGTAATCATTTTTGTTGCCCTCCGCTGGACTCTTTCCAATTTTCTATATCCTTCTTGTAGTGTGGGACCCAAAACTGGACACCGTACTCCAGATGAGGCCTCACCAATGCCAAATAGAGGGGAATGATCACGTCTCTCGATCTGCTGGCAATGCTCCTACTTATACAGCTCAAAATGCTATTAGCCTTCTTGGCAACAAGGGCACACTGTTGACTCATATCCAGCTTCTCATTCACTGTAACCCCTAGGTCCTTTTCTGCAGAACTGCTACCTAGCCATTCGGTCCCTAGTCTGTAGCTGTGCATGAGATTCTTCCATTCTAAGTGCAGGACTCTGCACTTGTCCTTGTTGAACCTCATCAGGTTTCTTTTGGCCCAATCCGCTAATTTGTCTAGGTCCCTCTGTATCCTATCCCTACCCTCCAGCGTATCTACCACTCCTCCCAGTTTAGTGTCATCTGCAAACTTGCTGAGGGTGCAGTCCACGCCATCCTCCAGATCATTAATGAAGACATTGAACAAAACCATGTGTGTGTGCTTGTCTCTTCCTTCTCCTCCTGATGCTTTGAGAGTCTCCTTACAGCTTCCTCATAAGATATATTAATTAACCATTTTTGTCTTTTGTATCTCTTTAGCTTGTCTTGCCAAAATACACCCTCTATATGCCGGACTGTGATTACCACCGCAGTTACTACTTTTGACCTCTGTCAATTTTCATTTTCATTTCAATTTTCATAGGAATGGTCTTCCCCACATATACCACTTATTTCCCTTTACAAATGGTTGCTACATGTCCATGCCTCTGGCCCTTATAACACCTTAGGGGAGGGGGGATATATGGCTTAGTTCTGAATATCTAAAACCCTGTGTTACTTTCTCAGGCAGAGTCCCTCCCTTATATATAATCAGTACAACTATTGATCTCTTGCTTTCTCCTCTTCGTTTACTAATTAGTCACTTACTTACGAATACTTTATCTTCTCTTATGCTTTTGGTTATCTCATCATTGGTTAGCTGTAATGGCACTCCATACATTATCCCCTTCATTTCAGTCAAATACTTTGGTAGCTGGCAACTTATTTTGACTTTCCCTAGCATTTTAGTTTTTAGCAGTTTATCAGCTCACTCTTTGTTTTTACATTCCACTAAAAGATCACCATCTCACAGCCTCTTGGCTCTTACAATATCCCCTATGCTTTTTTTAATCCAGCAAGCTACTTTCACAAGGTTATCATCACCTAATCTTATATCTTTGGCTAGGGATCATACAATTATAACATTTTGATTTTTCTTCTTCAACTTCGCTTTTTTGCTGATATCATTATCATCTGCTTCTACTCTTGTCTTTTTTTTCCTACTTTATATTCATTCTCCCTCTCTAACAGACTCTTTTTCAGTTTCCAGAGTGACTTCATCTGGGGTCAGAAAATCCTCCAACTCCCTCCAGCCCAGCCACCCCTCCCCCCGAGTCCAGTCCAGTCCAGTCTGGGCCGGGCCAGTCTAGCCCAGTCAGCCAGGCAATGAATTATTGCTGCAGGTGGTGTTAAGAACCAGTCTTTTGATTCTTCCCACCAATCAGGCAGCATAGCCAATCAGGCAGGCTACTATAGGCCAGCCGTGCTCATTAGGTTGCCCAGACACTGGCTCTGCTGCAGGTCTTGCTTCCAGATTGGCTCTGCTGCAGGCCCTGGTTCCTGACAATTCTCCCCCCCAAAAGTCAAAATGAAAAGACTTCCCATGTAATGCAGGCTGTTATTATTGCCCTTTACTTTCTCTAAGGGCCAAATCGTACCTGAATTTAATAGAGCTACTCAAAAGAGAAATTCCAGTGTTCCTACTGAAGCTGCATCCCACAATTAGTTAAGCAAACATTGTTTCCAGTACATCAGGAGACAGGTAGACAGAGGCAGGAAGCAATAGACCAGTGATGGAGTAAACATAAAGGTAGTATAGAAAAGGCAAACCCACAAAAAATCATACAGCAACATACCTGCAATGAAACTGCTCCTCTACCTCAGTAAATAACTGCCTCACAACAGACACATAATAAAAATAATAAATAATAACCTGCAATTCCCCAGGACAACTTATCCCCAAATACTTGGGAGAAAAGCTGATGACAGCTACGGCAGTATAACACAGGGAGAGAGGCAGTCTCTCAGTTGAATTAGTTCCAAACCATTTAGAGCTTTAAAAATTAAAACCAGCATCATGAAGTCCACTAAACAACCCACTGACAGACAGTATAGCCCTCAGAGCACTGGTGTTCTGTACTCTCAGTCCAATAAATAAGCTGCTGCTTCTACACTAGCTTCATTTTTTTGAATGGTCTTGAGATGGAGTCCCAAATACAGTGTATTGCAGTGATCAGGCCTGTAGGTGATAAAGACATGGATAAATGTAGCAAGGAGCACACATGAAATAAAAAGTGCAATTACCGTACCAGTCACAGAGGGAACAATGTTTTATGAGCCAAGTCTGCTCTATGAGCTTCCAACAGAATCATCATTTGATAAAACACTCCATTCTTTGTATGTGTTCCCAATGGGGGTTACATTCCCTCCACCAAAGGAATGTGTGTGGTTGCCTTCTCCAATCAAAACATCTCCATTTTATCTGGACTAAGTCTCAGCCAGCTAGCTCTCAACTAAGTCCCCACTCTTGCAGTTACTGGTTTATCCAATTCATTGCATCAGGTGATCAGCTGTAAGACTCTGTATTGCACATACCCAAAACTATGTTAAAAGAATATTATTAATGTTGCAAACTCAAACACTCAAAGTTAGGAAATTCCAGAATTAAGGTTGTCTGTGCAAACGGTCTTTTAGTGTAGTTTTTAAAAAAAACAAACCAACCCCTTCCCCCCCCCCCAGGAATTCCATCATGTGGCATCATATTGACATCCACATGGATCATCAGGGTAACTGATAGCAGTAGTAGATTGTCATCCTAGATATGGACCATCACTAAAGAGGGATGTGACACATTGCTTTGGGGTTTCACAAATATCTGCTGACAGCAGAGGAATGGTGGGACTCAAGAATCTTGGGTTCCATTCTAATCTCTGGAGGGCACAGACTCTTCTGCCCATTTCCCTCTAGCTTGACCCCTTCTTCTCCATCACCTCCAACATGTCCCTCAGCCAGTCCTATCTCTCCCCCACCACTGGTTCCTCATCCTAGTCCCATTCTTATCACCAACAGTACCAGTCTCCACTCCTCAGGCATCTCAACCCAGTTGCAGTAGCCACTCCTCAGGTTTGTCATCCTAGTCACAGGTTCTTTTCCCAGCTGTTCCCAGCTCTCCCACCACTCCCCCAGCTCCTTGTCCCTACCAGTCTATTTCCCATCCAGTCCCAGTTCCCCCTGTCCAGCTCCTCATCTAATCTATCTCCCTTCCCTACCTGGTCTACAGTCTCTCACACACACACACCAAACACATTTCCCATTACAACTAGCTTCCAGTACCAATCTTCCTCTCTGCGTTCCTTATCCAATTTCAGTGTGTACCGCCACCCCCAGCACTTTGTCCCTGTCTTCTGGCCTACCCAATCCCAGTCTCCTCCCTCAGCACCTTATCTGATCTCAGTCTAGCCCCTATCTATAGGTACAAATCCTCCCATTCCCATTCCCAACTCCCAGTCCCCTTGCCCAGCCGTTCCTGTCTTCCCCAGCTCTCAATCCCATTCTCTGCCCCAGCCCCCAGTTTCCTTGCCCAGCCCAGCCTCCCAACAATCTCAATACCTCGTCTCAGTTTCTCTCTCCCTTACCTTCCAGCCTCAAAACCCAGTTTCTTCCACCACACCCCAAGCTTGATGACTCCACTCCACCCACTTCCTGTAGGTCCAACTCTTGTATACTCTACATTCAAATCATAGAATCATAGAACTGGAAGTGACCTTGAAAGGTCATCTAGTCTAGTCCCCTGAACTCATGGCAGGACTAATTATCTAGACCATTCCTGACAGGAATTTGTTTAACGTGCTCTTTAAAGTCTTCAGTGATGGAGATTCCACAACCTCCCTAGGCAATTTATTCCAGTGCTTAACCACCCTGACAGTTAGGAAGTTTTTCCTAATGTCCAACCTAAACCTCCCTTGCTGCAATTTTAGCCCATTGCTTCTTGTCCGATCCTCAGAGGTTAAGAAAAACAATTTTTCTTCCTCCTTCTTGTAACAACCTTTTACATATTTGAAAACGGTTACCATGTCCCCTCTCAGTCTTCTCTTTTCCAGACTAAACAAACCCAATTTTTTCAATCTTCCCTCATAGGTCATGTTTTCTAGCCCTTTAATCATTTTTGTTGCTCTTCTCTAAACTCTCTCCAATTTGTCCACATCCTTCCTGAAATGTGGTGCCCAGAACTGGACACAATACTGCAGCTGAGCGGAGTAGAGCAGAAAAATTACTTCTTGTGTCTTGCTTACAACACTCCTGCTAATACATCCCAAATGTATTAGGCAGCTTCTTTCTCTGCTCTTTTGGCCCATCAGAGGGGTCACTGAAAGCATAGAAGAGACCAGCTCCATGCTCTCAATTCAGGTGCCAGACCTGAACTGGGCACAGCCTGCAGTAGACTAGAGCTGTACTTGCAAGGAAAGTCCTTCTCAGGTAACAGAGCTTTTCAAAGCAAAGGTCACCAGAATTTTTTAACCTGTGCAAAACAATGATTTTTTCCCTATTCTTGTTCTCAGGGATAACCATGCTATTTTAGCTGGAAAGAAAGAACGAAAGAACGAACGAAAGAAAGAAGCAGACATTCAGCGTGGAAAATCTCAACCCAAACAGTTAAAGTTTGGCAAAGTTATTAGCAACTGAAAATAGAATCTTATAATGGGAAGTGTTCAGCAGACTTAATACCCTGTCTCCCTCTGCCTCATATATACATGTATAGGTGTCCTCAGCATACTAAAAGCATCACTGACCATGTGTCTTTTTTTAATCAATGCAATATAATCTTTGGTCTCTTAGTACTTTCATCATCCAAAAGCAATGTGAAGTTCAGACCTTATGCTACTTCACACTCAAATACTTCAGTCATAAATGAAGTATAAAATCCTAAATAGATTTCACCCCATAGATGTCTCCTTTATACATTAAAAGAACAAATGGAAATGAACACAAATAAAATACAAATATTGAAACCTCTAATACAAATTATACCTATATACACTCCAAGTGCCAAATAAACATACATTTCATACCTATGCCTTAGAATGTGCTCCAAGTTCCAACTAAGGTAAAAAATGTTCTGTACATGAGATTCACTTGACATTTGCATAGCTTCTCAAATAAAATTTGATAATGGGTTCTTTTCTCTAGCAGACAAAAGGTATAACAAGATCCAGTCACTAGAAGCTAAAGCTAGACAAATTCAGACTAGAAATAACGTGCAAAATTTTAACAGTGAGGATAATTAACCATTGGAACAACCTACCAAGGGCTGTGGTGGATTCTCCACCACTGAAAACTTTGAATCAGGATTGGTTATTTTTTCTAAAAGATTTGCTGCAGTTCAAACAGAATTAATTCAAGTCCTATGGCTGGTGTATTGCAGGAGGTCTAACCAGATGATCCCAATAGTCCCTTCTGGCCTACTAACACTGCTCTACAGCCAAAATGCTTCTGAAATAAATGTAGTCAAA
>NW_020664393.1:39199227-39221011 GCF_002925995.2 Terrapene triunguis
TCTCTGAAGCAGACGACTTCTCAAAAATTGTAGACCAGTGTAATCACATAAATCCAGACTCTGGGGTTTTAAGGGAAAAAAACATTATTATGAGAGCTGGCAACTGTTGTAGACAAGTCCCCCATCCCTGCCCAAAGCCCCACGTTGTACTCTCCCAGATTTCCCCTCTGCTCCTGCTACCCAATTCCACCTGTTTTTCCCCCATCTCCACACCATGTTGCCTCTATTCTTCCTCCAGGTTCCCCTTTCCAACAAGATTATTCCCTGCTTCTTACAAGGTTCTAATCTCTCCTGTCAACCCCAAAGCTCCTTTTCCCTCCTCACTCCACCAAGGCTCCTTTCCACCTTGTCTCCCACAAAGGTTCCTCCCCCAGATACACGTGTCTTCTAGGCAGGACCGGCTCTAGGCACCAGCAAAGCAAACACGTGCTTGGGGCGGCACAATTCCAGGGGCAGCATTCTGTGCACCCCTTTTTTTTTTTTGCTTGGGCAGTTGCGCTCTCAGAGCTTGGGGAGGCAAATTTTTTGCTTGGGGCGGCAAAAAACCTACAGCCGGCCCTGCTTCTAGGGGGAGAAGCTCCATCTACTGCTACTGCTGGTTCGGAGGACCGTGACTGTGACTCTTCCTCAGCTCCCTTCCTGCTCAGCCAGACACCTGCCTCTCTCCCACTCCCTGATTCCAAATGAAATATTTTTTTCAATTGCACTTTACCGATAATCCTTTACCAGTGGAAGTTGTGTGTGTAGACAGGCCCTGAATTAGGAGGAAGCAGAATGGGAATAGGCAGGGAGCTGAAAAATATGTGCAGAGGCTAACTACAGTGGACACAATAGTCTGTCTGTCAGGAAACTGCAGTGAGTGAGATTGCTGCTCAGTCCAGCACCTAAACAGCTGCTGGTTTAATCGGAGGTTTGGGCTACCCTGCAGCTTTATCCTCCAGACCGAATGGGTGGGTTGTAGAAATAGACTTTTTGTTGGCTTATGCCTGGATATATCACTCCTTAACTTCAGACAGCAGTAATGTTCCATTCATGTCTGAGTTCACCTAATGCAACTTCTTCCTTGTAAATTATTCAGGATTCAGTTATATTCCTGACTTCACAGAGTCAGGCACTGAATTTCAGACTTTGTTCCCACTAGTTTGACTAGTTAGTGAGCATTCACTATCCCATAGGTCTAGTAATTACATATTCATTGCTCTTTAAAATGACTCCTACTCAGATTTATTTTTATCTGGTCATAAATTGATCTCCTTTCAGGTCCTAATGATAGTCCCCAGTGCACCCATTCTTATTGTTAGCTGATGAAACTTGAGTATTTTTGTGAATGCTTTTACCTGGTGATTTCACCTCAACGCCTTTCCATTGCTAACAATGGCAAGAGCAGGATCTGATTGGTGCAATGCCATCCTTTCAACTCCTTTAGACAGCAATTCCAATTCTGAGAATAAGATTGTTAAAGCCTTTGTTCTTTCAGCTTGATTTTCATCTGAGCTCCCAGTATCTAAACAGAAAGATAATCTATTTCTCTGAATAGAAAAAGCAAAAAGTCCAGACCGGGATCGCTTAGCATTATGATTGACATAAAGAACAACTGATTATGGTGACCATGAGGATAGATATTTCATACTCAGGAGGAAGCTGTTCTGCAGGAATAATAATTGAGTCTGAAGTTATATTCAGCAGTCCAGCCCCTTCTTGCTTCTCACTTCATATTTATAGTCTCTTGTGTTATTGGACAGCTGAGACCAAGGGAGAGGATTTCACTTAGCATACAAAATACATTATTTTTTAGAAATTAGGTTTCTTGATTCTTTCTCTTCCTTTGTTACTGACAAACATTAGATCACTGATCAACATTTGGATACTGATTCAGTACAATACTTGTTATTGCTTTATCAATCGCAATTCTTTTATAACTCTAATACAGTCCAAAACATTGTTTTCTAATTAACTCTTCCCTCAAGAAAGCGGGAGCTACTTGCCTATGTAATTCAGTTTTTAAATTTTTCATATGTCGCTATCAATTTGTGCATGCCCTTAGTCAGGATATAAAATCCACTTAAGGAACAGGGCCGGCTCCAGGGTTTTGGCCGCCCCAAGCAGCCAAACAAACAAAAAAAAGCCGCGATCACGATCGCGATCTGCGGCAGCAATTCAGCGGGAGGTCCTTCGCTCCGAGCAGGAGTGAGGTACCGTCCGCCGAATTGCCGCCGAACAGCTGGACGTGCCACCCCTCTCCGAAGTGGCCGCCCCAAGCACCTGCTTGGTAAGCTGGTGCCTGGAGCCGGCCTTGTTAAGGAAGAGTCAGGAGAGGTTTTTTATTGCATTGTAAGCATTCTAACCCTTGTAAAAATCAGACAGACATTCTTTTCAGTACATACAGGTACTTCAACAAAGGACCCAACCTTCAAATGTCAACTTGCTATTAATCGTTATAAATATAGACTAATCAGTTTAGATTGTAAAATTCAGGGAGAGCTTGTTTTCCCTAATTATCTGAGAGAAAATGGATTTATGGCCAATATGTATGCCCATTGTTTACTCATAGAAAAATTGACATTGAGAACATTTTTCATGTGTCTCAGGTACAGCATATATCTTTTTTGTACATATGTGGTGTATTTACAACTTCTCCTCCATAAAAGAAAAGAAATTGGGCACAGGTTAAAGTACTCAGTGGGAGACAGTCATCCCTTTAATGAGGTGCAAGACTGAATGGGATGCATTTTAGCAGTTAGGCATTTAGACAAATCATTTGGGTTATTTCCATTGACAACTGCACACTTAATTCCAGACAAACTACATGAAGAATGTACTTCAGTACATTCTGGAAAACAAAAAATATTCAATTGTTCAGAATCAGGGCTGATAAAACAGAACTCCATATTAAATTATAGAAAAAGTTCTTTCTAGAAAGTTCACATGTTAGAAAATAGAATTCTAGTCTATCTTTAACATATGGGATAGCCAGGCATTGTTCCAGTGGCCTGATAGTAGCATTAGAAGTTCTCATGACACAGATCCATAAACAAGTTTCCAACAAGGTTTTTAGAAGCTGGCATCATTGTAGAGGTAGCGCATGCTCTTTCTCATGGTGACAAGTAAGTGTATCTGTTAAATCACTGCCCTGAGTGGTGGCTACAACCAACCATTATATTTATTGGTAGGGGGTCACCAAATCACAAGACTCATTTAGGAATAATATATATGGAGTGAATAGCATACTTCTTTCCCAATAAACCTCAGATAACTGGTAAATTTTGTAGCATCCATCAAACCAGGCTCTTTCCAACTATGGAGCCTGTGCAATGTCTAGGTGAGACCTGAAACTGTGTATATATATATATATGAAATAAGAAAATGCAAATAGGTGCATAGGATTATCTATTAGATGCCCAGTTCCAACTCTAACTACACAATCTCTCATGCATTCAGCAGCGATTCAGGGCTGAACATGTTTGTTTCTGCAACTCTTTTCAGCCATCCAGGAACTACAGTGGCATCAGAACTGAGGGCAGTGAGGTTGTCTTTCTTTTTCTGCCCTTAAACCCCCCATAACCTGCCCACCCTGCGAGCGCGCACGCACACACACACACACACACACACACACACTTACAAGTTCCCCAGTAGCCACAGAAAGAAAATTAAATTCAAACAGTAGAGGACTCCTTTGTGTATCTCTTGTGGCTGAGTCAAGGTGGGAGGGAAGAAGAGGTACATTGCCAAAGCATTAGTGCAAGGAAGCATTATGCTTTTGGAAGGAATAGGTGTAACAATCAGTCTCCCCACCACTGCTATGGCAATGCACTGGGATGTGGAGACATGGGCCTGCCTAGGAACCAAATGAGCTTGATTTGAAAAGAGTAAAAACAGTAACTTAGCTGATATCTTTCCTTACCTTTGATAGTAACATTTTTTACATTGCAGTATCAATTAATGTCGGAGGGTAAATACAATTTTTATGTTAACTGTGAACTTAAATTTATTTGATCTCATGCCTACATCCCTCCCTCACTGTTTTTGTTGGAGGAAAATATGTAATCTGAAATAAACCTTTTTTCTTAAAAACAAAACAAAACAAAAAAACAGCTCAGGAGTTCATTGTATCCTTTTCACGATAGCACACCCAGGCAGACGTAGACATAATTTAGACCTTAAAATTCCTGGTCTTTCTTCCAAAACCCTTTCCATTTCTTCCATTCTCTGCTACCATTGAATAACCCTTCCCCCTACTGAACAGGCCTGTAACCAAGATATCTTCAACTCCTTCTGCTCCCTTCCTCATCAAAAGAGTTATTGCACAAAGCCCCTTAGATACCTTCTGTTAAATAAAGTCTGCATTCCCACCACTTCACCCTCCTTATGTCTTCCAGAATAAAGGTGTGTACTATTGAGATTAATTGCCTGTTAGATCAAGGCAGGGATTGCCTCTGCACTTAGTCTGCATTGTGATTCAAAAATAAAATTAATGTTTTCCACTCATCTATGTGCATTTATCTGTGGTCAAGCATGTATTTTATTTGTGAACAATGAACAAACAATAGCATTAGCAATGAGAGTATCCTATTATGGAAATAATCTGAGGCAGCCTTCAGAAATGTGTGTGAAACTCTTCTAACCAACCTTTGCCTGTTGTATACATAAATTGTGGTTTCTTTTTTGGAGAGAATTTTTGGCAAACGTTTTATGTGGCTTTAACATAAATTCATTCCTATAACTATGTGGCTTTTAAATTCCTAAATAACCATCAGTGGTACAATGTTTGAGGTATTATATTGGTTCCTCACTGTTTCCAAAATTTTACAAGCATTCTGATCACATTCCTTGATAACATATGATATTCTAGGCAATGAAATCTCTTTCGAATCTGAAAAATAGTGTTGACGTTTCCCGTATTAAAGTATAGCAAGGTCTTCTATATACTGTTCAGTGGCCCCATCTACAGATTTGGGAAAGGGACATTTTTGAGAAATGGTTTCATTATTGAAACTGCAAATTGGGACCTTAAAATAATTATATTTGATTTTATAAAATTCAGGAGTAAAAAGTAGCATTCTGCAATTTGAAAAGCACAGTGTCTCAATTTGTAATGGCTCTGCCCAATTCCTTCTGCCTTTTTGGCAGATGGGAACAGTCTCCAAGAGTAGGTTAATTCCTCTGTGACAACCCACTGACTCAGGATATAATTTTCTAGTCCATTTTTACTTACAGTATGTACATAACTTTTGCTATTACTTTGGACAAAGACAGATGAAATCAACAAAATCAGCAGCAAATGCTTTCAAAAATGTAGCACTACTTTCAGAACTTCAGCAAAACAGCTCTGTCCTCAAGTTAACTGCCAGACTGCATTTTTCTGTGTGTCTTAACTCCTCCCCGAAAACATTGAAATGCTTTTGTAAGAATATCTGCATAGGCTACTAATCAAAATCCCAACCAGGCAAGCCATGTGGTACTGTACATGTAATTAGGTTCAGAAGGATTAGATTTTTATTGGTAAATGTCAATAAACATCACTTTCACTGCACACACACAAATTGATGAAAAAATATTTCCAGAGATTATCAAAATTTCCATCTAGGCAAAGTAAGAAAAAATTCTTCTTGAGAACTTATTGGAGTTTGATTTAAGGCTATTAACTTTGTATATTTTGACTATTTGTGTTGTAACAGTTATAAATCTTTAACTTTTTGAACCTGAAAGTCTACTGTCATTAAATAATTACAAACACTAAAAAATGCAACAGTAAAACACATATTAACATATCATCTACACCAGTGGTTCTCAAACTTTTGTACTGGTGAACCCTTTCACATAGCAAGCCTCTGAGTACGACCCTCCTTATAAATTAAAAACACTTTTTAATATATTTAACACCATTATAAATGCTGGAGGCAAAGCAGGGTTTAGGGTGGAGGCTGACAGCTTGCGACCCCCCATGTAATAACCTCACGACCCCCTGAGGGGTCCCAACCCCAGTTTGAGAACCCTGATCTACACTCACTTCTAAGAACAATGTTTTGCATTGTAAAATCATTCCGCCACCAGAGGTATCATTGCACTAAATTTTGTACCTGTATCCTTTCCCCCCCCCGCATACCCTTAAAGTAATTAGCAAAGATTGACCCCCCCAACTTTTCAATTCACAGCACAGACTGCTTCCACTTCATCAATAGGAATAACTTTGTTTGGTTAGGGAGAACATATTCTGTTCTCCTTTGTGCAGATCAGCCCATTCAGGGAGACATAATACACACTGTCAGGGAGCCACTTCCCCTAGCAACATTCCAATCCCCCATTGCTTGGTTATCAGCTAGTAAATTTTGGGGCTCACACAAAAGGGTTCCATGACCCATCAATAGCTTCATGAAACAGAATGTGAGAATCACTGCAACTGACACATAAGGTACAGTACTGAACAACACTGTCAGAAATTTACCCTATTACCTATGCCTCCCCAGTTGGGTGAGGTAATATTTTTTATTGGACCAACTTCTGTTGGCAAGAGAGAAAAAATTTTGAGCCACACAGAGCTCTTCTTCATCAACAGAATAAAAGATATTACCTCACCCACCTTGTCTCTCTAATATCCTGGGATCAACATGGCTACAACTACACTGTGTAGAATTTTATGGGGACAGACATATTACAATATCAACAATATTTACCAATGAAATATGGTTTTAAATTCTTAGTGGTAATTTAGTCTTCCTTCTGGAAGACCAAGCTATTGTAGTCATTACAGCGTACCATGGGTTCCATGATTCCTGCTTAACTATTATATTTTCAAATGGCACATGGGATTATAATTGTTTGACTCCCTTTCAAGTTGACAGGAGAGGCACTGATAAATGCTCACATACTGTTTCAAGGGAAAAAACTAAATGAAATGACTACATCTAATCCAATATAATAACGTCTTCTAAATGTGGATTCCTTGGTGGATGAGTTTTCATCCTAATTTAGGAAAATTCACAATTAGCTGAAGATGCCATATTTTTTAAAGTAATAGTGTAGTACTGTACCACCAGAATCAATATAAGTGGTAGTGAAGGAAAGGAATCAAATTTCAAGAGAAAGAGACAAAAATCTATGATATTCTGAATTGCACATTGAAAATCTAATTTGTGTGTTCACATTTGAAATGTGCATAGAAGTACATTTTCAGTAAATTGCATGGGATTTAGCTACATAAAAATCATTTATCATAATAGAAGTCATACATCTAACTCTTCACTTAACATGCTGAAAATGAACCTTATAAATAATAGCTATTGTACTTGGCAATACTGTGGAGTGCATTTTCATAGCATTCTGCTGGGCCTTTAACCATATGACGATTCCCACAGAACACAATGACAACGTCTCTCTAAACGATTTGGTAATTATCTCAAGTCATTCTTCTAATTTCTGGGGTGCATTACTATAACCTTCTTTACTTCAAATTTGTTAACTGAATGTTCTGGTAATGATTTAGAGAGTGATTAATTGGTTTTATTAAGTTATATAACAATAGCACCACCCTCAGCAGGTTAGTTGTCTTTAGAACAAATTAGGCCATAATCCATCAAATCAGGGTCAGAACCCTGCAAATATACAAGCATATAGGTACTCTGAGAAATTCATTATGTCAAAATCATATGATCAATGGTATGAGAATATTGTTCCTTTAGGCAGCAGGTAGGCCTGGAAGGTCAGATTTTTCTGAACAGTAGACCAGTAACTGCATTTCACCAAACTTTATTGAATTTGGGAGATAATAACTAACTGTCATCCAGAAATGGTATGCTGTTGGCCATAAAAGTGCAGTGCATTTACTAGCAGTGATAAGATCACAATCTACCTAAGAAAAAGAAGGAAAAGAAATTACGTAAGGAATCGAGATGCTTTGGCCAGAGGTGAAATACAGACAAGATTCTGTCATTTTTTTTTTTTTAAATAGAGAAAGAGGATTGAATTTCAACTTTTATCTGAAGAAGTGAACATGAGCTCAGGGACTATAAAGGTTATGGGAGGGAATTAATAGAAACAGTTGGGATTATGTGAAGGACTGATCACAGTTCATGTTTACAATACAGTTTGGAAGCTTGGTTTTTTCAACAGCACTCTAATAAACTTCTCCAACTGAATAGTAATGAAAACTCCTGAAGAGAAAATGATACTATCAATAGTGAATTTTATCTTTATCAAGTGGGACTCTTTTCCTCCATTTCCTTACTGTTTGGAAATTATTTTATGTAGTTAACTTGGTTTAAGCTGAGTTGTTTATAAGTCTGTTTGGTTTTTTTAAAAAAATTCTAGTTATCCTAGGGTGTGCCTATGTGTGTGCATTTGAGTATTAATAAATAGGTAATGTATATATTATATGGTCACTAGAATTGTTTCTCTGTCAGAAATTTGTGTCTTTGTACTTTTTTTTTTTTTTGCAGTTGTCCAAGATGGCAACAATTTTGTCACTAATTACTGTCAAGAAAGGGTAAATATTACTGAGGTTTTATAACATGCATATAAAACAACTAAACTAAAAGTGGATAGGAAACCAAAGTGATCTGTGACTCCTAGAGAGATGCTATAGAGGCATGATATATATTTGCATATTACTCCTCTAATATACACAAGGAATCACTGAGCTGAAATAAGATTAGTCCCACCATTATATAGTGAATGATTCAGATGTTCTGTTCAGTTTGGATCAATACCCAAATGTTATGGATGCTCCTCTACATTTATCTTAATGTCTTTGACCTGTAAATCATAGAATTTCAGCTGCTGTGGTACTTAATTTCTGTTTCTGGACCCAGATTAAATCAGGAAATGCACAGCTGTGCACAAAATTTTTAAAGGCAAAACTAAAAAATTAATGGCTTCATTCTGGAGATGTTACCTGAATAGTAAGGGAAATAGGACGAGGCCATGACCAGACCTTTTCAGAGCTCAAATATGGTTCTGGTCCAGGCCTTAATTATCCAAAGCCTCTTCCTATACCTACATAGGGGTTCACTTTACTCAGAAAAGTTCATTTTACCAGAAGCTCACTTAAAGTCCCCTTTATGGTAATGAGCAGAAAGCAGACACAGCAAGCCCAGCCACCAGTTTGAGACTCCACAAACTGCATGATCTAGCTCCTGGAAATCAGTCAGCAAACTTAACAGATAACAAGGGAGGGCCCAGTTCTAATGTACAGTTCCAGAAGGAGAGGAAAATGGAAGCTACACAAACAGTAACCTCCAGTTAAGAGAAGCTTCTAACTCCTGCTTAGACCTTTAGGTCCACTTGATAGAGCTCCTATCTACACACCACTAAAGGTATGGTTCAGATCCTAGTTGAAGTAATGTGTAGTGCACACAGTGATTATATGAATCCTTTGTGCTGGAACTAAAGTAAGACTATCTGGCCATCAGTTATCCCAACAAGCTCTGGAAGTTACAAGTTTCTTGCATTAAGGGGAGTCGATAGCCTATATCTAGTTTCAAGCAATTTGTCTCTAATAATATCCAACTTACCATTTCCTTTCAGAAGTCATAAAAATTCTAAAATGAAGAACATGCCTGAATATCTACTGTACACAATACCTTATTCCTTCAGTATTTCTGTGTACAATAAAATCTCAGATATTTGAACTGCTTGGGGGACAGCAAATGGTTTTCAGTAAAATCAGGAATCAGCAAGCCAGGCACACTGGAAGGTCATAAGAAAGGGAGATTCACATAGTTGGCCTGGGACCTGGATAATTGTATTTGGCTGTAATTTAAATTTATATTGTAGCTGAGATGTGAACAATTCCGACAGACTAACAACTATTTTTAGCTTAATGGTTAACAGCTTTAATGTCACCTATGGATGTTTTCTTCCAGTGAATTAGGTTTAAGTTAATGGGAGACATTAAATCCATTTTAGATTAATCTAGTAACTGGGTTTCTTTAACTTGTTTCTTTCTCAGATGCCTTTTGAGATCATTTGTTTGTTCCATCAGAGTCACTTTGAATTAAAACCCCTGTGTTACCCCCTGAAATGCATGATAAAAAGCACCTCACAATTTCAAGAGGTTAAGTGGCTATGATCTGTGAGCTGTCCGTGCTGCATCCTGACAAGAAGATGCAGTTTGACACCATGTCTAATCTTCTGTGACATTCAGGTTTTAAGTGATGTTCAAGGGGATGAAAGGGCTGGCTCTGAACATACCCCAACGTGCACTGGTCTTCTGTCTGTTAACTTGCTAATGAACCATGATTGAGTAAAATAATGAAGAGTTTACAAAGAGCCCCAGGAAACCAATTTCCAATTTTGCAACCAGCAGGCTTTAACTTCACTGCAGCCTTTGTTAATTTTATCTGGAAGGGGATTTGGATACTAAATGCCATTTCTGCTTTGTGAGTCAGACAGACTTTTCCACTCCCCATATACTTACTTGCTAATGAATGTCTCTTCTTCAGATCCATTTTATTTCCATCCATAGTTGTTATAAATAGGCTAGAGTGGCTAAAAAAGTGATTACTGTGAGAAATGAAATTATAATCACTTTGAGAATCGCGAGTATTGAAAGGCGTCTAGATTTTAATCTTCAGCCTGACCACAGGTGAACCATAGAGATAGAAATGTGTCAGGTTAATTTTTATGAGAAATTAAATAAGGATGAGCAAACTATTTATACATTACTTATTTATGTGAATTTAAGGAAACATACTTTTTCCCCCTCCATTGTCCACTGTACTAAAATGTGTTTCAAATTTATTTATTTCTCTGCACCTGTAAGCCTCAAGCTGTGTCACCTAAAAAAAACCCCAACAGTACACACACACACACACACACACCCCACAACAACAACAAAAGAGTAAAATCAAAGAAGTCACACATAAAAAGAAAATATGGATTCCTGAAGTTATAAATCAGAGATGCTCAACACAGATATCCCCACTGACCACTGGTGTTTTTGATACTCATGCCTTCACTAAATCACAGATATCACACTTTATTTCTTTCCTTTATTCTCAGAATCACACTATCTAGAAATTGGGATTTCCAAAAGAAACAGTCCCCAGTACAACATCTCAACAAGTATGCTGGTATTCTTAGGCACAAGTATCTGGGAATAACAAATGAACACACCTATCATAGTTATATAAGATTAGTAAAAACCAAAAAAGTTAATGTATCTATATTACAACGCAGTTTTTATTTCAAATGGTGTCAATCATACAGCGTACAATCTGGAGCCTTAAAATTCCCCCTTTCTTGCTGAAGGGATCTCACACACACATACACACACTCCCACCTCCACCTTCACACACACACACACACACACACACACACACACATCATAGCAGCTTCAGTGGTTTTGTCACCCAAGGTAGGACATTTTAACTACAGAATTTTAACAATGGACTCGGTCTTGCAACTTTTTCAACATGACTTCAGGAGCTGGACCAGTCATGTGAGTAAAGAGTGTAAGGTGAAACTTCAAGACCGTAGTGTATTTGGAGGGTGGCATTCAGGTAATGACAAAGAGAGGAATTTTGTATAATGATACATACAGGATTAGTAGCAAATCAATAATGGAATCAAGAAAAGAAAGCTAAAATGTAAAAGTGGTCAATAACCACATGTTGTAGACAAAAAACAAAAGCCACTTTTAGGAAAAGAAGTAAGATCCTTAAAAACAGGAAGCAGAGTTGAGAAACCTGGGTGTTTTCTATGCTCTCTCTTTCTCTTACAGGCATTTGTGTATCATTATGAGTGTTCCACAGCCTCTTCTGGTAAAATATTGAGATAAATGGCAGACTGTGATGGGATAAAATGTGCTTCACCATTACCAAGAGAAAAGAGGCTTTTTACTTTTTATTTTAGGGGCAGAGAAAGCAAAAAGCATCATCCAGGTGAAGCTCACTCTAGATGTTCTGCCTCTAATGCTGTTTTCTAAGTCACCCTTTCCCTTGTTTCAGCTGAGTGAAGAAGGGAGGGGGAAGAGGGGAATTGAAAGGCTTGAACAGCAAGGAAAGGCCAAAATGCCCATCCACACAGGCAAAGCCGGATATTTCATTGCATTTGGCTCATTGGTTTGAATATTGTTTTATTTTCAAATGAAATATCCTTTGATTTAAAGAAGGTTGCAAAACCAAGGTTTATAAAAACCCTGTATTTCTCCTTCAAATCTGTTGCATAGTTTAACCCCATTCTCTTGGCTCATTCTGCATATCCAGAGCCTAGTTTCTTAAAGTTGGAAGTAGGACAGGATGCATAGAGCACATCTCACGGTGCCTTTTCCAGCCTTACAAGTTGGTATTGCGAACCCAGCCCAAAGCACTATTTGTTAACATCATTATGCTCATATCCATTTTTCATTGTCCTTTAATTGGCTAGACTGAAGTCTAGTAAAAAAAAAACCATTGCCCTAGCTAGTCTCAAGAGAGAGAAACCAGAATCCTGTATTAGTATCTCTAATGACTGAATACAGCATGACTGTACCTTAATTGGCGCTATGACAGGATGGACAGTGTCACAGAGTTAGAGGGTCTGTGCTACGCCTTGGCCTTTAGATAGCTTTTCCAGGATCATCCCTTTTTTGAGGCAGCTGTCCCAGGAAATCTGTATGTCTTCCCGGGACATCAAAATTCCCAGTTTTTGTCAGTTCCATAATCAGCTTGTTGCTCGTGCTCACCCAGGGCAGGCATCCCTTGTGGATCTTTTTCACTCTCCCTGGCCCCAGCCCAGAACTCTCATGTCCCTCTCTCTGAGCCAGCCCCTCCCCACGTGGTCACCTTACCGGCTGTGCTGTTTGTGTGTATGTCTGGGTCCCCCACATCATTCCACCACCATTGCTGCTGTATGAGGCTCTCCATGCTCTGCTGCCCCCACCGGGGACCTGCCAGGCCTTTAACAACATGGATGGAGAGGAGGGGGCTGAACTGCCACAGCGGCAGCCAGGCTCCTCTGTGCCCCTGCTCTGCCGAGGCATTCCCAGCACCTGAGGCCCCTTTGAGAAGCAACAAGCTGGCAGCAGTAGCACAGTGGCCAGGCTCACAGGTCCACTGCCAGAGCCAGGTAAGCAGAGCCATCAGAGAAAAAGGGACAGGGGACTTCCAGGTTGGGGCAGCATTGGTGCCTCAGGGGGGCAGGAGAGGGGAATCTGCTGCAGAGTGGGAGGAGGGAGGGGACCTGTTATCAAGAACTGGGAAGCAGTGACTGAAAAAGACTTGGTGGTCATGGTGGATATCCAGTTAAAGATGAACTTTTAGCGCAATGCTAAAAAGCCTTCATGAAATCCTTGGATGTGTAAACAGGGGAATATCAAGTAGTAAGTTTATATTACCTTTGTATTTGGCATTGGTGCACCTGCTCCTGGAATACTGTGTTCCATTCCGCAAATTTCAAGAAGGATGTTGATAAAATTGAAGAGAATTCAGAGAAAAACCATGAGAATGATTAAGGGATTTTAAAAAACTTGCCTTACAATGAATGAATTGACCACAAGGAGGTCAATCTCTTTAGCTTGTCAAAGGGAAGGTTGAGGGGTGACTTGATCAGTCTATAAGAACCTACACAGGAAACATAAATTTGATAATAGGGGGCCCTTCAATCTAGCAGAAAAGGGTATAACAAGATCAAATGGCTGGCAGTTGAAGCTAGACAAATTTAGGGCTGGTCTACACTTACCCCCCAAATCGAAGTAAGGTACGCAAATTCAGCTACGTGAATAACGTAGCTGAATTCGACATACCTTACTTCGACCTTACCGCGGTTCAGACGCGGTCCACACGCGGCAGGCAGGCTCCCCGTCGACTTCGCGGTACTCCTCTCGCTGAGCTGGAGTACCGCAGTCGACGGGGATCACTTCCTGGTTCGATTTATCGCGTCCAGACCAGACGCGATAAATCGAACTCGGAACTTCGATCCGCAGCCGTCGAACTAACCGGTAAGTGTAGACTAGCCCTCAGTGTGCAAAATTTTAACAGTGAAGTAATTAACCATTGGACCAATTTACCAAGATTTGTGATGGATTCTCCATCACTGGCAATTTTAAAATCAAAATTGAATATTTTTTCTGAAAGATATGTTCTAGTTCAAACATAAATGAATTCAATTGCCTGTGTTATGCCTGAAGATCATGCTAGAAGATTACAATGGTATTTTCTGGCCTTAGAAATCTATGAATCCCTGTAAGAGAGTAGAGATGAATTCTAGTATTCTTACCTATGACTTCTGAGAATTGCATTAATATGCACCACAAAGCTAGCACAGCCAAGGAAGTGAACAGCCACTTTCTGTAGTAACTGCTGCTTTGAATTGGGCCATGTAGAACAATTTGCTGTACTTGAATGATTGCAAAGACATGGATAACTGTGGCAACATAAGCATCTAAGAGGAAATTTCCCCAAATTACTGGTTAAAAGCTGAAGGAAAAGATTGCTTAAAATCAACACCAGCATTGAAGGCACTCAGATATTGTGGTGAAGAGGGTGGTATAAAAACCCATATAAAATAGATTAGACTAGCGAATAAGCAAAGTTGGGGATTGATTCGTACTCCTTATCTAAGGCCTGTGGGTGGGAAAGCCCCCAATCTCATCTGTGTAAGGGTGTGTCTACATTTCAAGCCAGAAGTGTACATTCCAGCTCAAGAAGATATATCCATGCTAGCTCTGATGAAGCTAGCACACTAAAAATAGAGAATAGCCATGGTGGTGTGAGCAGTGGGAGGTACTAGCTGCCCTGAGTACATACCCTTCAAGACATTATATACATACTCAGGGAAGCTAGCCCCTCCTGCCACTCATGCCGCCTTGGCTACACTCCATTTTTAGCGTGCTAACTTGCTCAGAGCTAGTGCAGGTACGTCTCCTCAAGCTGGAATTTACACCTCCAGCTCGAAGTGTAGACATGAGGGTGGGAAAATCCCTCAATACCAAAAGGGTGGGAAAATCCCTCAATACCAAAGGCAAAGCCATTCCCAGGTGCTTCCTTCTACCCACCAGCATCATCAAAGGCTCATCTGGACATAGCTTCAATCAACCTTGTTCTATACACTCCCCCTGAAACTCTGATACTGGCCACTGTTGGAGACAGGATACTGAGCTAGATGGACCATTGGTCTGACCCAGTATGGCCATTGTTATGTTCTAACTGACTCTCATCCTCAGCTCAAGCCCAGCCAGGCAATGAAACACAGACAGACTATACCAAGAGCTAAATGTAATCAGCATAATGATGGCATTGCAGCCCAAAGTGTTTCACTTACTGGCTTCATATGTAGTTACACATTAAACAGGAGAGTATCAGAGGGGTAGCTGTGTTAGTCTGGTTCTGTAAAAAGCGACAAAGAGTTCTGTGGCACCTTATAGACTAACAGACATATTGGAGCATAAGCTTTCGTGAGTGAATACCCACTTCGTCAGACGCATTAAATAGGAGAATGGCAGACTGAAGCATTGCTATACTCTTCTCTAGAGAGCTCTTTCAATGAATGAACAAATGCCTAAAACCATCTTCTGGGACTTCTTCAACAGAAAGCAACAGAGTGATGAAAGCACAATCCCAACTATTGCAGTGTATAGATGGGTCACCAATCTCTAATGGCCAACCGGATTGAAGGCTGCTGACAGGGCTAAAAGAATCAGCCTAGACACCTGGCCCATTTCTGTCACCCATAAGAGGTAATAAAATAATGAAACAAGTGCAGTCTCTGTGCTATCACCAGGCCAAAATCCATATCGAAAACAGTAAAGAAACAGGATTCCAGAGAGCACCAAAGACTCCTTGTCCCAATTTTTTCAGTTGCCTTTTTGAATTAACTTGGAGACTGTAATAGTTGGCAAGACTGTGGGACAAGATCAAGAGAGGGTTTCCTGAGCAAGGATCTAAGATCTAATTTGAGGGAAATTGCCACTTTGCCTTTGCATCAGAAGGTGATCGTATCTGCCAGTGAGGAGCCCAATACAGCCTTGCTCATTAAAAAAAAAAAATCGTATACAGCCACGAAGCTTGGACTCACCAGTTGTAGACTGCAGCTCACTCAAAAAGCAAAACTGGATGAAACTGAACCAGAAATGACCTGAGGTGTTGTGACGGGTTGGATCACAGAAACCCCCTTGGGAGCTGCCACCCGATGTGCCAAGACTACCCCTGCTTCTGTTTTTCCTGCCAGCTCAGGACTTTAGCACCCCGTCTTGCTGAGTCAGACACTTCTGTCTGACTCCAACACAGACCAAGGGTCTGAATTACTTGTCCCAAAACTGCAAGTTTACCCAAAAACAGTTCACAGGAGTGTGCTTGTCTTTAGCACCCAGATGCCCAACTCCCAATGGGGTCTAAACCCAGATAAATCCGTTTTACCCTGCATAAAGCTTATGCAGGGCAAACTCATAAATTGTTCGCCCTCTATAACACAGATAGAGAGATATGCACAGTTGTTTGCTCCCCCAGGTATTAATACATACTCTGAGTAAATTACTAAATAAAAAGTGATTTTATTAAATACAGACAGTAGGATTTAAGTGGTTCAAAGTAGTAACAGACAGAACAAAGTAAGTCACAAGCAAAATAAAATAAAATGCGCAAATCTATGCCTAATCAAACTAAATACAGATAATCTCACCCTCAGAGATGCTTCAGTAAGTTTTTCTCAGACTGGACACCTTCCAGGCCTGGGCACAATTCTTTCCCCTGGTACAGCTCTTGTTTCAGCTTAGGTGTTAGCTAGGGGTTTCTCCATGATGGCTCCTCTCCCTCTCTGTTCTCTTCCACCCCTTTATATATCTTTTGCATAAGGCGGGAATCCTTTGTCCCTCTGGGTTTCCACCCCCCCTCACTGGAAAAGCACCAGGTTAAAGATGGATTCCAGTTCAGGTGACATGATCACATGTCACTGCAAGACTTCATTACTTACTTGCCAGCATACACATATACAGGAAGACTCAAAGGTAAATACAGCCATCTGCAGACAATGGGAGTCATCAAGATTCCAAACCATCCTTAATGGCCCACACTCTACATAATTACAATAGGCCCTCAGAGTTATGTTTTATATTTCTAGTTTTAGATACAAGAGTGGTACATTTATACAAATCAGATTATCATACTCAGTAGATTATAAGCTTTGTAATGATACCTTACAAGAGACCTTTTGCATGAAGCATATCCCAGTTACATTATATCACTTATTACCGTATTTTCTCTAAATCTATCCCAGTTACATTATATTTACTTATTATCACGTTTTTATAAAACCATATAGACTGCACAACGTCACAGGTGTGCTTTCTCACCCTGCCGGCTCTAGGAGCTCACTGTTTCCTACTCTTTTCCAGTTACAAAATTGGTGGCAACGGGGAAAAAGCAATATCGACTGCAGGAAGTATGAGAAACTTGCTCGTGGTGTTTCTGTGATTAGGACCATTTCTCTTCCACTCACAAGGTGGGGGAAAGGGAAGAAGGCCCAACAGCTCCAATATCCCCATGTCTTTTCACTCCCTATAGTAAGTAGGGGCTGCAATGTCTGATACAAAGCAAGGAGGGATTTCTTTGAACATCTTTCAATTGACTCTACCTGAAAGCAGAGGGAGCCAGGAGAGCGTGAGCAGTACATTTATATCACTGACCCAGTGACCCAAGAGTTACTACCTCAAAATTATGGAATATGTACTGCTAGCCTGCAGTAAAAAAATGGAAAATCATAAGATCTTTGGGGGAAAGATAGTCTTTTTGTGATGGATTTGTACAAAGCCTAGCATACCAGGTTCCTGATCTCTGGTTGGGGCCCCAGAGACCACCAATATACAAATAAATACAAATAGATGACTTGGAGACCAGAAGGCTGGAGCAGGCATACAAAAATTGAATCCTACAATGTATGTCTAGGGAGAAGCTTACCATAGTTATCTCAGAAGAACAAAATTAATCTATTGTTTTAACAGCCTGAAGACCACAAGCCCTTAGAAGAATAGATCTCTTCGGTAAACTGACTTCTGCGATCATTTTCTTTGATGAAATTAAATGGATCTAAGTTATTAATAGTTGTATAATGAAAGGTTCACTATTTCTTCTTGGGATGCACTGCTCTCTACATGATGATTTAAAAAAAAGAAAGTGAGTCTATATTGTATACAATTCCAAAGTCACTAATTGAAAATGTATTATGAAAGGGAATGCATGGCTGAGACGCTTTATTCAGTTCCAGTAACAGATTCAATGACATTTTCAGCAATAGCTCTCCATTATCCACATTATATTACTTGGTAAATTTAGCAGAAAGAAGGGGATGGGAAAATATGAAAACAAGAAATATGAAAATAATGAAACTTTAATGTAGCACAAAAAGTGTGACAGATGTAATACCACAAAGAGTCATTAAATACTTCCCAGTCCATCTCTTTATCTCTCTCATCCTGTCACTAACAATTATTCCTAATGTTTCTCCCTTTTCCTGCTAGACCTAAGGAAGTTAAATTAATTTGGGTTATTTGCTTGTTATCTCTCCATCCAAACTGGCTACTGGCATTTCAAAACCCTGTGCTACAAAATCTCTTAGTGGAGAAAATTATAGTAATTCTACCAGATACGCCATTAGTCATTTTAGTATTTGTTTGTTTGTTTCTTGCTGATGCTTTTTTTTTTTACAAAAAGTTTAAACAATAACAATGGCTACAGTTCCCAGCTACCCTACTTTTCTTAAATTTGCTCATTGTTTTTCAGATCCACAACAGAAGTTATATTAGTCTTTTTAGCATGGATCAATGCAGATGAAAGAGTGCCATGAGCAGAGCTCATTTGTCCTTGTCAACTGTGGATAACTGCCTAAATGCACTTAAAATAAAATTACACTGGAAATAGCCTGATCCTATCAGCTTTATTTAAAGTAATAAGCACTATTAGGTCTTTAAGGCCTAATTTAAAGTTGTGATAGCTTACAAAGATGTAGTGAATTCACCTACAGCAATATTTAAAATGGTCAGCTGATATATTATAGTACATATAATGAAGCATAGAGCACCAGAAGGCTTTTCACACAAGCTATACTAATAGGCTGATCCCAGCACAGAACTTCAAATTACAGGGCTAAGGTTAACTATTTCTCAATTCTGGTCACTGTTCCCAGTTCAAAAATATTTCCCAATCCATAAAATTCATGTAAAAATTTAGTAATCAATAAAATATATTAACAGAATAATCTTAACTGTAGAGATACAATCTGTCCAGACCAAGCCATTTGAATGTTTAGAGAAGTGTGTTTATGTATCAGTGCCGGCACAGCATTGTTTAGAATTATGTCTTGATTCTTCAGTTAGACTTGGTGAGCTAATCCTTACATCTCTGCAGATCCATTTGCAGGAATGGGGCCTTGTTTGTATTTCAGAAGTAAATGTTAAGCTTAACAATTAAAGATGGGGAAATCCATAAATTGTAGCACCCAAAACTGGATAAAAACTACCTGAACCTCTTGTGTCTGAAAAACTGGATCTTTCCTTCAAACTAGCCATTCTCACAGCACTGTGGCATTTCTGCTTCCAATCCTGACAATAACCAGGAAATTCAGAGGCATTTTCAAAATGAAAAATTAATGGGAGAAAAATTATCAGAAACTTTTTGAACTCCAGATATTGTTGTCCTTTCGGTTCATATTTTGGGTGAGGATTCTGGCCAGCTCCTTTTATTTAACCTAATATTTAATAATCAATTACAATAATTAGTTGTATTAGCTTTATATAAAGTAAATATTTAAAGATATCACTCCTTATACATGAAACATGATTGTCCAAATTCCACTGTGGTCCCAATTCTGTAAAGTACTTAAGTACATAGAATCATAGAGCATATGGCTAGAAGTGACCACAAAATATCTACTCTGACCTCCTGTATATCACAGGCACCAACACCACCCTGCACCTGCACACTAAACCTAACAATGGAAATGAGACCAAAGTATTACAGCCCACAGAAGACTACACTATTATGTGCCACAGGCAGAGAACAGGAAGGACCAAAGTGCACCAGTTCTTGAGGCCCCCCACATGGCAGAGAAACGATTAAGTAAGAAATACCCAGATAATCCTGGGAAGTGACCACCTGAGAGAGAGAGCATGCTTAGTGCCACCTCAGAGCCTTGGCCCACCCTCCCAGTTTCCCATCTCTAGCCGTGGCCATTCTACAGAGCAGTGGTTTTCAAATTTTTTAGGCTGTTTATCCCTTTCCAAATAATCTAGTCTACCGCATATCCCATCTGAGATAGGTATATTGTGAGCCTATGATTACATTGCCAAGTCTTACCAAATAAAATGTTTTGCCCACCATTACAGGATTTTATTCACGTTCCCCCTGATGAGAGCTCGTATCCCGCTAGGTGTACATGTAGGATGACCACCTTTTCAAAAGGCACAAGCAGGACACATGCAGGAGCCCCACACTCTCTGTGATCCTGACCCTGCCTCTCTTCTTCCCCCGAGGCCCCAACCCCGGGCCAGGACAGAAGCCAGAACCAGCTCATGGTAAGAGTCACCCAGGAATCCCGGGCCACTGGGGGAGCCCAGGACCCTCCACCTGCTCTGGGCAGGGTGCCCAAAAGTGGCCCCCAGCTCATGTCCTCACCCCTGGGGCTCGCTGCCCAGTGCAGGTGGAGGGTTCCGAGCTCCCCACAGAGGCCAGGGCTCCCTAGGTGGCTCTTACCACAACCCTGCTGCAGCTTCTGGCCTGGCCAGGGGGCAGGCCCTTGGAAGGGAACAGGAGGACCAGGGATGGAGCCTCATAACGAGAGGGAGCTAAGGCCCACCTCAACTATCCCTGCTGGGAAGAGGCTTGTGCTGCCCCTGAGCTTGATGCAGAGCAGTACCGCAGGGAAGCCAGGACAAATACTGTCCTTCAGTCATTCAACCCGGAACTGGGACTTGAACTGTGCATTTAGGACTGTCCCACCCAATTTGGCACAGGTGGTCACCCTACGTACATTTATCCCAGTTTGAAAACCACTGCTTCAGAGAAAGGAGATAAAATAACTTCCCACAATATACTTGGCTAGAATTCAAGTTACTTTTGTAACTTTGAAGTTAATGGGACTATCTACATGTTTAAACCTTGCAGAACTAAGACCTACTACAGTACATTTAAAGAGTAAGAAATTATACTTCCAGGAAATCTGCTTCATTTGTTGACATACTTGAGAAAAACAGGAAATCAATAATGATAACTTCATATTTATACAGGTATGTTCATCCTGAAGGATGTCAAAGAGCTTTTCAGTCCATATAAGGATCCATCACCTAAATCCATTTCTTGCTGGGATGAAACATGGCATCCATTTTCACTAGCAATTGCACAAACAGTTTAGAGCAGAAAACAATAATAAACTTCTCCACTTGAAACTAGAGAAGGATTCCTAAGCAGACTGAATGTAATTACCCAAGTTGGAATCCTACCACAAAACAAGTCTAACATCACGTTTCTTGAAAATATTTTCCGGGGAACTTTAATGATCACTAATGATAAGGGTCTCTGTTTAACATACTATGCAAACTGAAATTTACTAGGGTATTGATTTAGTGCTGTGGCACTGATGAGACAGATAATCTGGGAACCACGCTGGTGCATTGATTCGGTGCTGTCTCAACACAGATGTGAGTGCTGCGAAAAGTGAGGAGAAGGACAGGAAGTGCAGAGTTATCTGATCCTGTATTAATACGATTGCTGTTGCATGAATCCCAAATTATCTCTGCCTAGTAACAGGAGTAAAGCCTAAAAGAGGAGGGCATAGGCAAGCAGCTTGCTCACACGATGTTCTTTATCAGGGTGCTTTTCACATA
>NW_020664393.1:39221021-39247648 GCF_002925995.2 Terrapene triunguis
GGCACCTTTAAGACTAACAGATCAGACTGTCATTTCGACCCTCAGGAGGAGTCCATGTGGAGTTCTTCTTCCTGTGTTGTTGGAGGGAGGGTATCTGTGTATCAGTGCGCTGTTCAGTGTTATCTTGAAAGTATTCTTTGAGTCGGAGGCGGCGAAAGTAGGCTTCCAGATCACCGCAGAACTGTATCATGTTCGTGGGGGTGCTGGGGCAAAAAGAGAGTCCCCGAGATAGGACAGACTCTTCTGCTGGGTTGAGTGTGTAGCTGGATAAATTGACGATATTGCTGGGTGAGTTAGGGGTACCCCTGTTGTGGCCCCATGTGCCAGGTAGGATTTTAGACAGCTTACGGTCCTTTTTCCTTTGTAGAGAGGTGAAGTGTGTAATGTAGATCTCCTGTCTTATTTTAGTAAAGTCCATTTGTGTGGAGGGTTGGTTATTTATGAAAGTCTCCAGGTTGGAGAGCTCTTTCTTGATGTTTATCTGTTTGCTGTATAGGATGCTGATCAGGTGGTTCCTCAGTTTCTTTGATAGTGTATGGCATAATCTCTCACTGTGGTCTGTGCAGTATGTAGATAGCAATGGATTTTTCACCTTCAGTCCATTTGGTATGATGTCCATCCGTTTGCATTTGGAAAGGAAGATGATATCTGTCTGTATTTGTGCAAGTTTCTTCATGAGGTTGATAGATTTCCATTCCATACGGCTAAATGCAGTGCCTTGCATGGTGTCAAGTATCAGAGGGGTAGCCGTGTTAGTCTGAATCTGTAAAAAGCAACAGAGGGTCCTGTGGCAGGTGCCACAGGACCCTCTGTTGCTTTTTACAGATTCAGACTAACACAGCTATCCCTCTGATAAAGAACAAGTTTCACTGAATGATTTCATAACATTCTCCATGAAATAATGTTGATGGTTGTCAAGTGCCTGGATCCCAAGCAATCCCAGTAGTTTTGCTTTAGGATAGATCTTTCAACAAGAACAAGAACAAGCGAGGGTAATTATGACAACAGTACATTCTTCAACAATTCAACCTGTCCTTTTTTTAAACATAATTGGTTTTTAAGTATGTGTAACCGAGAATATGGCTAAAACAAAGAACTTTCAAACTCATGTCATACTGGAAGTGGGGAATAAAACCAATCACAGTCATGCTTATGGGTGTTATGGAGAACATACTTACCAGTCATAACATATTGCAAGGTGCCATCACACACACACAAACACACAGCTATATGTTTATATTAGAGAAGACAAGGTGAAAGAAATGCACCTTGTACTTGCAATGGAAGGTGGTGACGTTTGTGATGGTCCGTAGTTCCTGAGGGAGTTCATTACAGAATCTTGGGCCAGCCCCTGAGAAAGTTTTGTCTCATACACACAAAAACTTTACCCTTATTGTAGAAGACTCCATTTTGCCAGAGGAACAAAGCTGTCAACAACCCTCATTGCAAGAGACTGGGGAACTAGAACCTGGGACTGTGGGAGCTCTGTGCTGCCAACACACTCACATCACCATTGAAAACTTAGGCTGGGTTTCTGCTGGAGGACTCAGATTCAGGACAAACTGCTGAGAAATAGGGTAGGCTCACCCCCAACTGGTGGTTATTCTATTATTAGATATACCAAGTGAGAAACAAAGGTCAACTTCTCTCTTACCATACTGGTTAACAAGAAGTCTAAACTGCAGTCTCCTTAGGCATCCTAACCCTTGTTTCATCACCCAGACACTAGACTTTATGATGAATGGTTATTTAAAACCAGTTTAATCAAAAAAAGGGTCCTCCTAATCCCAAGAGATCAGCCACATAGCCAGGTCAATATATAACTTAAATCTTACCCAACAATTATGCTGTTGCCAATCCTTTAATATCTAATCTCTAGTATCTATTTATAAGAGAAAAGAATAAGGAGAGAGTTAAAATGGTTAAGGAAATAATATACTCATTGCAGAGTTCTTGTATCAGGTTTGTAGCTGTGATGGAATAAACTGCTGGCTTGTAAAGTCTCTGGTAACTTCCAAAATATTGGGAAGTCCTCAGTCCATTGGTTGGAATGCTCCTTTTAGAGTAAGTCCAAAGTCCGGACATCAGAGCAGGAAAGAGGCAAAATGGAGATGCATCCAGGGTCTTTTATACATTTTCCTATGTGGAGGGACTGCTTTCAGTCTTGGTGGAAAATTACAGGCACAAGATGGAGTCCAGGGTCACATGAGGAAGTCACATGCATGCTTTGCTGACTCATAGGAGCAGCCATTACCCATATTTTGGCTAAAGCATCAACAGGAAGGCTCACCAGTCAGGGACAAACTTCTTTTATGGCCTATTGTATAATTTAATGGGCCATCAACTTGAATGGTCCATTCACAATGGACTGGCTAGTCTGAATGTAAATTACTTTGTGGGTGTTACCCCAGGAGAAACACATTTGAAATACTGGTACATAGACAATATTCATAAAGTTAGATGCAAAGATGATACACGCATACAAACAGAATAATCATATTCAATATATTGTAACTTTTCCAATGATATCTTACATGACATACTTTGTAAAAGATTTGTTGCAACTGTCTAACACTGGCAATATTAATGATATAAATGGTCATATTTCAATCATACAGCATCACAGCTGCACAGAATTAAAACCAATTACTTCAATATCGTGTCGGGAGCCTCGGGGTATGACAAGGACACTCACACTGAGGACAAAGTAAAGCCTTATAGATCTTCATTAAAATAATGAATAAAGCCAGAAAAGCTGTAAGCCACATGAAAAGCTAGGAATAATACAGAATTGGGGATATCTGTGGTGGCATTCTTTGCATAAGCTCTTAGATTTGCATACTAACACCCTTCCTTGAGGACCTGGTAGTAAGAAACAAAGGACTGCCTTGCCTCTGGCATGCCAGTGGGCCTGATGGTCCAGGTTCCTCAATGTCCATGAATGATAGTAGAGCTGAAGAGTCAAATGATTGAGAAAGCATAGCTTAGCTGGTCTAACTCCACATGGTGGTTTGCCCTATTATAAGGCCTGGGCACCGTAATGAATATTCATGCTAATGCTCCACCTTCCATGTCCAAATCTAACTTCCTCACTCACATAATATTGAGGTGTATTTATTCTATAGGTTAACAAATTAATACATATCAATGCCATTTAGCTTATTATCATACCTATTATTATATTGCTTAAGCCTATTTATAGTTAACTTCCATGTTCCTGTTTTTACTGTTTACATTTACTGTTAAATTCCAACTCCTACCATTGAGCAAGCTCATCCGAGTTCCCCAAAATCTGAGGGCCCATCAGACCATTTATCTATGCCAAAGTTACGGGCCTTCTATACTTGACTATACATATACTAACTTATGCTAACTTGCTTAAGCTAATGTCTAACAGAATACAGGCCTGCAGGTTCCTTGCATTACAACTGAATATAATAAAGGCTAAGCTAGCCCTATGGCATTACTTCTATTTTGTTCCACCAGCTCTTCTTCATTCATAGATTCATTCATAGATTCTAGGACTGGAAGGGACCTCGAGAGGTCATCGAGTCCAGTCCCCTGCCCGCATGGCAGGACCAAATACTGTCTAAGCCATCCCTGATAGACATTTATCTAACCTATTCTTAAATATCTCCAGAGATGGAGCTTCCACAACCTCCCTAGGCAATTTATTCCAGTGTTTAACCACCCTGACAGTTAGGAACTTTTTCCTAATGTCCAACCTAGACCTCCCTTGCTGCAGTTTAAGCCCATTGCTTCTTGTTCTATCCTCAGAGGCTAAGGTGAACAAGTTTTCTCCCTCCTCCTTATGACACCCTTTTAGATACCTGAAAACTGCTATCATGTCCCCTCTCAGTCTTCTCTTTTCCAAACTAAACAAACCCAATTCTTTCAGCCTTGCTTCATAGGTCATGTTCTCAAGACCTTTAATCATTCTTGTTGCTCTTCTCTGGACCCTTTCCAATTTCTCCACATCTTTCTTGAAATGCGGTGCCCAGAACTGGACACAATACTCCAGCTGAGGCCTAACCAGAGCAGAGTAGAGCGGAAGAATGACTTCTCGTGTCTTGCTCACAACACACCTGTTAATACATCCCAGAATCACGTTTGCTTTTTTTGCAACAGCATCACACTGTTGACTCATATTTAGCTTGTGGTCCACTATAACCCCTAGATCCCTTTCTGCCGTACTCCTTCCTAGACAGTCTCTTCCCATTCTGTATGTGTGAAACTGATTTTTTCTTCCTAAGTGGAGCACTTTGCATTTGTCTTTGTTAAACTTCATCCTGTTTAACTCAGACCATTTCTCCAATTTGTCCAGATCATTTTGAATTATGACCCTGTCCTCCAAAGCAGTTGCAATCCCTCCCAGTTTGGTATCATCCGCAAACTTAATAATCGTACTTTCTATACCAATATCTAAGTCGTTAATGAAGATATTGAACAGAGCCGGTCCCAAAACAGACCCCTGCGGAACCCCACTCGTTATGCCTTTCCAGCAGGATTGGGAACCATTAATAACAACTCTCTGAGTACGGTTATCCAGCCAGTTATGCACCCACCTTATAGTAGCCCCATCTAAATTGTATTTGCCTAGTTTGTCGATAAGAATATCATGCGAGACCGTATCAAATGCCTTACTAAAGTCTAGGTATACCACATCCACAGCTTCTCCCTTATCCACAAGACTCGTTATCCTATCGAAGAAAGCTATCAGATTGGTTTGACATGATTTGTTCTTTACAAATCCATGCTGGCTATTCCCTATCACCTTACCACCTTCCAAGTGTTTGCAGATGATTTCCTTAATTACTTGCTCCATTATCTTCCCTGGCACAGAAGTTAAACTAACTGGTCTGTAGTTTCCTGGGTTGTTTTTATTTCCCTTTTTATAGATGGGCACTATATTTGCCCTTTTCCAGTCTTCTGGAATCTCTCCCGTCTCCCATGATTTTCCAAAGATAATAGCTAGAGGCTCAGATACCTCCTCTATTAGCTCCTTGAGTATTCTAGGATGCATTTCATCAGGCCCTGGTGACTTGCAGGCATCTAACTTTTCTAAGTGATTTTTAACTTGTTCTTTTTTTATTTTATCTGCTAAACCTACCCCCTTCCCATTAGCATTCACTATGTTAGGCATTCCTTCAGACTTCTCGGTGAAGACCGAAACAAAGAAGTCATTAAGCATCTCTGCCATTTCCAAGTTTCCTGTTACTGTTTCTCCCTCTTCACTAAGCAGTGGGCCTACCCTGTCTTTGGTCTTCCTCTTGCTTCTAATGTATTGATAAAAAGTCTTCTTGTTCCCCTTTATTCCCTTAGCTAGTTTGAGCTCATTTTGTGCCTTTGCCTTTCTAATCTTGCCCCTGCATTCCTGTGTTGTTTGCCTATATTCATCCTTTGTAATCTGTCCTAGTTTCCATTTTTTATATGACTCCTTTTTATTTTTTAGATCATGCAAGATCTCAATAATGGACTCAAGGACCACTCTGAAAATATTTCAAGGGATTAGGACTCTCCCTGCCCTCAGAAAGGCTGGGCTTGCTGTCTCACAGTGGGCTTTGGGGTCTCTCAAAGAGTGGGCTGAGATTTGAAAATAGACATTCTAGAAGTCAGATGTCCTGGACTGGCTTACCCAGATCAGGAGAGGCTATAGCTCTATCCATTTCTATCACACACAGTTCATATGGGCCAAACAGCTGGGAACCCCTGAGAGGCCTTCTCTGAAGCTGACTGCCAGAGGGGGGAGGGGAATGAGAGATGGACTAATGCGTGGAGCCCCTTACTGCACTTGGTATCCGCACAGTCTATGTTGTGTCTGAAGCCTAGATGTGTCCCAAGATCAGGAATAGAGGGAGGAGGAATTGGTTGAGCTCTGTAATCTATTGTGAGCACTGAGGACTTAGGTGTGACATTTCATTATTGCTGCCTTTCTGCCATCACTCCTGTCATGGAGAATGAGGGTGAGGAGCCAATTACCACAGGAACTGTTTTTTCCAGTCCTGCCTTCCTCCACTTCTGCTCAGAGTAGGGGGACCAAGGACCCCTGCCCAGACTTGGCTGCTGAGATGGTGACCTGTATCTTGCCCATTAAAGCTGGCCTGTCCAATCCTGGCAGCACTGGTCACCACAGCACCTCAGAGAGGGCAGCAGAGCTGAGGGGAAAAAACTCCCAAAGAGGCAGCTGAAACCCTTGGATACAGCTGATACTTAGATGGCCAAATTTTTGAGTCAAAGTGTTAGTCAGAAATTTGACATAGGGTTTGTTGTGTTAATTTTGATGTAATAAGTGGGCCCAGAGAATCAAAGATATTAACATGACCATGTTACTGCACACCATTAAACAGCTAAGGACAGCTCAGGGTTTTGAGTACAGAGACCTTGGCCTGCTTAGTTCCATGGCAAACATGTTAGAAAATTCATGCCATAATTTGGACGTTCATTGCGTAGGCTATACAGATGAAGAAGAATGCAAAACAAAACATTTTGAAATGGAAACTGAGTGGTTGTACAAAAAAAGTTCCTCTTTTGAGAGGAAGGATATTGGTTAGAGTCTCTTGTTTTATCATACAGTCCTTAGTGGGGAAGAAAGGCTCAGTTCTTTTGTTGGATCTTTAACTCAGCTGTGAGTTTTGTATTTACTCTTGCTTTTGACAAAACCAACAGACACTAAAGGATGGGGGAGAGATGCACTAGTAAAAGGTGGAGGAAATGTGGCTTTTTGTTGAAGTTTTCAGGACTTGAGATGACTGGCCAGTTACAGACAGAAACTCTGGGCAGGTAGGTTGACCTCAAGAACTGTTGCTCTGGATGCTGGGCTTGTTTCACTCATCTGGAATGTCATCTGGCTAGTCTTGGTAGGTCCTTCTGTCTCACCATATCCCCCTCCCCCCCCACACCACACTAACATTTAATTTTAAAAAGAGGAACTATACTAGAATGAGCACGCTTGTTAGAGGAAAATTAAAAAGAGCTGTCACAAGAGTTAAATGCCTGTAAGTAGCATGGGGACTATTTAAAAACACTATAAGAGAGGCTCAGACTAAATGTATATTCCAAATCAGAATAGACAATAATGGGACCCGAAGAATGCCATCATGGCTAAACAGCAGAGTAATGGAGGCAAAAAGGCATCCTTTAAAATTTAGAAGTCTAGTGAGGATATTGGAAGGTGCACAAACTCTGGCAGGTTAACTATAAAAAGCATAATAAGGCATGCCAAGAAAGCATTTGAGAAGCAACTTGCTGAAGACACAAAAACTAACAGTGAGAATTTTAAAAGATGTACATCAGAAGCAGGAAGTCTGCCAAAGAAGCAGTTGGGTCACTAGGCACCCAAGGTGTTAAAGGAGCATTCAAGGAAGACAAGGCCATTGCAGAGAAACTGAATGAATTCTTTGTATTAGTCTTCATTGCAGAGGATGTGGGACAGATACTCACATCAGACTTATCTTTTTTGGGGGGTCAGATCTGAAGTACTGTCCCACATTGATGTGTCATTATAAGAGGTTTTAGAACAAATTAATAAATTGAATAGTAATAAGTGACCAGAACCACATTCACCCGAGAGTCCTGAAGCAACTTAAATATGAACTACTAACTGTAGTATGTAATCTAGCTCTGAAACAAGCCTCCATACCAGATGACTGGAAGGTAACTAATGCAATGCTGATTTTTAAAAAAGGCTCCAGAGGCAATCCTTGCAATTACAGGTTGGTGAGTCTAACTTCAGTACCAAGCAAATTGGTAAAAACTGTAGTAGAGTACAGAATAATCAGACACATAAATGAACTTGATATGTTGGGGAAGAGTCAACACAGCTTTTGTAAGGGGAAGTTATGCCTCACCAATCTCTTAGAATTCTTTGAGGCTGTCAACAAGCATGTCATCACATGCACACTGTTGTGGAGACACTTCTGCCAGAACCATCTTTATGCAAAGCTGGAAAAATGCAAGTTTGATAAGGACACGGTGGAATTTTTGGATATATCATCTTGCCCTAAGGTGGTGGCAATCGGATTGGGTCACACTCAAGGATGTATGTGGGGTGCAGCATTTCTGGGCTTTGCCAATTTCTGCAGGCAATTTATTAAAGGATTCTTTAGCTTGGTTGCACCCATAATGGCACTCCTGCAAAAGGGAGCCTGGTTCACCTGGTCCATGGAGGCTCAGTCAGCCTTTGACTGACTGAAGAGGACATTCACCTCTGCACCTGTCCTGATGCATCCAGATCTTACTAAACCATTTTCAATTAAGGCCAACACTTGGAACTTTGCCATAGGTGCAGTATTTCAATATGCAGGCCCCTACAGCCAACTCTGCCCCATGTCTTTTATTCTTGGAAGCTAACCAGCAGGAAAAATATTGTGATATTTGGGACAAAGAGTTACTGGCTATTTAGGTGGCTTTCGAGGAGTGTCACCACTTCCTAGAAGGATCCTGGTTCCTATCCAAGTCCTGATGGACCACAAGAACCTGGAGTATGTATGGAGTGCTAGACACCTTAACCAATGCCAGATCTACTCATCTCTCTTTTTTGCTTGCTTTGGCTTTCTTGTAGCCTCTCACCTGGGTCAAGAAATGGGAAGGCAGATGTCCTATCCCACAAAGATGAATATCTCAAACCTGGAGAAGAGCCCTCTGCCATCATGCTCAATATGTCCAGCTTTGTCAACAGGATGATTGACATCTGCTTCCTGCTCCCTGATGATCTGTTCATAACTCAGATGCACCAGACTCTGAACAATGCGGGTACCTGACTTGACTCCAAGTTCCAAGTACAAAATGACGTCCTCTATCACACGGGTTGTATTTATGTGCTGGAAGGACAACCTAGGCTTCAGATATTGAAACTATGCCATAATTTGCTGCTTGTGGACTATTTTGGCCTGGCTGGTCTCTGGGAGCTTCTGGTGGCCAGTCCTATGAGTTTACATCAAGAATTATATAAAGTCCTGTGACTTCTGAACCCATACCAAGAACCCATAATCAAGACCCCCAGGTCTCCTCTAGCCTCTACCCATGCCTTTGCAGCCTTGGTCTACTATATTAATGGACTTTATTGTATAATTGCCATGATCCCAGGGACACTTGGTAATTCTGGTTGTTGTCAACCTCCTAGCAAATATGGCATACTTCATCCCATGCAGTACTGTTCCTACTGCACAGGAGATGGCTTGGCTCTTCACAGAAAATGTCCTCTGCTACCACACATTACCAAGGGGCACGCTATTGAACAGGGGTTTCCAGTTCATCTCCCAAATGAATTTCTCAGACTCCTTGGCATCAAGTCCCTCACCTTGTCTTCCTATCAGATAAAGATTAATGGGCAGAGTTGATCAATCAAACATTGGAGCAGTATCTTTGCTGCTTTTTGAATTACCACCAGGCACTACTGGCTTCACCTGCTGTGCTATGCCAAATTTGCATATAACAATTAAATCCATGCCTTGATCCAACATAGCCCATTCTTTTGGAAACTATGATTTTCATCCCCCCCCCCCTTCCACCCAGACTTGCTCATGAATTCTTCAGTATTGGCCAGCATGGATTCAGCCTCCAACCGACACCGAGAACCCATAACCAAACCGTTGTGTTCTCTTTAGTGTTCTGATGAAGAAGTCCAAAGCCAGTGTACGAGAAAGATGATTCTTTATTCAAGTAAAACACCGTGCCTGTTACAGCATGTCTAATTAGAAGGGAGGGCTGCTAAAAACAAAACTGAAACCTCTCAAGGTAAATGTATCAACTTCTTAGAGCTGCTAAGGTGAGAAAGAGAGCTGAGTCACAGGCTAGCTCCTAAAGAGACATGATCCTAACTTCTCCCCTTCTCAAGTAATGACAGTCAATAATGACATGAACCACAATTAACAACCAGTAACAGTACAGAGAAGCTCCGTCAACTAACAATTTTCAATAAGTCTTTTCGGTGCCCTCCAACATCTTGCAGATCTGTGAGACATAACATTAATATCTGCATTGTTTTGTTTCTTCCGTATCCTCCTCCCGTTCAGACATTGTAGAATTGAACACTGTCTCCTTGTCCTCCTTTTCTTCTGTGATGCACTGAAATGCTCCTATTCGATCTGTAAATCTGACCTTTATTAGTAACAACTTCATGTGACTTAGGAGCTACCTCACAAGAGACCACTGCTATTTGCATTCATGTTTTACCATCACATAAACATATCCTCTCATGTGTAGCAAAGGCTCTAGTTCCCATGACCCCTTATCATAATAATGTTTCTGTTTCTATTTATTTACCCTTTAAATCAGTGGCTTTCAACCTTTCCAGATTACTGTACCCCTTTCAGGAGTCTGATTTGTCTTTTGTACCCCCAAGTTGCACCTCACTTAAAAACTACTTGCTTACAAAATCAGACATAAATATACAAAAACGTCACAGAACACTATTGCTGAAAAATTGCTTACTTTCTCATTTTTACCATAAAATTGTATTTACATTTCAGTGTATAATACAGTGGTGGGCAACCTACGGCCCATCAGCGTAAGCTGATTGCAGGGCGCAGGTTGGTATAATACATAGAGCAGTAGAAACAAGTCCTTGTATGAAATTTTAGTTTGTACTGACTTCGCCAGTACTTTTTATGTAGCCTGTTGTAAAACTAGGCAAATATCTAGATGAGCTGATGGTACCCCCGGGAGACCTCTGTGTTCTGCCAGGGGTACACCTACCCCGGTTGAGAACCACTGCTTTAAGTATTCACATCTCTATTATATTTATCATCAGTTGCTACAAAATTAGATAATCTTGTTTTGAGCTTCCTGTTAAATAAAAGCTCCGCTGGTGAAAACCCATGTTTCAAATGAGCTGTCCTATAATTTAGTTACTCCAGATAAGGGTCTATGTTAGACTCCTATGCCGTATTTAGTTGTCTTTTTATGATCTTAACATCATTTTCCACAAGTCCATTAGACTGTGGATATCTTAGACTAGATGTAATATGCTTAAACTCATATTCTCTTGCAAAACATTGGAACTCATAACCATCAAATTGTGGTCTGTTGTCTGATATGACCACATCTGGTATGGCATGCCTGGTGAAGACAGATTTGATACTCACTATAACATGTTTTGCAGTAGTGTTCTGAAGTCTTGTTATTCTGGAAAGTGAGAATAATTCAGAACCAATATATAATTCTTACCATCATAAGTAAACCGATCCATGCCTTCTTTGGACCAGGGTGACAAAATTTCTTCATTTACCATTATAAGCCATTTTGTTTGGAGATCTCTGTATTTTTGGCATGTTTCACAAGCATTAATTGGTTTTTTTATAACTGTATTAATTTGTGGCCAGTACAGAATATTTCTAGCCCTTTTGCATTTTTCAGTACCCATGTACCCTATGTAACATATCCTGATGTACCATTTTGGGAACTACAAGTCTGGTGCCCCCAAACAAGATCCCCTCCATTACTAACAACTCTCCTTCAAACTGGTGATGAGGAATGGGCGTATACTTTATAGGCCACCCTGCATTAATTACTTGTATTACTTTTTGTAAAATTTCATCTTGTGCTGTGATGTCAGCAATTACAGTCCACATTTTATCTGAAACTGGGCACACATTTTCTTTAACAGGTTCATATTCACAGTGTCTGACTCTGGTTTGATTCTATTACTATTCTATCATAAGCTCTTGACAGACTAGCCGCCACCACTAAATTTTTCCTAGGTTTTTTATTCTAATTTTACATCATACAGCTGCAACTGAAAGAATAATCTCTAATCTAGGAGGAGTATCAGCTAATTCTTTTTTTTTTTTGCTATTGGCACCAGCAGGGCTGGCTCTGGCTTTTTGGCCGCCCCAAGCAAAAAAACAACAACAAAAAACCCTGTGGCGCGGCCGAAGCGTGGGTGCAGGGGGACCTGCTGGGGGGGGGGAGGGGGAGGGAGCGGGCGGGAAGGGGGTGGCCAGGGCTACAGCAGGGGCGCTGCCACGCGGCCCCACCCGCTGCGCCACCTCCTGCCACCTGCTGCGAGGGCTCCGCTCCGGTCGGCGGGGAGGGAAGGAAGAGGACTGCCCTGCAGGGCGCTCTGGTTCTCCGCGCCGCCGCCCCCTACAGGGCGGCCGGAGCGGAACAAGAACAAGAACAAACAAACAAACAACAAAACAAGCGGCCGTGCTGCCCTACGATTGGGCAGAATGCCGCCTCCAACAATCTGCCGCCCCAAGCACCAGCTTGCTCAGCTGGTGCCTGGAGCCGGCCCTGGGCACCAGTGGCTTATGATCTATTTCTGCTAACACTGGTCTCCCATATAGGAAAACTTGGAACTTCTTGCATCCATGCACCAGAACCAAAGCCTCTTTTTAAACGTGTGCATACTGACATTCAGTTTTAGTTAAAATTCTGGAAGCACATGCTACAGGCCTCCAGTGCTCATCATATTTTTGAAGAAATGCTACCCCATGGCCCTTTTTAGAGGCATCTGTTGACAGTTTGGTCTGATTTTTGCTGTCATAGAATTTAAGTGCTGGAGTCCCTTGTATTAACTATTTTAGTTTCTCAAACTCCTTCTTGTGATGTGCCACCCATGTCCATTGATTATTTTTGTGCAGTCATGTTCTTAGGTTGCTGGTTTTAGAAGCCAAATTTGGTACAAACTTACCCACAGAGTTTATCATGCCCATGAACATTTGTACAACTTTATCTGTGGGAGATGGCGTATTGTAACGTCTTGTACACTGCTGTGATCTATCTGTACCCCTTGCACTGTTAATTTTTCATCAAAATGTTATTTCTCTAACTTTGAATTTACACTTGTGTTTATGTAATTTTAATCCCCTCAGCGAGCCCTTTCCAGAGCTCTCTGTAGTCTCTGGTCATGTTCCTCCCTTGTACATCCCCATATTTAAACATCATCAATATATATTTTGATTTGATGCCTTCAATGCTATCAAATATTTGTTGTACAATTCTTTGAAACACTTCTTGTGGTGAACTCAATCCAAAAGGCAATCTGTGAAAGTAGAATCTCACATATGGTGTTAAACATGCACAAACGTGCTAGTTTTCTCTAGTGGAACCTGCAAACACCCAGCTGAAGCATCTAACATCTAGTCTGTGCCATTTCTCAAAAAATGTCCTCCCTTGTGGGAAAATGTTCCCTTTTGATATATTTATTGAGTTCCTTTGGGTCTACGCATAGGAGAAAGGACCCACTCTGTGAGTTCCTCCATTCTCTTAATAATGCCTTTAGCAACCAAATTATCTAATTCCTCTTTAAGTTTTTTTCTTAGAACCAGCGAAACATTCCTAGGAGCATGTATCATGGAACTATTGGGCTCTGACAGCTCAATTTTATACTCTGTGATCACTTTCCCAAGCCCCTCAAAGACATCCTAAAATTTATCTTTAATTTTTATTTGCTCCTGGCTCTGTACAGCATATACTCTCTGAACAAGACCTAATGCCTGACATAGCTCTCTCTATTGGTGCTAGAACACGAATAGTGGACACGGTCTGCTGACACAAGGAGTGTTATGTGAACATGCACAAGTGATGTAATTACAGCAGTTTCTGATTGTCAACATAACATAAGTTGACTTAACTCTGTAGTGTAGATATGGCCCAAGTCTTTTATAATAAAGTCTGGTATAACATTGACTTATGCACAGGGTCCAATTTAAAAGTCAAAGGTGTTATATTTGTTTCCAGAGTAACAGTCAAGTAATTTGATGCTGTTACTCCTTGCAAAATTTTTATGAAAAGTTCTTCACTGTTGCTTGCACTGTTGTGATCATCCTCTCTGTGCAGAAAATGTACTACATTTTTTCTTTCTGGGCCCATGCTTCTGTTTGCAAACTCTTGCATACTGATTTAGCTTCTTGCACCTGTTGAGACGTTAGCCAAAGGCAGGACACTGCTGTGGTCTATGTCTTGTACCGTAATGTGCACAGCAATTTTTGTGCTGTCTTCTGCAGACTCTTTTGGATTGTATTTCTCAGACTTCTCATGGAGATTTCTGTTGTGTCTCTGCTTTTTTCTCTGAGGATTTATTATCCTGTCCACAATTTCATCATCTTGCTTTCCCTCCATAAGCTTCAGCCAGGCCTTGGTAGTCTCTGTTGCTTGGCAGATGTTGATTGCTTTCTCTAGCTTGAGATCAGGATCCTCCAGCAATCTTTTTCTGAGCTGTGATTATCTGATCCCTATTGTAGCCCACGAAAGCTTATGCTCTAATAAATTTGTTAGTCTCTAAGGTGCCACAAGTACTCCTGTTCTTATCACTACCTAGTCTCTCATTAGGGAGTCTGTGGATCCTCTGAAATTACAGGATTGAATCAGTCTGAGATCAATTCGTCAAATGATTCTCCCTCTTTTTGTGACCTCATATGAAACTGTTATCTGTGAAAAGTCTAATTTTTTATTGGAGTGCAGCACTCAAACTTTCAGATCGCTGTCTCATAATCAGTCTGCTCCGCTTTGCTCAACTGCAGACTTCTATAGCCATCCAGAGACTCAGCCCTTGCTATATTTAGAAAGATAGCTACCTTTTCCTCACTGGGCTTCTCAGTGGCTCTATTAACTCCCATGTAAAATGCTGAACTGCTGCTTAAATCTCCTCCAGTTGTCCACTGCATGACTGGAGAGTTTCTGCTCCACTGGAACCCTTAGTTGCTCCACTTTCTTCCTCTCAGTTTTCACTTCACATGATCCAACCACTTCTGGTACCATATTGTGTTCTGATGAAGAAGTCCACAGACAGTATATGGGAAAGCAGATTCTTTATTGAAGCAAACACCCAGCCTATTCCAGCATGTCTTACTAGGAGGGAGGGCAGTATTGCGGGGCAAGTACACCCCGTCACCCCGGGGGTGGGGCAAGGGCATGGTAGCCTTGTGGTTAAAGTCAGCCTCAGCCTCAGAGCTACGTGGCCCAAGGGCTGGCATCAATACAATTCCCCTTGGCTGCAGAGAAGAGTGGCCTAATGGCCAGAGTCAATAGGAGGGGGTTTGATGGACTGCCCCCCAAAGGGGGCAGCTGAGGTAGGAAGACCCAGGCTCCTCCTTCTCACCGGGTCCAAGCCCAGGGTCCTGGTAGTGGCAAGTGGGTTCACCACTAAGTTGGCGGGGAAACTGCCTGCAACACACAGACTTGCTGCAGGGACACTGGCTAGTCCCTCCTTGGGCTACTTCCTACCGTGACTCCTGCAGTTGAAGTCAGGGTGTCTTCAAAGTCTCTGGGCTCCTTGGGAGATGACTGCAAGCTCCTTTGGGCGTCCGCAGATACCTGGGCACCTGCCTGGGCCTCGGCATTTCTTGCTCCCATGGTCCGGGATCCAAGGTGCTCCTCGGCTGGAGCTGGCGAGGTGCATGCTTCCTCATCAGTGGTCAGAATTCCATGTCTGGAAAATATGGATTTCATGTGCCTTATTACATGTTTTGATATGATATATTCTAATAAAACAACCTTTGGATAATAATAACACTCCCAAATCAAAGCAGTCTTTTTCTGCATATATAAATAAATCCACACCAACTTTAGACCATGCCCTTAACTGTTCTTTATCAACATAAGCTCTTTTTTCTGTTTAGTTTGGTATTTTTGACACCCTTCACACATTTTAACAGTTTTCTCTATCTCATTATTCATTTGTGGCCAATACAGTGTCTCTCTGGCTCTTCATTTACATTTCTCCATGCCCAAGTATCCTTCATGTATTCTTGTGAGCATGTCGTCTTGTAACATCTTAGGCACTACTCTTCCATTTCCTCTAAACCAGGGATCGGCAACCTTTGGCACGCGGCTCACCAGGGTAAGTACCCTGGCGGGCTGGGCCGGTTTGTTTATCTGCCGCGTCTGCAGGTTCGGCCAATCGCGGCTCCCACTGGCCATGGTTCGCCGCTCCAGGCCAATGGGGGCTGCGGGAAGCAGCGGCCAGCACATCCCTCGGCCCATGCCGCTTCCAGCAGCCCTCATTGGCCTGGAGCGGCGAACTGCGGCCAGTGGGAGCCACGATTGGCTGAACCTGCGGACGTGGCAGGTAAACAAACTGGCCTAGCCCGCCAGGGTGCTTACCCTGGTGATCTGTGTACCAAAGGTTGCCGATTCCTGCTCTAAACAATACACCATCAATAACAGATAGTTCTGTTTTGAACTGTAAATATGGATAGGGTATGTAATGTCCTGGCCACCTGGTGCTAATAGCAGAAATTACCCTGAGTACAGTCTCATTAGCTGTAATCTCAGAAAATTCATTCCACTTCCTTTTTGAGACAGGACAATTCTTTTTTATCAGGTTGGCATGCACTATGTCTTACTTCACCTCTGTTTCTATTACAGTTTTATCATATGGTCTGGACAACGTGTCCGCCACCATTAACTCTTTTCCTGGTTTATGTACTGTTGTTAAATCATTCAACTGGAGCTGAAAAATAGTTGTTATATTCTGGGTGGAGTGTCAACTTTCCCCTTCTTTGCAATTGATATCAGGGGCTTATGGTCTGTTTCTGCAACAACTGGTCTTCCATAAATGAATATGTAATTTTTTACAACTACACACAAGAGCTAAAGTTTCCTTTTCTAATTGGGAATAGTGGCATTCTATTTTTATAAAAGCCCTGGATGTGTACACCACTGATTTTTGTAGCAATATTGCCCCTATGCCTTCTTTGGAGGCATCAATGGAAAATGTGGTCTTTCTCCTGTTGTCAAAATACATTAGGACAGGAACTTTCTGAATCAATTGTTTTAAGATACCAAACTCTTTGTCCAGGTTTGCATCACATGTCCATTGACTATTCTTTTATATGAATGCATGGTTTTGCAATCAAATTAGGTATAAATTTACCAACAAAATTAACTATTGCTATGACCCTCTGTACTCCCTCCTTATTTTCTGGGTGTGGCAAATTTGCTATAGCTTGTGTTCTGCTAGGATCAATACATACCCCATGTTCAGTTAACCTTTCTCCTAAGGTGTTAATGTCTCTGAGTCTGAATTTACATTGTTGTCGATTTAGCTTCAGGCCTATTTCTCTAGCCCAGTTCAATGCTCTCTTTAACCTGTAATTATGCTGCCCCAGCTGAGAATGGCATCTATATATACTTCTGTGCCTTTGGTTCCTACAAATATTTGCTGCATAAATATTTGCTACAAAAGACTTCTGGAGCAGATTTTAGACCAAACAGTAACCTGAGAAAGCAGTATCTTCCATATGGTATAACAAAAGTACATAATTTGGAGCTCCTCTCATCTAAGGGAATCTGCCAGAATCAGACAATGCATCTAAAGTAGTAAAATACTTTGCACAAGTCATATCCCCCGAAAATGTCTTTGAAAGTTTGTTCCCCTTTGAGATATTTATTAAGCTCCTTAGGATATAGACATAATCTTAGTGTTCCATTCTTTCCCCCCTACTATTACTAATTACTACTTTAAGGGTATGACTGGATGCAACTGGCTAACTGTGTAACAATTAAGCAAGGGAACACAGAGATACCCTAGAGAAAGGTGGAATGATGGTAGTTTAGGCCAAGACAAAAAAGAGCTAACTATATATTAATGAACTAACATCAGGAAGAGAGAAAATCTTTATGTTAGGGAAAGGTAACTAATTATTTATGTGACTTCAAAGGAGCCCTGGTATTAAAATTGCACCAGAGAAATGGAAAGACAATATGGGCCAGACTCTCAGCTGGTGAAAAATACATAACTCAATTGACTTCAGAGGACTTACATTTGATATACACCAACTCAGGATCTTGCTCTGTTGCACTTACCAACCACCGGATCTCACCAAGCAGAATTCAATCTAGGACTCCATGGCTGTTGAGTTAATATTGCAAGTTCATTTTTTAACCACATTACAGTGGATTGAAGGGCATATATGACAAGCTTCATTTCCAGGAGAGGCAAGGAGTCAATACCAGGAGGAATCTGTGGGAGAGATTGATACCAAGAAGGTGGAGCTAGGAAATGCAAAGAGAATGCCTCAGATGGGGCCATTTGTTTTCTGATTTGTCTTATCTGTAAATTGAAGAGTTTGACTGTAATTTGATAAGGCTAGGGAGACTTAGACCTAGATATGTTTTTTGGTATAATTTTTTATTTAAATTAATTTTCTCTCTATTTTCTAATAGAACATTAGTTTATTAAGACATTGCAATCTACACCAAGAAGAGTGAAAGGCTCTTTCAGCTCTGAGTGAATGCAAAAGTGAATGTTTATGCCTAAATCCAATGCTGATTCTCAGCTGAATGAATGGACCATATTATTTGGTAATTGAGGCAGTGGCTGCAGCAGACCCAAAGCACTGGAAAAGTTTGAAGACCACAAGGGAAAAAAGAGAAATTTGAGGGAGCTTGTGACGGGGAGGGGACACTCACCTCATGAGTGCCTCCTGTCAGCTGGGTCTGATGTTGCAGTCTCTTATCCCCCACTCCTGATACCCCCTGTACTTTGATGACCTCACTAGGTGGGTCTTCAGTGGCTTAGCCCTGTGGCTAAGTCACACAATTAATAAATGAATGGATGAACCCCTTCCGGGGTAACAAAGTTCAACAAATGGTTGGTGCTCTGCAGTCTTCAGCCCCATCTTTGGGCCTGTGGCTTAACCTCTATTTGCCTCTGTTTTCACATCTCAGGAATAAGGGTAATAATGTGTATCAACTGTTATCATTGTAGTATATAAGCCAGTGATGTGCGGCCTGTGGGCCGCACGTGGCCAGTCAGGGTAATCCGCTGGTGGACTGCAAGACAGTTTGCCACTGGGAGCTGCAGGCGACCGTGCCTGCGGACAGGCAATGTAAACAAACTGTCTCACGGCCTGCCAGTGGATTACTCTGATGGGTCGCATGTGGCCCACAGGCCACCTGCAGGCCACAGGTTGCCCACCATTGATATAAGCACTTCTTTGAAAATCTCAGATGAAAGATGGCTGCAGGATTCCCTTGTTGTCCCACCCTCTCAGCAGGTGTTGAAATCCTGTAGAGAGCTGCAGATTGATTATTGCTGGCTCACTGGTGGCTCACGAGTCTCCAGTCTGAATATAACGGAAGTAGTGATAGTCCTTTGGGAAAGGGAGTTACGGTTTGGATGCTGAGAGGCATAAAGAAAAGGACCCATGGGAGCACCCAAACCTATGAAGAAAGCTAGGTGTTCATGAGCAGTTATTTTGGAGCTGCCTTTTTGTTAATAAAGCCAGATCCAAGGAGAGGTGATTTTTTTCTGCAGTAGCTTTTATTTGGAGCTGGGTGGGGCCTTAACTGGTGCTACTAGTGACAACCTGCAGCTTTTTGCTGTTCAAGTTTATGGTTTTATGGGAAGTATGAGTGGGGGTGAGTGAGTGTGTTGTACTGGGATATTTTGTGTTGATTTGAATGGACGATGAATGAGGGGTGGATGTGTTGATTTGTGTGAGAGGAGTTATGCTTGGGGATATCCTATTGTATGTGTATTGTTCTGGGAGATTTGTACTGAATTGTGAGGGTGGCAAATGAAGGGTGTGTACTGCAGTGAGGGGGTCTATGTATTTGGTGTTATTCCTAGATTCCAAGACCAGAAGGGACCATTATGATCATCTAGGCTGACCTCCTGTATAACACAGGACATAGAACTTCCCCAAAATAATGCCTACAGCATATCTTTTAGAATAAACATCCAGTCTTGATTTAAAAATTGTCAGTGATGGAGAATCTACCAAGACTCTTAATAAGTTGTTCCAATTGTTAATTACTCTCAATGTTAAAAATATATGCTTTATTTACTTCTGAATTGGTCTAGCTTCAACTTCCAGCCATTGGATCTTGTTATGCCTTTCTCTGCTAGACTGAAGAGCCTATTATTAAATATTTTTTCTCCATGTAGGTACTTATAAATTATAATCAAGTCATCCCTTAACTTCCTCTTTGTGAAGCTAACTAGATTGAGCTCCTTGAGTCTATCACTGTTAGACATGTTGTCTAATCATTTAATCATTCTCATGGCTCTTGTTTGAACCCTGTCCAATTTATCAACACCTTCTTGAACTGTGGATACCAGAATTGGACACAGTACATGGTCTCACCAGTGCCAAATAAGAGGTAAAATAACTTCTCTACTCCTACTTGAGTAGAGTGTGCTGTTTGTGTGTGCTGTTTCTGATGTTGTGTGGATGGTTTTGAAGAATTGTGGCAGTTGGGTTAAGTAATCCATCATCTCTGCAGTCTCCCTCAGACAACCAATGATATTGTTGCATGCTAATTAGCTGTAGATTTAGGGTTACCATCCGTCCGTATTTCCCCGGACATGTCCGGCTTTTGTGTCTCTAAATAGCCGTCCGGGAGGAATTGGTAACAAGATTAAAATGTCCAGGGTTTTTTTCTCCCTCGCCTCCCTCCCTCCCTTCCATGCAGAGTGCGGCTGCTGATTGGGCGGCTGGGCCGATTGACCCACTCCCATTGGCCTCCAGCAGCCAGAGCCCTCCCCTGCTCCCCCCTCCCTCTGTCTGCAGCCCTGTGTAACACACAAACCGATCCACCGGGCAGCGTGTTTTGCAAACACGTGGAGCCAGAATGGTAAGGAGAGTCCGGGGGGGGGGCAGTCAGGGAGCGGGGGAGTGTTGGATGGGTCCCCGGCCTCCACCTGCCACCCCCCTCTGTGCATCCCCCCCGTGTGCCCTCCCCGTGTGCCTCTCCCTTGTCTGTTTGTACTGCCAGAGCCAGGAGCAACTGCTGTCTGCTGCCCCTGGGTCCTAGCGTCCCCCATCCACTAATGGCAAGGCAGGCTGCCCTTACCCTGCCCTTCCACCCTAGCCCTGAGCCTCTCCGATGCCCCAAACCCCCCAGCCCTCATCCCCCCACACCCTAATCCTCTGCTTCATCCCTGAGCCCCCTCCTGCATCATGAACCCCTCATCCTCAGACCCACAGCCCTCACCCCTGCATCCCCTCCTATCCCCAAACTCCCTCCCAAACCCCCTCCCCCCTTCCCACCCCCCCGACCTCAAACTCCCTCCCAAAGCCTGCACCCCCTCCCTTTGCACCGCCTCCCACCCCCAAACTCCATCCCAGAGCCTGCACCTCTCATCCCCTCCTGCACACCCACCCCCTGCCCCAGCCCGGAGCCTGCACCCAGCACCCAAACTCTATCCCAGATCCTGCACCCTGCACCCCTCCTGCACCCTAATCCTCAGCCCAGGACCTGCACCCCAGACCTCCTCCCCCACCCAACCCCCCTCCCAGAGCCTTAGGCAGGTGTGGGGGGTGGATTCTGGGCACCACCAAAATTTCTACAACCCTGCCACCCATGCGAGTGGATAAGGGTCGGGGCAGTCAGGGGACAGGTAGGATCCTAGGGGTGGGGGGTTCTCAGCAGGGGGCAGTCAGGGGACAAGAAGCAGGGGGGGTTGGGGTTCTGAGGGGGGCAGTCAGGGGGTGGGAAGTGGGAGGGAGTGGATGGGGGAGGGGCTTCCCCCCCCCAGTGTCCTCTTTTTTGATTGTGGAAATATGGTAACCCTAGTAGATTAAGAGTGGTGATTGGTTGAGTTACCTCTGATATTATAATAGTCTACGTCTCTAGGACTCTTGGCATGGCAAAGAGACATATCACATGGGTGTAATTCAAATTGGTTGAGAATTTACAAATTAGATAGTAACAGACTGCCAATCCCACTCATGATTGAACCTGGTGATATTTTGAACAAAAAGCTGGAAGTACTTCTATGGCTAGAAGTCCAGTTTTATTTTCATCTGGTATAGATATGGTTTTTTTGGGAACAATGGGCATTATATAGATAAACACAAAGGCAGGTAAAATGGTTTCACATTCTCTGCAGTTATAAAGCCTGCATCAGATTATCCAGCCACAAAGAATTGCTGTCATATTTATGCTACAGCATATACTAATATTTGCCACAAAATTATCTTACCTTAGCAACAAACACTAACATTGAAAGACGGTATAATTTTAGGGACTCAGAATGTAACAAAAATCATTGACAGTAATGAGGGCACAGAAGTAAAACACAATTGTTAACACTGGAATAATTTATTTTGTATCATTCTGAAGATGCCTACCATAGTTTTCTGCATAGCAATGTCTCCATCTCAGCCCTGCATCATTTGAGAATGTACTTGACAGCTGGTGAACTGTTAATTTGCTATGAACAATGAAAACCCATGTGACAAAAAACAAAACTGGTTCAAGGATGATAGTCTCCAGTCTCGAATTATATCCAAAACTCAGGTTATTTTCTACCCTATTATTTTGAATGTGGCTGATTATTATTCAGTGAACTAAAACAACTATAAACTGCTGTTTTTAAACATCAGAGAGCAACTATAAATATATTTTTATAAGAGTCTAAAGGTTAATTCAAACCTATCAACTGAGAGATGCTGTCAGTTTGTATCTAACACAAGATTGTCTGGCAGTTTTCCCTATTTTCCGTGCTTGTCAAATAATTCCCTCCACCTGCTAAACATTCCATCAAATGCACATGCCCAAATGAATGAGGGCAAAAATCTTGTTTTATTAGTGAATCCTGGAGAGTTGTATCTTTTGTTATTCTTACCAGTAAAAGCCAAACCATAAAAGATTCCAAGTTTGGCGTCAGTTCAGATCCACAGTGTGGGATGGAACCTAGAAGCCGTGTGGCCCAGAGGACAGAGTACTGCCTGGGGTTCTGTTGACCTATTGAGTGACCTTGGGCAAATCACTTCACCACTCCGTGCCTCAGTTTCCCCATTTGTAAAATGCTTTGAGATCTACTGATGAAAAGCACTAGATAAGAGCTATGAAAGTATTGTTAAACGTAAAGATGTGGGGATAGGAGAGGGGAACTATCTGTTGGAATATTTTAGAGTTTTGGTCTTATTGAGCCCCTGTGCAAACAGGCATTGATTCCAAGGGGAATTGCAACACATTATGCCAGTTTTGTATTTGGTTTTGGTTGAGTTTGCTTCTGTAAAAGAGTGAAGGTTTCAGGATCTATTTTTTTTTCCAGATTGTTTAACCCACATGCAATTTCCCCGCAGGAACATCAAAATTTTGCTGTAAATATCTGTGAGAGAATGGAGGTACACAGTAGTGGGTTCTCTCCGAGAGTCAAGTTCATAGACTCAGAACAAGGCCCATATACTACTCAAATCCTACTTGAGCCCTTCAAATAGGGTGTAAGTGGGACTTAGGCGATGAGCAGCTGCTGTGTGGGCTTTCTGCATAGAAGTGAGTTTCACTTGAAGAGAATAAGATAATGCTGCAGGTTTTTGAATAATGGTATTTTTACTGATGGTTATGTATTTATATTGCTGTAGTGTCTAGAGGCCATAGTCAGGGATTGGAACCTCATTGTGCTAGGCACCATACACATACATACTGAAAAAAAGTGTCTTCCCCAAAGAGTTTGTGATCTATTTACAATAGTTCAATGAGAGGGAGGATTGTCTAGTGATTAAGACCCTAGCTTGGGAGATCTGGATTGCATTCCATACTCCTCCACAGATGTGCTGTGTGCCCTTGGCCAAGTCACTTAGGGCAGTGTTTCTCAATGACCAGTCTGTGGACTGGCACCAGTGCTTGAGACAGTTTAGGAAGGCAGCAAGCCGGTCCCTGGTATCAAAAAGGTTGAGAAATAGTAACTTCGGTGATGTCTGGAGGGCAGTCACTGGTTGCAGCTCAAGCCTCCATACCTAAGCTAGCTTTAATCTAGCTACCTCAGGTCCTGGAACAGTAAAACCACGGAAGTGTGAGTTAGCTCCACCAGTAATTACCTAGGGTTCCAAGTGGTTTGGTACAGCCTGTGATGAAGCTTGCGCTGCTGCAGCTTCACTGATCAAGGACCTGAGCTACCAAGATTAAAACTGGCCCTGGCATGTTGGTTCAAGCTGCAGTCACACCCAGTGACTGTAGTCTAGACATACCCTTAATGTCTCTAGGTAGGTCTACACTGCAATGAAAGACTTCGTATTAGACTGTTGGGACTGTGCTGGGGCGATTCTGGTTTATGGCAGTGCAACATTCTTTGGTAATAAATTAAGCCTGTAAACAGGGCTATTTATGTATTTTGAAGGCTGTACTGAGCTTATCTGAGGAATTGAGAGAAACTTGCAGGGTTGCCTTGAGGCTACCAGGGGGTGCCAAAGAGGAGGCCACGTGTTTACAAGTTTCTTGCACCTGACAATCTTCTTAATAGAAGCTCTTCCATCAAGTTTCTTCCAAGAAAGACTCCCACACGAACAAATTCCCTTTATACTGAGGCCAAATGCTTGCCATTTTCATGCATAGCCATTAATGCGGGGGAAGAGAAAGACTTATCTTTATATAATTATTCTCATTTTCTTTTATCCCACAAAATTCTCTCCTTTGGCCTCATTTTCAGATCAGCCTTCATTCCTGCATTGTAGTTATTTTCCAGTGCCATTCATATCACCTTAATATTACCAGATATGCAGGTGAATCTGGTATTTAAATGTCTAAATGACATAAATCGCTCCCCCACGTATGATTATATGTCTGGGTTTCATCTAGGCTTTTGTTTATTAGAATGAATTCAGAACCCTTATTCCACGTCCCTTTTCCACGCTAACTTAAAGAGCATTAGAGAGGCAATTCTCAATAAAAGCACTTTTATTCAGCTCCTACCAGTAATCTTGCGACTCTGAAGTTTCTTATTCTAATTTGGCTCTCCTTCACTTCTAAATGCTAACTCTCTGCTTTATTTCCTTTAATCAGTTTTGCTGACGCAGATGGGATAGTTAGGGGAAATGATGTATGACTGCTACACGCCTCTTCTTGCAGCTCAGCCTACTGCTTTGCTGCAGCATTCACCAGACCTCTAATGTCATTTCAAGACATTACAAAAGGGTCCCACCCAGGGCTATAGCATTTAGATGCTGAACTTTAAATTATATCACTAGTTCCTAGTCACCTTCAAAGAGAGTTTTGGTATATAAGTAAATACACAGAAAGACACAATTATCTGATTGGCTGAAGTGGACTGTAGCCCACGAAAGCTTATGCTCAAATAAATTTGTTAGTCTCTAAGGCCTGGTCCACACTAACCCCCCACTTCAAACTAAGATACGCAACTTCAGCTAAGTGAATAATGTAGCTGAAATTGAAGTACCTTAGTTCGAACTTACCGCGGGTCCAGAAGTGGCAGGCAGGCTCCCCCGTCGACTCCGCGTACTCCTCTCGCGGAGCAGGAGTACCGGCGTTGACGGCGAGCACTTCCGGGATCGATTTATCGCGTCTAGACAAGACACGATAAATCGATCCCAGAAGATCGATTGCTTACCGCCGGACCCGGAGGTAAGTATAGACGTACCCTAAGGTGCCACAAGTACTCCTGTTTTTTTTCAATTATCTCAGCATTTTAAGCATTCTTAGACACATTTTAAACAAAATCTATAGGTAGTTAAGCTGTCTGCAAGGACCCACGGAAACTCTTCTTGCTGCCTATATATTCAGATTCCTGGGATAAAAGTATAAATTATAACAAGAACACAACAGCTAAAGAGCCTCCAGCAAAATAGTTATCCTTCTTGATTTCAGCATCTCACACAAACACCTTATTCCTCCTCTGATCTTCTTCAGAGACAATCTGCAACCTAAGATGAAGCAGATATATGTATGTCATCTGAGTTCTTCCGTTGTCTATGTAGAATTGGAATTAAAACTATTTTAGCACCTCTTATTTCATTTTAAAATGCCTCTGCTTAAGCAGTAACAAATAAAAAGCAAGATCCTGAACCTTGCTATGATTGCGCTGCATTGCTTTGTGGCATAAAACATCCATAATGCTATTTTAGAGGGCTGGTGGAAGATTCCCTTGCTGTGGAGGAATCCTCACATAATATAGGGCTGTTGTAGATGGTGGCATACAACCACTACTTGTACCCAGCACAGTGGGTATGGCCAAGCAAAAGGGGATGTAGTTGGGAAGATCTACACTGTGGCAAATCCCAGCTGCTGGGACAACCTTTTAGGGTGAATGCAACTGTGCAAAAGTTCGAGCAAACCAGCTCTAACTTATTTTGGGAACCAGACCATTCCTTTACCAATATTAATATTGGGGGAGTGCCTAAGTGGTTTAAATCCAATTTGTGGAGTCCCACAGGACTCAGTTCTCTCTAAGGTACTATTCAACCCATGCAGCCACTAGGTCGACTGGTCAGATGCCATGGACTCAAGTCCATGCCAGCAACATGCAGATAACACACAGCTCTGTCTATCCTTCACCACATGCTACTACCATCAAGATGACCTGGTACTTGGATGAAAACAGCTGATGAACATTGGCATGCGCAGCACATTTCATTAGGGTGTGCACCCAGGGAATTTTTTTTTTTAAAGGCAAACATCATAAAGGGCGGGGTGTGGGAGGGGGTGCTGTGTGCAGGAAGGGGCTCAGGGCAAGGGATTGGGGCAGAGGAGGGGTGTGGAGTGTATGAGGGGGCTCAGGGAAGGGGATTGGGGTGCAGGAGGGGTGCGGGGTGCAGCAGGGGGCTCAGGGCAGGGGGCTGGGGTTCAGGAGGGGTGCGGAGTGCAGGAGGGGGCTCAGGGAAGGGGGTTGGGGTGCAGAGTGTGGCAAGGGGCTCAGGAGAGGGAGTTGGGGTGCAGGAGAGGTGCGGCAGGGGGCTCAGGACAGGGAGTTGGGGTGAAGGAGAGGTGCGGCG
>NW_020664393.1:39267648-39390741 GCF_002925995.2 Terrapene triunguis
TTATCTCTGAAGCAGACGACTTCTCAAAAATTGTAGACCAGTGTAATAGGCAATTCCTCAACCAAGCCATAACCAGATCTACCCATCGTATCTGTGGCTGTTCATATCACCAATAAATAAAATAATGGCAGAAGAGAGAGGGAGATAATTATAGGAGGGTCTCCGACCATCCTTGCTGGAGGTCTGTTGTAATGAGAAGTGATCATGGGAATGCTCCAAAAAACTGAGGACACTAAGAAAAGAGATCTGTTTTCATCAGCAGCCAAAACATAGCGCATTATATCAGCATCATATACCAAATCTAGGCTCAGACATAGAACTAATTATTGGTTTTCATTGACCCTATCTTTATGATGAGAAGAACTTCAAATCCCTCTCCTCCCCATCCCCACCCCTTCACAGCCCTAATTGCTTGATAGATAGGGATTCAAAGGGATATCTACTGTCCTATCCATATGCAGAGATCGACACACAAATGGGGCTTTGCCCACACAAGGTGCTGACAAGAGGATTTTGCCCATTAGGTTTTCCTCATTTCCAGCAGCTATTGGGTGAAAGTGGTAAAATAGCCAATATCATGGCACCTTGAGTTATAATTTGTGTAGTTGATTACCAGAGGTGGAGTAAAATTCCTGTTGCTAAGAAAGTCTTTACTAAGCAAATCTCAAATAGCTACTAAACATGTACAAAATGAAGGGATTTTGGCAGCTCACGCATCTTTCTAGGCACCATGTGGTCACAAAATATTATTGTGCACTTCCTTGTTGACACATTATGTTTCCAGGAAGTATTCCAAGTTTAAATTGTGACAATGCCAAAGTGAGAGTATGTAATATTGGTATCACTTTTGAAATTACATTTTGCAATGCTAATACAATGTTATGAAGAAACAGCTTTTTGAGCTAAACAACAAATAATGAAATTACATCCCCTTAATTTATAAATTCCTAGCAAACAGACTTGATATTTCCATGAAACAAGCAATATTTAATTTGTAACCCCCTTAGTAAGACACAAAGAGGGCTTTTATATAGGAGAAAAACATGGCTGTGAGTGTACAGTGATAGGAAAAACCAACTAGGCTCACTAACTGTAAGATAGGGATTTTGATTTATGAAAGTAAAAGAGTGAAACAGACAGAGAAAATGAAAGTAAAAGATTACAAAAGGGGGAAAATAAAGGTTAATGGGGAGTGAGGAAGAGAGTATGTGGAATGGACAACGGAGAGCCAGCTGAAAATAACCCATACATGTCACACTAGGAGGGATGGAATTAACGGCTGCAAACTCAGCTGAATGTCTGAATGCACAAAATCAGACACAGTACCTGAGAGCAGAAAATGTGCAGCATATACTAGGCTCTCTCTTCAATGGGAAAACGTCCAAGGAAGACTTCAGTAAAACAAGCCAACAGCCACAGGGTTTTTTTTTTTTCTTTAGCCTTGTGGCACTAAAAGTACCTAACAAAGCAGGGAGAACAAATGAAAGGTAATCAAATGCTCAGGAAAGCATACTGGAGAAAAGCAGATATCCCATGCAGAGGAATTAAAATCCCAGGTAGTACAAATCCTACAGTATCAGATTCTCCTAGCTTCTACGCTGTTCTTAACAAACTTCCAGCACTATTTTTTTTCTTTTTGGCTGCAGTGTAGTTTAATTTTTCAATTTGAAGAGCTATTGGTATAAAGCATGCCTCATTAGCTTGTGGGAGGTAGCCGGTCTTCATTAATTCAGTTCTCACTTCATTTGCTTTGCACACAGTCATAATTAGCTTCAAAATAACTTAGGTAACTTCGATAGATTTATTGCTACAATTTTACTCTGAAGTCATGTTTTTTCTCCTGTTGTTCCAGTGTGTTGCAGAAGTTAAAAAACAAAACAAAAAGGCAGATTGCTTTAGGGAGCAATTTCATGTTGCAATTTTTTTAGGGTGACAATGTCCCTATACCCTTCTGGTATTCAGTTGTATGAACAGTTAACACACCGAACTTTAAGCCATCTCAATGGCATGATGAATTTTTCTTCATTTTCTATATGGACATGCCACATATCTTGTTCCATATTGCATCGGTTCACTGGTACAGAAGCATCTTTCAGGGCACTTACTCTTCTATGCACTTGAGAGCTAGGAGAGGGGTCCAGTTAACAATCTTAACAATGCTCCGCAGCCCAGCAAGGATGTGATCTCCTGATCTGGGGATGTAGTCATGCTTTCAGACCCCTTGTAGGTATGTATTCAAGGTGTATGTACAATGTTCCTTTTAGTCTAAACTGTGGCACAAAGACACAGCCCCGTGCTGGAGCCACTGAGCACTACTCCAGCGATTGAGTTGAAGAGACATCCAAGAAGACTTCAAAAGCTTATCTCAGACTTGGTGGAAGGAAGGTTCCTTCTCCCTGTGGATCAGCCCACTACCTAGCCCGGCTGGGTGTTGAGCTGAGGATCCAGCCATTCGTGATGCAACGTCACAATGTGAAGATATAAGCTGCATGCTTTATACTGCAGCATTTGAATGTTTTAAGTCAAAACAAAGGGAGAGAAGCAGTGGGGACAAGACATGTTTTTTCTTTGAATCATCTACGTATTTGCAGACATGCAGAGTGCTGGGCGGACCAACTCAGCTAGAAGGACCCAGAAACATCCAGAAGTAGGGTGTGGCAGATACTAGACATGCTCAATAGCTGTTGCTGAAGTTCTATAGAAAATGTCCATTAAGGGCAAGCAGATTTGCAGCCCCACACATATTCACCATTTGAGAGCAGAGCCAATCAGAGCTCAGGGAGGAAGAGGTTATAAATATAGGAGTTAAATATATCCCTGTGGACTCAGCAGCTGATCAACACAGGACCAAGAGATGTGCCTGCTGTGAGAGCTAGATCCTAATACCTGTACATTTTGGATACAGGTAAGTGATATCTCAAATATACTCACCATGGAAGCCCTCAGTTAAACTAATGTATGGTCCACTATGATGTGTTTTATGGATCAAGAGGGTGAACTGGGAGGGGAGGGTTTATCACCCTTAGAGGCTATAGAGCCTTTAGAAATGACATTTAACTACTAGTAAGTGCTTTAAATTGGGATTCTGTCTCAGAGAGAACAGGGGCAGAGCTCAATGAGGTGAGATTTTGTAAATCATTAACTGACTTGACTGGGCTTGCAGGCAGGGGAGGGGGAGGGGGAGAGACAAAACCCAAGAGAGAACCAGGGAATGGATCTTTTATATGCTGGTCCCAATGTCTGTACCACTTTGGGTCACAGTCTGCAGATTTCCTTTTTCACCAGCCTAACATAGTGAATGCTAATGGGAAGGGGGTAGGTTTGGAAGATAAAATAAAAAAGAACAAGTTAAAAATCACTTAGAAAAGTTAGATCCCTGCAAGTCACCAGGGCCTGATGAAATGCATCCTAGAATACTCAAGGAGCTAATAGAGGAGGTATCTGAGCCTCTAGCTATTATCTTTGGAAAATCATGGGAGACGGGAGAGATTCCAGAAGACTGGAAAAGGGCAAATATAGTGCCCATCTATAAAAAGGGAAATAAAAACAACCCAGGAAACTACAGACCAGTTAGTTTAACTTTTGTGCCAGGGAAGATAATGGAGCAAGTAATTAAAGAAATCATCTGCAAACATTTGGAAGGTGGTAAGGTGATAGGGAATAGCCAGCATGGATCTGTAAAGAACAAATCATGTCAAACCAATCTGATAGCTTTCTTTGATAGGATAATGAGTCTTGTGGATAAGGGAGAAGCTGTGGATGTGGTATACCTAGACTTTAGTAAGGCATTTGATACAGTCTCGCATGATATTCTTCTCAATAAACTAGGCAAATACAACTTAGATGGGGCTACTATAAGGTGGGTGCATAACTGACTGGATAACTATACTCAGAGAGTAGTTATTAATGGTTCCCAATCCTGCTGGAAAGGTATAACAAGTGGGGTTTCACAGGGGTCTGTTTTGGGACCAGCTCTGTTCAATATCTTCATCAACGACTTAGATATTGGCATAGAAATTACGCTTATTAAGTTTGCAGATGATACCAAACTGGGAGGGAATGCAACTGCTTTGGAAGATAGGGTCATAATTCAAAATCATCTGGACAAATTGGAGAAATGGTCTGAGGTAAACAGGATGAAGTTTAATAAAGACAAATGCAAAGTGCTCCACTTAGGAAATTTCACACATACAGAATGGGAAGAGACTGTCTAGGAAGGAGTACGGCAGAAAGGGTTCTAGGGGTTATAGTGGACCACAAGCTAAATATGAGTCAACAGTGTGATGCTGTTGCAAAAAAAGCAAACATGATTCTGGGATGCATTAACAGGTGTGTTGTGAGCAAGACACGAGAAGTCATTCTTCTGCTCTACTCTGCGCTGGTTAGGCCTCAACTGTAGTATTGTGTCCAGTTCTGGCCATCGCGTTTCAAGAAAGATGTGGAGAAATTGGAGAAGGTACAGAGAAGAGCAACAAGAATGATTAAAGGTCTAGAGAACATGACCTATGAAGGAAGGCTGAAAGAATTGGGTTTGGTTAGTTTGGAAAAGAGAAGACTGAGAGGGGACATGATAGCAGTTTTCAGGTATCTAAAAGGGTGTCATAAGCAGGAGGGAAAAAACTTGTTCATCTTAGCCTCTAAGGATAGAACAAGAAGCAATGGGCTTAAACTACAGCAAGGGAGGTTTAGGTTGGACATCAGGAAAATGTTCCTAACTGTCAGGGTGGTTAAACACTGGAATAAACTGCCTAGGGAGGTTGTGGAATCTCCATCTCTGGAGATATTTAAGAGTAGGTTAGATAAATGTCTATCAGGGATGGTCTAAATAGTATTTGGTCCAGCCATGAGGGCAGGGGACTGGACTCGATGACCTCTCGAGGTCCCTTCCAGCCCTAGAATCTATGAATCTATGAAAACCAGAAACTGAGATCAGTCAAGGAATGCTGCTGGCTATCAGGAACCTCAGACTTTTGTCTGCTGACAAGGTTCTGAAGAGTTTGGGAAGAAACTGAGAAGATGCCATTCTTCTCAAGCTCTGAAGACTTCAGGTGACACATACTACATCTCTGGACACACTATTGAGACTGCGAAATCATCTCTGAAAGATCATCAGAGGGGAATGTGTTTATATGTGCCTACTAAAGTGTAGAAGTGTCTATGTTATGCTGAAAACTTACACTGAAATATATGTATATGTAAAGATACATCTACATTTGAGCTGGGAAGTGTGATTCCCAGCTCATGTAGATGTACACGCGCTAGCTCAAGCAGAGCTAGCATGGTAAGAATGGCAGTGAAACTGGAGTAGCATAAACAGTGGTTCTACCTAACCACCCAAGCGTGTACCTGCCCAGACCCGCTGGGTATGTACTCAGATGGCTAGCTCAAGCCATCACCCATGTTACCCCAGTTACACTGCTATTTTTAGCATGCTAGCTCAGTAATAGCTAGTACAGGTCCATCTATTTGATCTGGGAATCACACCCCCAGCTCCAAGTGTAAATGGATCTAAGAGCAGCAAAGTGGTAAAAGTCTACATAAAGAACACCGCCAGGTTTAATGCCGAATAGTTTATGTTTAAAAGTTACTCATAAGTACTCCAAATCCTGTTTATACAATGTTTTGTATTAAATGTTTGTTTACTAAGAACTGGGGGGTACTCTCATTTTGAGGCTGACATGGAGCTGTTACTAAGGGATTATCTACACAGAGAAATTGACCAGACTAGCTATTGCAGAATAAGCCCTACCTTATTCCGGAATAACTTCCCCACATAGATATATCCTAACACCTACATTCAAAGCTTTACATACACTAGCCCTGGGATTTAGCTCTGTGTAATGCTTTCTGAAAAGTCCTGGAAAGCTAGAATTCTGGTCTATGTTTCAGCAAAGAGGTAAGATGAAATGCTGAAAAAGAGAGAGTAGAAGAATTGCACATAATTTACCTGCCTGCACCCAATACACAAAATGGCACCCAAACAGAGCTATCACCTACAGCCAAAACACAATGTCAGAAACAGTTTGGGAATCTTCAATTCTTGGGCTTGCAGGAGGCAGGACAAAACTTTGAGAACTGGGACCATTTGACAAGTTTCGGGATAGTTAGAGGCCTGCCCTGTCTATTTGGAGCATCAACCAAAAATATGGGGGAGGGATGCTTAAGTTATGGTAACTACATATAACTAAAGCTGCCCGTGCCTCAGACTGGTGCAGAACTTACTGCTGTAATCACTAAAATAGATCATCACAGATCTGTCAGTATATGGGGACCAATTGCTGATAGAATCCATATTTTAAAACATTGGAAAAGATTGCAAGCCTTTATTAATAATTTGAAAGCAGTGGGGGCAGCCTTTATTTGCATTGCGATAACATAGCAGTACTTTCTCTGTCTTCATGTGATGCAGCCAGAACACAGGGAGGAGGTGTGAAGAGTGATCAGCAAATGTTCTCAACTGATTTTTCTTCATATCTCTTTTTCATAATTGTTCATCTTTTTAGAATTCAGAATGGAGACTTAAAAGTTTGATATAATTAGACAAGGATTGGTGAGACAGAACTAAGGCTCACCAGTAAAAGGCTGATAATAAGCTACTTTCAAAGGTGTAAGAAATTGTTCCTACCTTTTATATAAAAAAAGTTTACCAGCAGTGATGTGTAAGTTCCAATATCTGAAATGGATTTGGGTTGTCGGCTGCCCCCACTGCTTTCTAATTATATTTAACATCTTTACAGCAGGAAACAGGATTTATCAGCACAAAACTCCATGCTGCAATCAAATGTGAGCAGTGAATGCCGGCACCAAGAGGTTAAAGATGAATTGAAAAGTTATAATGGAGTACACAACTGAAGACATTTATCTGTGATTCTGTCCCAGTCTGAGCCAAGCATTTGTCTGAGATCATTAGAAGAAGGTCTATTAGCTCTTCTTAGTCTAGACTGAAGGCACATAATTTCTAACTTAGGACTGACATTGATGCATGATTCATGATGAAGAGCAATGTTGGCTAAGTACATTTAAATCCTGTCATTATACTCTGTCATTATTCTCACCTTTGGAACACCTTTGGCTTGATTCTCTGTTCCAGGTGAGCTATGCACAACATAGGAACAGGATTAGAGGGGAGATTGTTTTTACCCTGTTCTTGTGTCACACTCCAGCATAAACTAGAGCAGCTGCAGACAGCGACTTGCTTCTTGATCCCTATAGCAACAAAAGGCCATTGGCAGCCAGGAATAGCCAAAGCATAGCTTACAGAAGATCCAGCCATGCCCTCTTATAGATTTCTCTCAGGTTCTGGGATGCAATTCAGACCAGTGAGAGGTTGTGACACCACCTACTCTGTAACCCTAGGTGCCTGAAATGCCTTGCAGCTGTAGCTCACAACCTGGACACCAGCAGCCAACAGACAAGCAGGTCTCACCCTGAGTGTCTATGTGCTGTACATCCCTGGATCAGCAACTCTTGACTCCAGCACAACAGCCTCACCCTGGCTTCCACCAGCCTTGGTTACTACTTGCCTGGTGACCCCAACACATCCCTAGTCCTGAGTTTTCTCAATGCTCTGTTCCCTGAACTGTCCAGCCCTCTCCTGGACCACTTGGAGAAATAATAGGTTTGTTTGCTCCTATACAGAGACAAAAGCACATTACAGCTTATTAACTTAACTGGGGTAAATATACCCTTCCCTTCAACCACAGCACTGAGTTGGTTTACAGTAAATATAAAACAACTTTATTAACAACAGGACATAGGTTAATTGATGCCAAGTAAAAGAAATAAAAATAGACATGGTTACAAGCAAATAAAAATGAAAACACACCTCTAAAAGTCTAAAACTTAATCTAACAAGTGCAGGCATTGTTCAAGATTTTTTTTCTAACCAATCTTCCCTCTTCCCAGCCATGGCTGACTTTCCCTCACTCAGGATCTTCCTCAGAAGTACAAGGTGCTGGATTACCTTGACTTACAGGTGAAAGATCTATATGTAGGTGGGTTTCTCACCTATATTCAGTCCCCTCCTTGGTTGAAAGACCCATCCTTCTCAGCTTGTAGGAGCTCCAGCTTCTTGTATCAGTCTAGTGATAGATGCCAAAATGGCTTTCTGACTCTGTTTATATCTGTCAAAATTCAATGACCTGGTTTCAAGAGACAGGATGACCTCATGCTGTTCTTCCCTTACTGTGGGCTTCCCATCTGCCTGCTCATTTGAATGTAAATGGAGTTTCCATGTGGTGAGGCATAATATTAATGAAAATTCCTTATGTAGTGTTAATACATACAATTCACAATATTAATCATCAGTGTGTCATAAGCTTTAGTAAAACACCTCACTTTTTATACTTCTAAAATACAGTAATACTGTATAAAATCAGTTCATTCAATTGCTTGTCACATGGGGGTAAGACTCCCCTGTCTTTATAGTCCAGATAAAGTCTATCTTCTCTGCTGTGGTGTAGACAAGCTGCCTCCTCCCCCACTTGTTAGCTTGATGGCTTTGTTTACCTAATATGTAAATGGCCCTTTATTGTCTCTGCCAGACGACCAGGCTGGTCAGAGAAGCACACACATTCCTTTGCCTAGGGCAGACCTGTTTACCAACTCCCTTTGACATGCCTGGTTTAAACACACTTTAGTCATAATTTCAGCATAGAACCATATATAGTTAATACAAAATGTATACATACATCATACAAGAATATTAATGATCAGTGAGTTATTTTTTCCAATGACATATGACATAACATCTTTTAGGTACAGATTATAACCATAGTGAGACCACACTGAATTGGTCAGGCCAGCTGAAACTCCTTACCTGGTACCAGCAAGCCCCTTGCCCTCTCGCACTGGAATGCTCTTATGTTCCTGCTTACAAAGCTGCAGGAAGGTTAACCATTGGCTGGCCTGGAGGCAGCAGGTCAGAGCTCCCTTTCCTGGACAAGGCAGCTGCCACCATATTTTCTTTCCCCTTCATACAGATGAAACCTAATTTGTCATCTTCGTCTCTTCACAATCACCCACAGCGACCAATTTCACCTACAGCGTAGTTACAAACATTTCTCAGTGACATTAATGAGCAGTGTGTTGTTAGGTTTCAAACAATATATCGCATTTCACCTTTTAAATATATATCATGACACCAGTGTGTGAGATGTAATGAATGTCAGGCCTGATAAGTTGCTGACAAGTGAACCACCAATGGGCCTCTGCATCACAACCTCCTACACCAAGAGCTGGAAGGTGTGAGTGGTGAACAGCCTTTATACCATCTCTACACCCCTCAGGATGTTCTGTGTCCTGAGAGACTTCTCTGGTGATCATATCCTCTTGGTTTACAGCCTCTTTTGCTGGCATAAAGGGTCTGTAATACAATAGAGAATCTGGCCTCTGGTATTTTTTGTTTTACTAGGATGCACCTTTCAATTCAAGACATTAAGCTTATTTTATTTTTTGCAAGCTACCTATTAAAATAAAACACATATTCAGGTCTCCATGTCATTGATGAAGAGGTCTTTTAAATGGAAGGAAAGCTGAAGTGAACATATTTGACTTTCATATTTGTGGTGCTGCCAATTGCATGTATAAATTTATCTCTTAGCTGAAAAAATTCTACCAATTTTGCTTGGGTACCAGAATTAATTGACTCAGTGGAAATGGCAGATAGTACTGATCATCACCTCAGATGAGTAGAGGAAGCTCATCAGGGATTATCTGAGTATTTTTCAAAAGCTATTCCATTTCAGGACTTTTATTAAATGCCACTGGCTGCCCTGTTTGTAATATAAGGAATCAGGCAAGTTGAATGATCATCTAGGAAACATGAGTCCATAACAGCTTGATTTTGAAGTTGACACAGTGTTAATAAATCTCCACCCTATCCACACTCTACCCTCATGCAAGGAATGTTCAGCTATGCTGTATGTGTAAGAGGAAATGGCAAAATTGAATCATGATGATATTGCTTATTTTACATGCAATTGGCTGCCCCTCCAAACTTTTGCACTCCAGCCGCTTCTGCTAAGATTTGAAAACAAATACAGAAACAGATTAATCTATGCAGCAATTCACTAAGAAAATCAGGGCCATTTCCCCTTAGAGCATGTCATGTGAGACAGCTACTACCCAATTCTCAGAGATGAATTAATGCAGGATCCAAGGATCTATGGAGAAGGGGCACATGGTCTCTAAGGGATTGTGGATCCAATGATCTTCATGTGGGACTCCTCACCAGATAATGATGGAAGTCCTCCATGGGAAATGGTTATCAGCAGGTAGCACTGTCAGAGCAATGGCCAAGAAGTTAATTACTCACCACAACCCACTGTTCAGTTTCTTCTCCCAGCTGACCAGGGCCGGTGCAAGGAAGTTTCGCGCCCTAGGTGAAACTTCCATCTTGTGCCCCCCCCCCAGCCCTGTGGCAGCTCCCCCCCCCCCCCCCCCCCCCGGGGGCCCCCCCCCCCCCCGGTGCGGCAGCTCCCCATCCCAGCTCACCTCTGCTCCGCCTCCTCCCCGAGCACGCCGCCCCCGCTCTAATTCTCCTCCCCTCCCAGGCTTGTGGCGACAAACAGCTGATTGGCGCTGCAAGCCTGGGAGGCGGGAGAAGTGGAGTGGCGACCGCATGCTCGGGGAAGGGGCATAGGAACACTGTAAAAAAAATTGGGGGCACCGCTTTTTGGCGCCTCCAAACCTTGGCGCCCTAGGCAACCGCCTAGTTTGTCTTAATGGTAGCACCGGCCCTGCAGCTGACTTTGTCTCCATCTGCTCCGAAGCCAGTCAGCAGCAGTTTCTCTGTGAGTTGGCATATAGAAGAGGGAGTAACTACGCTATTCCCACTATCTCCATTCCTACTCTAGCCCAAAAGAACTTCCCATTCAGATCTGTTGGCCAGTCATGCTAGATAAGGACCTCCTGACTTCATCTAACTGTTTGTGTCCCATTCAGGTGAGGCTGAGAAAAAATTTCTTAGTGACCCAGGTGGCTTGTGGGAAGAGGGGATGCATTAAGAAGCAGTCAGCCAGCACTGGCACTAGATACTTAAGCACAATGGGAAGCTGCTACCTGGTAGGGCAGACTCCCTCATAATTGTTCTTGCTTGTCAGAATGGCGTGGCCAGGCTGGAGCTGCACTGGGGTGGCATCTCTGGCCCTGACCACCTCTGCTACACTACTCACATCAGCATGCTGGGGAGTGGGGGACAAGGGAGATGGTAAGGGTGCAAGCCAGCTGGACAGTAACCATCCCAGGACATTAGGTGCCTATAGCAGCAGCCTATGTAGCTTTCCCCTAACCTCAGTCTTGCAGCTTGCCCACCACCATCCCACAGCAGCAAAAAGAGTAAGGCTATAAAAAGAGGGCACAGGCCAACATGGGAGAGGTAGAATTAGAGAAGTAATGGCCCTTGCTGCTCAAGGAGCACAGGTGAAGTGGAGGAGCAGGGAATGTCCTCAGAACTTGGTGTGGTTACAAGACAGACAGGAGAAAAAGGAAGGATGCTACGCATTTGTGTTGGGGCAGTGGAAAAGAAGAAAGGGCCCTGCTGATTTAACTCATAGCTCTCTACCTCAGCTGAAAGACGGAGCTGATGATACTGCTGCAACAAGACAAGATTTTAATAGTATTCACCTTCACAGTCAGTTCTATAGGCTGGTCAGTGTGTGCACGTTCAATAACAAGTGCAGCCCCCTTCTGGGGCACCCGATTCCTAAAGATCATGGAGGCCCTGGTTCCTCCCTCCTCAGGTACTATTTGACCTCTCCATGCTTTGGGACCAATAGGCTGCTGACAACCAGTGCCTCCACCTATTAGCTGAGTGTACAGATGACCCTGTACAATCCCTACAACCACTAGGATAAATTAACTAATAAGTACTGCCCAGACCAGCAGGGTCTACACACACTTACATTAATACAAACATTTTTAAATCCTCTCTTCCCAGTTACCTGAGAGAAGACAAGCAATGTCTATACTAGGGGCTGCAGCTGGCACAACTGTATTGGTCAGGGATCAGACCTCATCACACCCCTGACCAATATAGCTATGCCGGCAGAAGTCTGTAGTGTAGACATGGCCAGAAACACAATGTACAGAAAGGCCTGTTTTTGTTTGCATTTTCCCTAGAAAATCTACAATAGGATAAATATGGAAAAATCTTCTCACACAGTGACAGGTGAAGATGAACAAATAATTTACAATGAATAGTTTATTCCACAAATGTATTTTCTGGTTTCAGTTTAGTCATGAGCTGATCTCAACATTTTTTTTTTTATTGAATTTTTTTTATGGTGAATTTCTACAGTTAGAAAAGAACATATTAGAAAACAACAGAATGGCCTGATTCTCCAGTGAGCTATCACTTCCTCACGTCGCTCTGGCAGCACAAAGGCGCCATAAACTGAAAAGTCAGGGCTGAACAGCACAGGTTCATTGCATGGGTGGTCTGTCAGTGTCTGGTATGTCTTTTCACAGGTTTGAGACCAGCGAACTCTCCTGGGACTGTTATGCTGAATCAGGTCCGGGGGGGAGGCTGCTATCATAGAAAATGCAGGCACGAAACACCGATAACCTGTGAGCCCCAAGAACCTCCAGCCCTGTGTTTTGTTAGTGGGGTTGGGCAGCCTTTTTTAGGGCCTGGGACTTTGCGTCCGGGGGCTGAAGCCGGCCCCTCCCCAAAGTCTACACCGCTAAGTGGTCTATTCCTTTCCTATTGGACATTTCGCCAGGTCTGCGATTAGGCCAGCCTCATGAAGGGACCGAAGGGCTATGGTGATCTGTTCCACTTGGGCCTCCCACTCCTGATTGTAGATGGCCACATCATCTAAATATACTGCAGCATATGAGCCATGCGGTCATAAATCTTGGTCTATGAGCCAGTAGTACACCATGGTACATCATGGAGACCAAAGGGCATAGTCCTAGAATAGTATAAGCTGAACAGAGTGGCAAAGGCAGTTTTCTTGCATGATTCTAGCATCAGCGAGATCTGCCAGTATCCCTTTGTAAGGTCTAATGTAAGGACTCTCACCCAGTCAGTCAAGTATTTCATCAACTCAGAGCATGGGCTAAACATCAAATTTAGAGACAGCATTAGCCATTCTTACAGTTACACAGAACTAGATAGTGTCATTCAGTTTAGGAACCAGTACAACTGGGCTTTGCCTGCTGTTGAGAAGGCATTTGCTATTTGTTTTACTGGGCCCCATTTTTTGGGCAGAGGTTTTTCCCATCTGTACAGAGTCAGTCCGGGAAGATGGATATTTGGGGTTTCAGTTATGGTTTGGGTGGATAAGAAACAATAAACAAGCCTTCCCAGCTCTTCCAGGGTTTCAGGAGGTTAGTATGATAGACCTGCATTGTCTGCCTCTTGTTGGCTCGTCTGATTTCATAATTAATGGATCCCACTTGATGTAATATTTTGTATGGTCCTGTGATGGGGCGGCTTCCCCTCACTGGCAGAAAAGGGATTAAAAGCAGCCCTAGGGAGGCTGCGCAGGAGGCAGCCAATTAGAAAGGGGCTGAGAGAAGTAGCCAGTCATGGCCCGGCAGGTTCATATAAGAATCGCTGCAAGGCAGAGCAGAGTTTGGTAACTGACTGGAACTTGAGGAGAGAAGACCAGGCTCCTAGCGGGGGGGGAACCCCAGCACCTGGGACAATTCAGTGCCTCAAGCACTGAGATATGCACAGCTGTTTGCCCTCTCCTCCCCCCGCTAAAAAGTGATTTTATTAAATACAGAAAGTAGGATTTAAGTGGTTCCAAGTAATAGCAGACAGAACAAAATGAATTACCAAGTAAAATAAAATAAAACACGCAAATCTAAGCTTAATACAGTAATAAAACTGAATACAGATAAAACCTCTCCCTTAGAGGAATTCCAATAAGCTTCCTTTTACAGACTAGTCTCCATCTAGTCTGGGTCCAGCAATCACTCACACCCCCTGTAGTTACTCCTTTGTTCCAGTTTCTTTCAGGTATCCTTGGGGGCAGAGAGGCTATCCCTTTAGTCAGCTGAAGACAAAATGGAGGGGTGTCCCACAAGTTTAAATAGACTTTCTCTTGTGGGTGGAGACCCCCTCCTCTCTCCTATGCAAAGTCCAGCTCCAAGATGGAGTTTTGGAGTCACATGGGCAAGTCATATGTCCATGCATGACTCAGTTTTTACAGGCAGTAGCCATGGCTTACCTGCTACCTTGAACGTCCTCATGTAGACTTCTTATGTGGATTGGAGCCTCCCAAGATCCATTGTCCCTTAAGTGCTTCTTGATTGGGCACTTAATTTGCACATTCCTTTCTCAAGAAGCTAACCAAATGCTTTACAAAGGCTACTTAAAAATCAAGCCAGTGCCCACCCAATATTCATAACTTCGAATACAAAAATGATACATGCATACAAATAGGATTAATAGATTCAGTAGATCATAACCTTTACAGAGATATGTTACATGGCATATATAGCATAAAACATATTCCAGTTATATTATATATACATTCATAAGCATATGCCCATGAAGCCTTATGGGGTACACCGTCACACTGTGATAGAATTTCACCTCTCTGTCGGTCTTTTGCCTGCCGCTACGGTTGCTCTGCCCTTAGCTCAAATCAAGCATACTGTTTTGCTTGATGTGCATGTATCACTACTCCGTTGACCACTGAAAGTTGGTCATAGACCCAGCTCAGGGTTTCATCCTCCCTCTGAGCTCTGCCAAGTTGGTCCCTCTAGTTAGGATGTCTGCTTCCTGAAGGAGTGCCACCATCATTTCATCATTAGGTGGAACTTCTGGGGGATCTTCGCCTTGGCCAGACTCTCCCTTTCCAGAGTCCAGCTCCTTATTCACACCTGCCAATGGCCAGGGGTTTGAGCCCTACCTCCCATGGACTCCTAAGTTAGCCCTTCTGGAGGCTCTTGGACTATTTTAATTCCATCAAGTACCCCATAAAAATATACCTAATCCTGGGCCATTATAATAAAGTAGGCCAGGGTTGAGGTCAGACCCAGGGGCCTCATGTGTTCCCCTACAGTCAATTGCACCTGCACGCTTGGGTAGGGTTTAATGTCCCTGGGAAAGTATTGTAAGAAAATAATTTCCTCACACCCAGAATCCACCAGGCCTGTCACCTCTGTCCCATCTATCCATATGCGGACAGTTGGTTTAGCCTGGGTTATCTTATGGGGTTGGCTTTCTGCGGTCTACACCTGTCCATAACTACATTCCATACTGAGGCATTCCAGATACAGATGTCCTGGGTACCACATGAAAAGCAACTCCCCCTATTTGCTGGGTGGGCTCTGGCCCTGGGCCTAATGTTCAAAGTAGCCTCTCCCTGTATGGCCCACTCCCTGGTTTTCCTGGTAAGGAGACTGCAGGGTCCAGAGTCCTTTGTCCAGGCCTGGACCTAAGGCATCTGGGGTTTCCAGTGGGGATCAGCCTGGGGCCCTGTGGATTGCTGGCACCCATAGAAGCTGGTGCCTCTGGGCCTGAAATCAGGCCATCAGGGCACTGATCCTCCCAGCTAGGTTCTCTTTCAACTCAAGGGATCCCCTTTGCCACAGGTCGTCCTCTCATGCAATGTCGTCAAAGCCATTTCAGAAGCCAGATAGTTCTCCATAAGTCAGAATACATCATCTAGGGCCTCTGCCCCACGTTTGAGCACACCATCCCTACCCCCCTATGGGAGTAGGTGGGCAAACTGCTCCACCAAGACAAGTTCATCAACCTGAACTCCAGGCTGAGCCCCTGGCTTAAGCCTTCATCAACAAAAGCTCCTCAGTTCCTGGGCCATTGTGTAGGGCTAGACTCCCTGGGGGTATTTCTCCTGAAGGAACCACTGGCAAAAAGTCTTCTCCATGATATCAAGGTAGTCCATTATAGCCACTTTCACCTAGACTGCAGTTGCATCCAGCCCTTGGTATGCTGGCCCAGTCAGGTGAGGTGCTAACAAAAAGGCCCACTGCTCAGCTGACCATGAGGCTGCCATTGCCACTCTCTCAAACATAACAAAGAAAGCTTCCAGGTCATCCACAGAGCCCATTTTTGTGAGTCTCATTGGCCTGGCCACAGTCACCACAGCTGTGGTGAAACCACCTCTGGGTGAAATGCCCATCGTGTCCCTGAGGCTGCATCAAGACCACTGTTGGCCCAGCTGTGCCCCCTAAATCCTGGACCAGCGGTTACTGCTAGCAGCCATCTGCTGCAGAAGCTGCAACTGGTTCTTTGATCATCCATTTTAGAAGACATTCCAGATCCACCCTGTCTCCATCTTACCAACCCATGTCCTTTAGCCAAGGGTGTTTGACAGTCTTGGTCCCTCTAGCCTTCCCCTTCTCCAGATGTGGAAGATCATGACCACATACTCCACCACATTGTCATTGAGTTCCTTCTTCGTGGTACCCCCCAGGCTCTGGGCTGGGCCTCTGCTCTTTGCTGTCCAGTGGTTACACCTGGCCAGCCCAGTCATAAGAACTCAGCCCTCTGGCTAAGCCCCAGACACTCCACGCCTTGTGGGGTTGTTGACAAACACAAAAACAAATGAATTGTCCCAGGAGTGTGTTACAGTTCTGTCTTCAGAGAACTCCCTGTTAAGCTCTGGCCTCCAATGAGGTTCACAGGCTAATATGGAGAAATAGCTCAAAAGGTAGATCAGCATCAGCCCTCACTCTCCCTTCAGGGAGGAGTTGCCTGGCAGTGGTCATCCAAGGAGCTCTTGGCCTTCAGTCAGCCCTCTCGCCGGGTGCTGAAGCCTGAAGGACTGCTCTCCTCTCTGGGCTGCCACCAACTGTGCTGGCTTTCCCCCTTTTAAGCTCTTACCTCCAAGTCTGACATCTCTCACAAGTGCTGCATGGTGGGGCCAGCTGAACCCACGCTAGCTCATTAACCCTGTGTTGCCCACTGTGGGGTTTGTATAACCCAGCATACTATTGTGCAGGGGAAGCAAGGCCCTGTAATAACACTGGCGGACTATTAATGTACCATTCTGCTTTACAATCTAAAACAAAACCTTTGTTATTTTTAATAGCCGCAACATGTGTTTTATTTTTGACTAGACTTAAAGTCAATCCTAATCCCACAAAGAGACATCTGAAATAATATCACATACTGATTGTTTCACAAAAAGCAGCTGACCACATACTGTAGCTATTGAAGTGCTCCAGGGACCAGAGCACCTAGTCTCATTCAGCTTTGTATGTGGTGTACCAGTGCTGCCTGGAGTACCTTGATTTTTGGAAAGCACTTATTGTCAGCTAAATGTTAGGAGCTTGGTGAGTCAAAATATAAACATAAAAAAATTCTCACCACTTCCAAGAATGTGAAAGTCTACCAAGAAAGTAACTGAATGCAGCCTGAATTTAAAAAGCTGCAGGTTTCACACTCTTCAAGAATTTAGCTTTATGAATGTTTTATCAGCCCTCCTAACAATAAGAAACAACTGTGACCTGCTTTGCTTGTTTCTCAAACTAAACTGTTGGTATTACAGTGTAATGACACACACATTCTGCAGGAGAATTTTGCTGTAAAAGCAATTTCTTTCATTTGCAATGTAAAAAACTGCAAAGTAATTAACTTCCCAGCAGTTCCATTATGCAAAGTAACACCGTATATAGAATGAAATATTCATTAATAATTGAATCTATGAAAACTGTAGTTAAACTATGTTGAGCTAATTTAATAGCTAGCAGCTATAAGAAAGTAGAGTGTATGGCTCTTTGCATGAACAAAAATAATTCAAGCTGCTAGAGTTTGAGACTGATTTAGTGATGAAATACTACAGTAAAATTGTAATTGGTCCACTACAATGGAGGATTGTTGGGGAACGACGGAAACAGAATATTATGTACAGATTTTTGTTCTACAGTATTGAATACTTCTGAGGATAAGGATAATTGATAAAATTCTCCAAATCCAAGTAATTTATTTTCTCTAAAGATGTACATGGGACAGTCAATGCTTTATTTTCAGTGAGGACTCATAAACTGCAACAGAAAAGAAACACACTGTAAATAACAAAAATTGATAGCAACATATGATGGAATATCCAATTAAGCCAGTGAGACCTGTGCAACGAATCAAGCCTCTGTTTTCATGTTACAGCTCCAGTCTTATCCCTTTACAGTGTCTCTCCACAGTGCTGTTTAATTGAATTTACTATTCCTTAATGGGAAACAAAATTTAGTGCTATTTACCATGACTGTCTGTGGTTACCTTTTTTCTTCTTTGCATGTAACAAAAACTGCTAAGTGATTTTGGCTGAAAGCAAGGTTGAAGCTCAAAGGAGCAGCTCCTGTCTCACATTTCAGCTTTCATCTACAAAATGTCTGCAAATCCTTTTATGCAGAAAAGAAAACAAAAGGAAAGGGGACTGTTTCTTCTTAACTGATATTTTTCCACCATGTGCCTCAGCTTTGATTATTGTGCCCATATGATCTGACTTCTCTTAGCACAAAGGTAGAAGCTAAACAATAAGAAACCCTTTTAATGAAATTTTATGAATCAATATCTGAAACCTTTTAATGGAATAAATGGGTCAAAATGATCCCTGGTATAACTCCACTGAAATCAATGGAATGACCCCCAGGATGCATTTGGTACATAAGAATAATAATTTAAAAAATTGCTTCTTAGGATTGTCACCTATTCCCTCCTAAATGGTCAGATGGACTCAGATGACAAACATTGAACCCAGAGGTGAACTTTCTCAAAACTCAAGTGTGTTCAGAACTGTGGTTCTGATTCAAAGCTTAATAGAAATAGGAGCAAGTGTTCATGTCTGACTCCGGAACCCAACTGACACAAAATTCAAAGGTGTTGGGGTCTAGGATTCTGGTTTCAGGCCAATACCTATATGTTTTCAAATTGCCAAAATACACTGTCCAGGATCTGGAATGGACAAGAGCATCTCCCCCATAGAGTTTTCCTCTATATTTTGCATGTGTGTGGATTTGCATGTGTGTGGATTTGTATGGGGACTGAAAAAGAAAGTTTAAAAAAAACAGTAATAGGACCAAAAAAATGCTGCCACGCCTTAACAGCAGAGTAATGGAGTCCATTAGAGGCAAAAAGACATCCTTTCAAAATTGGAAGTCAAATCCTAGTGAGTAAAATAGATAGGAGCATCAGCTCTGGCAAGTCAAGTGTGCAAGGATAATAAGGCAGGCCCAGAAAGAATCTGAAGAGCAACTAGCTAAAAACAAGTTGTTTTCAACAATAACAACAACAAAATTAAGTACTTCACATACGGGAAGCTTATGAAACAGACAGTGGGGCCACTGGACAATTGAGGTATTAAAGGAACACTTAAGGAAGACAAGGCCATTGTGTTGAAGCTAAAGGAATTCTTTGCATCAATCTTCATTGCAGAGGATGTGAGGGAGATCCCCACACCTGAGCCATTGTTTTTAGGTGACAAATCTGAAAACTATCCTAGACCGAGGTGTCAACAAAGGAGCAAATTGATAATTTAAACAGTAATATGTCACCAGGAGCAGATGGTATTCACCTTAGAGTTCTGATAGAATTGGAATATGAAACTGCAGAACTACTAACTGTTGTATATAACCTATTGCTAAAATCAGCCTCTGTAACAGATGTCTGGAAGGTAGCTAATGTAATGCCGTGGTTTTTTTTTTTTTTTTAAAGGCTCTAGCAGTGACCTGGCAATTACAGACCAGTAAACCTAACTTCAGTTCCAGGTAAAATGGTTGAAACTATAGCAAAGAACAGAAGTATCAGACACATAGATGAACACGAGGAAGAGTCAACATTGGAGAAGAGTCAACATGGCTTTTGTAAAGGGAAATCATGGCTCACCAATCTATTCAAATTCTTTGAAGTTGTTGACAAACCTGTGGAAAGAGGTGATCCAGTGGATATAGTGTACTTGGGCTTTCAGAAAGTCTTGGACAAGGTCCCACAACAAAGGCTCTTAAGCAAAGTAGGTAGTCATGGGATAAGAGGTAAGGTCCTCTCATGAATAAGTAACTGGTTAAATTATTGGAAACAAAAGGTAGAAATAAATGGTAAATTTTCACAACGGAAAGCGGTAAACATAAGGGTCCTCCAAGGATCTGTACTGGGACCTGTGCCATTCCAAATGTTCATCAATGAACTGGAAGAAGAGGGTGAATAACGAGGTGACAAAATTTTCAGATGACACAAAATTACTTAAAATTGTTAAACTGGGCAACAAAATGGCAGATGAAATTCAATGTTGATACGTGAAAAGTAATGCACATTGGAAAAAATAATCCAAACTATACATACACAATGAAGGAATCTAAATTAACTGTTATCACTCAAGAAAAAGATCTTGCAGTCATTGTAAATAGTTCTCTGAAAACATCTGCTCAATGTGCAGTAGTAGTCAAAAAAGCTAACAATGTTAGGAATCGTTAGAAAGGGGATAGATTATTTCTTCCTAAGAGTAGTACTTTACATTTGTCCTTATTGAATTTCATTCTATTTATTTCAGACCACTTCTCCATTTTTTCAAGATCATTTTGAATTCTAATCCTGTCCTCCAAAGCAATTGAAACCCCTCCCAGCTTGGTATCATCCACAAACTTTAAAAGTGTACTCTCTATGCCAGGGGTCGGCAACCTCTGGCACGCGGCTCGCCAGGGTAAGCACCCTTATGTTCTTATGTACTGTTGAACAGTGCACAATACTTTACAACATTTTATATTAGCAAGTGAAAAATAACAGTCTACTAAAATACAGGAGGAATGTTAGATACAATAGGAAAAATGTGGTTACCCAGTTCAGAGAGCACACATGGATTAGTCAGAATCCCTACTCTTGAGAAAACTATCTGAAATCAATGAGATTAACCTTCCCAGATAAAGGAGAAAGTTCCCACCTCTTTCTTTAGCCCACAACTTTAAAGAGAGGAAACTGCCAATCAGCAAAGTTCCTACAATGTTATAACAATGAGGAGTCCTTTAGGTTTCCAGGAAGTGGCTCTCTTGTGTGGACTGGTCCAGGCTGAGGTTGATGGTGGGGTGGCAATTGTTGAAATTCAGGTGGAATTCCTCAAGGGCCCGTCCCATGGGTCCAGATGATGAAGATGTCATCAATGTAACCCACGCAAGAGATCCACTTCCTGGACACTACAGTACAAATAAGCAATGGTAACATAAACCTCACACTATACCGGAAACCTACTGACTGCTATACTTACTTACATGCCTCCAGCTTTCATCCAGACCACATCACATGATCCATTGTCTACAGCCAAGCCCTCAGATACAACCGCATTAATCCAATCCCTCAGACAAAGACAAACACCTACAGGATCTCTATCAGGCATTCTTAAAACTAAAGTACCCACCTGGGGAAGTGAAGAAACAGATTGACAGAGCCAGAAGGGTACCCAGAAGTCACCTACTACAGGACAGGCCCAACAAAAAAAGTAACAGAATGCCACTAGCCGTCACCTACAGCCCCCAACTAAAACCTCTCCAGCGCATCATCAAGGATCTACAACCTATCCTGAAGGACAATCCCTTGCTCTCACAGACCTTGGGAGACAGGCCAGTACTCGCTTACAGACAGCCCTCCAACCTGAAGCAAATACTCCCCAGCAACTAAACACCATACAACAGAAACACTAACTCAGGAACCAACCCCTGCAACAAACCCCGTTGTCCACTCTGTCCGCATATCTATTCAAGGGACACCATCATAGGACCCAACCACATCAGCCACACCATCAAGGGCTCATTCACCTGCACATCTACCAATGTGATATATGCCATCACATGCCAGCAATGCCCCTCTGCCATGTACATTGACCAAACTGAACAGTCTCCATGCAAAAGAATAAATGGACACAAATCAGAGATCAAGAATTGTAACATTCAAAAACCAGTAGGTGAGCGCTTCAATCTCCCTGGACACTCAATAACAGACTTAAAAGTCATCATTCTTCAACAGAAAACTTCAAAAACAGACTTCATCGAGAAACTGCAGAACTAGAATTAGGCCTGAATAAAGACTGGGAGTGGCTGGGTCACTACAAAAAATAATTTTCCCTCTGTTGATACTCACATCTTCTTGTCAACTTCTGGGAATGGGTCACATCCACTTTGATTGAATTGACCTCGTTAGCACTACAAAAGGTAATTTTCCCTCTGTTGATATTCACTCCTTCTTGTCAACTGTTGAGAATAGGCCACTTCCACCCTAATTGAATTGGCCTCCTTAGCACTGACCCCCCTACCTGGTAAGGCAACTCCCATCTTTTCATGTGCTGTATATTTATACCTGCTTACTGTATTTTCCACTCCATGCATTTGATGAAGTGGGTTATATCCCAGGAAAGCTTATGCCCAAATAATTTTTTTAGTCTCTAAGGTGCCAGAAGGACTCCTCATTGTTTTTACTGATACAGACTAATACGGCTACCACTCTGAAACCTGTCACAATGTTGTAGTTCATGGTCAGTGGCAAGCCAGTGCTATGCCACTGGAGGATCCCCTGGATCACTGGGATGATTTTCCCATGGTTATTTGGGATGCAGAGCAAAGCAGCTGCATCACAGTGGAGACTTTGAGCCATGACTTTGTAGACAGTGACTAACACTTGAACTTCACTAGGAATTTAATCCAGTGGAACAGAGAGAAGCATAGATATGATGCACTCTCACAAGACAAGCCATGCTGCCCGAGACAGAATTTCAGAGTGGATTTCACATTTAGTCCAGGGCAAGCCTGTTTTGATAGTCATGCCTAGTGGTAACAAAGGTGTGAATGAACATGGCAAGCTTCATATCTGAGAGGTACATGCAGAGACAATGCTTATTTGGAGCTCTACTAGAAATCAATAGCTGGAAGGAGGCAGGGCTATGAAGCTGCTGCTCTACATCAGAACAGAATTTCCTAATGCTGAGAGGAGATGGTGAGTCAAATTTAAATTTGACCTTGTTGCAAGAGTAACCTTTTCTAATGAAATAATGCAAAAAGGAGATTTAGGATTATTTCCTTATCAACATGTTGCCTGACCTTCCCTTTGGCTGGCTTCACTGTGTTCGTGCTCAAAAGCCTAATTTCACTCTAAATCCATTAAAAGCCAGCAATTTATTGGCTCATTAACAAAAGGGGAAAAAACACCTTCCAGCTAAGGCAAGCAACCTTTTTTTATTATCTTTCCAAGTTTCCAAAATGAAATCATGAACCATTTAAGTAAATAAGTGGACCAAGAGATTTCCAGTTTAGAAATTTAATAGGCCAGCATAGATCTGACATCTGGAAAGATCCCTGTATGCAAGGATTTTCTGCAATATTTCAAAGACTTCAGTGAAATTTTATGTTCCAAGACTCCTTTTGTAGAGTTTGATTCTACAGTCTTAAAACAGGTAAAATTCCCACTGGCTTCAAGGGGAGGAAAGATGCATTTGTGGTTAAGGTGTGAATAGAAGTCATGAGATATGATGGGAGTCTGCATGTACTCTGAAAATTAAACCACTTATTTGTGGGCCTACATATGGATTTAGGTGCCGTTCTTTAAATGGTGGCCTTAGCCTCTCTGAGTTTGTTTCCCCATCTGTAAATAATTGATTGTAAAGCACATTATGATCTTTGGATGAAGGTGCTGTATATGTGCAAATTATTACGTTGCCTACAGGGGAACTTGAGCACTTGGTCTTTAATAGTTTGGCTGTCCTGAATTCATACTTTCAAGATATTTCTCATACAAGGTTGGCTTCCTTAACAGCCAATTAGGTTGGTTTTGACCTGTATTTTATTTTATTCTGTTTGACTTTATCAAAGCTCAGATGATAGAATCTTTCCTGCTGGTACCTTTCTTTTTTAAACAAGACAAGTCCCATTCCTACACCTATTAAATAGAATTCAGAAAGCCTTTTAATGGTTTTAAATTCTGAATGGAATACTATGGAATTTTAGCTTGTCACTCAAAATGACTCAGAACACAGATCATCTGCTACTATATATTACTACATATATGTATTGAAGTAGCACAAAGGGACTCCAATATAGATCAGAGTCCTATTCTGTTAGTTGTACAAACACATACAAAGGCACAGCAGTCCCTGCTCTGTACAATCTAAGGCCTCAATTTGGGAAAGCATCACTCTTCAGAAAAGTACATGGAAGAGCTTTCCTGAATCAGAAAAGCATATGACAATTTAAGTTCTCACGTGCTTTCCCAAACCAGGATGTAAGAAAAATGTGACACAGGGTAGGGAAGTGAGATGTGGTCAAATATATGCAATGTGATATAATTTAGAGAGAGAGATTGGCTTTTTGCTATTCAGACAGCACCATGAGTCCCCAACATAGCCATCATTAAGTGATTACTCTTATTTGTATTAAAATAAGTTAATGTTGACATTGCCCTGTGAAGTTGTGAAGTGCTATGTAATTGTAAGTATCTTGTAAGCACCACCTTAATACTTTAAAGTACTCTTAATGTTTGTTGACAGCTGACTATTAAGATACATAAAGCACCAGAGATTAAATCCACTGCTGCACCACTTATGTGCCTTTAAACCATGAAAATAGGATGTAAAGTGCTGGATACCCTTACGCTGGTCCTCTGCACAGGGGTAAATTTGATCCTAAGTAACCAGGTGTTTGATTCCTCCTACCTGAAGGGGGGGTTCCAAAGAGGATGGAGCTAGGTTATTCTCAGTGGTGGCAGATGACAGAACAAGGAGTAATGGTATCAAGTTGCAGGGGGGGAGGTCTAGGTTGGAGATTAGGAAAAACTATTTCACTAGGAGGGTGGTGAAGCACTGGAATGGGTTACCTAGGGAGGTGGTGGAATCTCCATCCTTAGAGTTCTTAAGGCCTGGTTTGACAAAACCCAGGCTGGGACGATTTAGTTGGGGTTGGTCCTGCTTTAAACGGGGGTTGGACTAGATGACCTCCGGAGGTCTCGTCTAACCCTAATCTTCTATGATTCTATGATCAGTGCACAGTTGTGTTTGTTTGCTTTTATAAATCAAGCTCAGCACTTCCTTGGGCTGCATGGTTCTGCAAAAGCAGCATATTCTGAGAAGGGATTTAACAAACAAGATGGTGAATACTCACTGTATTGTATATGAACAGGGAGGGAGTTCCTGGAGTAAGAGACAGTGGACCAAGGTGTGGAAGAATGAAGTGTGAGAAAGTTAAACATCATTCTCCGCTTATCCCTGAACCTAATCTTAATGGGGCAGGCTGGAGCAATTAAAATGTACAACTACCTAAAATGTATCTTCAGCATACGTTATACTGTCCCTTTCATTTTAGATCTCTTCAAGTACAAGAATAGTTATACAAGACAGATTTTCAGGGGGAAAAATGCTAAGGAAAATACATTAAAATAAGCCATTGCTCACCAAACAGTATAGTGGAGGTAACTCTTAAAGCTATTAAACTGCTCAGCTGTGTGTCAAAGCTAAAGCAAGAAGATCAGGGTTTTAACCCCACTGCTGCTGTGAAATTCTGTGTTGACATGGGGTGTGGCATAGTGTCAGGTCAAGGGTAAAAGGTTTGGATAGCCTCAGATCTAGTATAAAATTGGGATGAGAAATGCCCCTCTGCCCAATGTGCAGGGGTGTTTGAAATACTGTTTCAAATAGCTGTTGCTTGCTGCAGTTTGCCTGTATTCAATACCCAAGTGCTGGCAGTGTCAACATTTACCTAATGTTTTTAAGAAGTGAAAAAGAAAACATATTTAAAAACCCTTTTCATGAGGATGGTTGCTGGGAACAGATGTAGACGCCCAGTGCTCAGGCAGGAGGGAGAAATGACAGAGCCCAGGATGCTGATTTGCTTCTCTCACAGCCACCTTTTCTGGCTGATTTATGGCAATGCAGTGGAAATGCCTTTGTGAAAAGTCTACTCACCTTACCAACTAAAAGTCACTACTCTGGCACTTGATAAAATGAGAGGCAGCAGGGGAGAGAGAGCATCTAAAGTAAAAAAAAAAGCTAAATCAAGATGGCTAAATTTATTTATTTATTTACCCCCCATACTCCAAACCCCCTCACCTCCCCACCCCTCATTCTAGTGTATGTTTTATTAAGGTAGCGGTATTTAAAAGCATGTGGTTGTGGATACATTTCATTGCAGAAATCCTGTAGCTAAATTTTGTGCTGACTTACAGCCCATGCAATTGTAACAACAGTGAGGCCTAGCGATTCACATGATATAACTAACCATAATACTTTGACCCCATGAAATGTTTTTATTCTTTCAGATGGATTTATCAGGCAGCAACTGATTTTTTTAGTCAGAGAACTTTGGCAGAGAGAATCGCCTTTACTAGTGATATGCGCAGCTTCTAAAAAGAATTACACAAGCAACAATAAGCATTTTTCCAATTAACTGTTTTACATAAAAGTTCAACAGAACTTGTTTCACTAACAGTAACAGCAGCATCTGGAGATTAAACAAGACTAATAATAATGAACTAAAGTGAAATCTTCCATGGAAAATTTATGGGAGAAAGGATCTGGTTTAGAAGAGAGTTTTGTCTAGTTGATTCACCTGTGCTATGAAATTCCAAAGAGAAAGGACTCTCATTCAGTAGGTTTAGGACTTGTCTGAACAGAATAACCTCCCTTCATTAAGGCTGTGGTGAATAGTAGCAGCACATAACAATTCACCAAGGTTTGGAACCACCTTGAAAATACCACCTGTTTCTTCGGTACCTTCATAAGTCTTAAACATGGATGATTTGGGGATGCAATTACATTCAGTGACAACAGCTGGTGCTGAAAGATATATTTCTTTGTCCAGTTTCATCAGGACTGAATCTTCTAGTTTAAGTTTCAAGGTACATTCCAAGAAGAAAGGCCTAAGATCACTTAGATTTCGTATTTTGCAACCTCATTTCATTAGGTCACAAGGGTCATTGGGGATGAAGTTTTACCAGTAGAGTTATTGGTACTGGTGGCTATCGTGATCAGTTCATAATTCTGTGGTAAGGGTGCCAGGCTAATAAAAATATCACCCATGAATGCTACAATACCATACTGTCATTCTGCAGAATCGGGATGCTCAGTTGGGCTCCTTGATTATAATAATGAAAATAATCATACCAAGCTCTTTTATAGGACTTTTCATCAGCAAATCTCAAAGCACTTCATAAAGGAGTCAGCATCATTATCCCCATTTTACAGATGGGGAAATGGAGACACAGAGAGGTGAAGTGACTTGAGCAAGGTCAACCTGTTTCCCGGGGTTCTTTCAACCCAAAGCTCTTGGTAACTTTTACTCTATGCGAGGTGGTGTCAGGAAATAAATCAGGGGAGACATGGCCGTCTGACCGATAGATGGCTGGCACAAACAGGACAACACAAGAGTGCTTTCACTTAAAGCTAAATTTTACTTAGTCTCAAGCACTTACACACGTCCACAACAGGTTAGGAAAACACCCCCAGCCCTCGATAACTACCAAAGTTGAGTGTGGCTCTCTGCACAGCGGCAGCCCATCTGCTGGTGGGGAACACAAGATGCATCCAGAGGGAGAGTCTTCCCCCTTATTTTATACATTAGTAACACAATGACATGTCCCTTAAAGAAAACTTGCTAAGCAAGCAGTTCCAATGGTCAAGCAAGAGGTTTCCTTGATTATTGATTAACCAGGTGTGGGGTTTTCCCTGAGCTTGCAGCCTTGGGACCCTGTTAGACACATTCTTGCTCTTCTAAAATGCATGTATCAACAACTTCAACACAGTTCTGATCAGGAAGGACATGGGGTCAAGCTGCCCTTTCTGTGGCACCCAAAACCCCCTCCCCTCCTGCCTTGGTCAAGCTGAGGCTGCTACATGGCCACTTTACGGCCTGCTGACTTGGCTGCTTTTAGCAATAAACCATAGTGGTTTCAAGCACTTTACTGGTTTGCCAAAATTCCCCGTACAAGCCCACAGGCCAGTCTGAGTCCCAATCCAGTGCTCTATCCACTAGGCCACATGGCATAATCACTAGGCAATTTCTTGGTGCATATTGTGCAATAAATGCAAGCCTCATCAAATGCATGAGAGTTCTGCATCCAAAGATCACTTTGTCTGGATCTTTAATGTTTACTAATGGGACAAGCGATTTGTAGTCTGTCACTAACTTGAAATTAAAAGATGCTGCAAATACCTGGTGCACTTCTTGGAAGCCCATACCCTGGCCAAGCATGTTTCCTGTCCCTTCTTTCAATAGAATCTGCACTGGTTCTGCTTTAAGCAGGTCATTTTTGCTGACCACCATCCCGACACCCTCTATGCATTTTATGTCACTCTCCTTCTCCCCCATTTTTTTGCAGTCATGTAACTCTCATTACCTACGTTTGCTCAGGTAGAATGGGATACATGAAACAAGAATCATGAATAGTTCTGCTCAAAGGAGCTAATTTATATGGGTTCCTTGCATCCCATGTAGTTCTATGGATTTCTGCAACATCAATATGTTTTGGTTCCTTGTTAATCAGGGGAGGCAACTCGTCCCCTAAATCAGTTGGCCAGGTGCACACCCAGTTTATGCAGCTTTCTGGGAGTTTATGCAACCCAGAAAGCTACATAAATGATCTGCTGATTAGGAACCTGAAAACCCTCTCTGCCTCTTCTGGAAAAGATACTGGCTTTAAGAGCTTTAAGGAAAAGCTGGTAGTGATATCTCAATGAAAGATTGCTTCCTGCAAAACGAAGTGCTCACGAGTCCTCTTTTGGCATGGTCAACATTTATGTCCTAGTAGTAATTTTAATATAATCTTAATTCTTCCATCTGCGTGCATATCCTGTAGTGTGAGCCTGTGGAGGATCAAGAGTAACTGGGTCCTTGTCAGAGTAGGATGGATGCATCTGTTAGTGAGAAAAGGAAAAACAACAGCTTTTCTACATCCCTTGAGTTTCAAAGTAATTGGATTTCCTCATTCATCTGTGCTTGAGGAGTCATTACTTAACTCCATGAGGCTTCTAATGTATTTGGACAAAAAAAACCTATTCTCCTTCCCCATCTAGCAGGGCCAGCTCCAGGCACCAGCCCAGCAAGCAGGTGCTTGGGGCGGCACGTCTGGCTCTTCGGGGGCAATTCGACGGCAGGTCCCTCAGTCCCTCTCAGAGCGAAGGACCAGCTGCTGAAGACTGAAGCAGCGGCGGTAGAGCTGCCGCTGAAGTGCCGCAGATCGCAATCGCGGCTTTTTTTTTTTTTTTTTTTTTCTGCTTGGGGCAGCAGAAACCCTGGAGCCGGCCCTGCCATCTAGTTCAGAACAGAGCAAACACCATAAAAGGCCATTAAGAAGATTACCAGATTTAAGTATATGGTTTTTTCATGTTGCCAGAAAGTTAACATGGACATTTCTTGTGATCAAGTCCATGTCATAGTTAAAGTATAGGCTTATGATTGTGCAGCTCTGGACATAGCCAGAGAGATGAGATGTTACTTAGTGAGGTGGTGGAATCTCCTTCCTTAGAGGTTTTTAAGGTCAGGCTTGACAAAGCCCTGGCTGGGATGATTTAGTTGGGAATTGGTCCTGCTTTGAGCAGGGGGTTGGACTAGATGACCTCCTGAGGTCCCTTCCAACCCTGATATTCTATGATTCTATGTGACCAGGTTCATTTAACAATAAATACACATTACAGTATATAGGAGAACTAAAGTGACCACCATGTTACCTCTATGGCCAATAGCAAGGTTTCTTTAATTTTGTTGATGGTAAATAGGACTTAGTACTCCTCTGATGTGCACAGATGTTATAATTTGGAGGATAATATTTTGCAAACCTCAGTAGCTGTGTGTTCCCTTTGAGATATTCCAGACAAATTAATGTTTTCATTTCAGATTTTCATTTTGCTCTGCACTTTTCATTGCTTTGAGGGTTTGATGGTGATCACAAAATACCAGCCAAAGCAAAATAAAATTCAACTAATGTAACCAGGATTCTACTGTATTAAGGTTTGAAAATTTATGTTATTCTGTGCTGTATTTTTGGATTAATGAAATGCAAATGTGTAAACCAGTCTATACTTCTTGCCCTTTCATTTCAGTTAAGTCCACATTATCAATAATAAGACACACGTGACAACCTGAAATCTAGAAATAGCAGCCATCTTCCAGCTGCTCATTTTTGGTACTGTACTCAGAATAAGCATTTTACTTTCACTAACCCGTCCAAGTAATAGAAATGCCCATTTTTTTAAGCCAAGCTCTGTATTATATAACTCCTCTACAGAAAATTTTGTGCCTCATTGTTCTCTACTACACATATAAACTGTTGGTCTCTAATTTCAAAACAGAGCACTAAATTCAGCTAAATGCTAAATTGTACATCTAGGAACAAGGAATGCAGGCCATATCTACAGAATGGGGGGTTGTATTGTCAAAAGCGGAGACTCAAAAGGTGGAATGCTGCCAGATTAGATCTCTAAAGAAGCACACTGTGTTGTCTCAAATTATAAGATGTTCTATAATTTTAGAAGATGCCTTAAATATCTCTTTGTATCATATCACATAAAACAACCAAGGACTTTTCAATGTTTCAGCTTCTGTATAGCCTAGCAAATGCAATGTACAAGGGAGAATAGTAGATTTAATGTGGTTTATTCCTATCCAATTTTTGGGTCATTACTGGAAGATGGAAAGAAAATCTGGAATATAGCGCTATCTGATTTGAGTAAACCTGCATCAGCAGGAATTACCTAAAAAGCATAAGTGATCCAGGAATGGGGTTTTCTGTTTTAAAGCTCTCAAGTGAGCATATTTAAAGCTAATTCAGTGGGTACTTCACTGAAAATATTATTTTTATCTTTAAACAGCTACAGTCCCATAATGTCTGTACTGTGTGCCCTTCGTTATTGGCAGGGTTCAGTTTCAATCGATAGCTGTCTGTAAATGTCACTTTCAGCTGACCCACGAGGCAGAGCAGAGACCCCCGGCACTTTCAGCTGGGAAGCGAGTGGGTCCATGACAGTGGGGCTGCAGCAGGCTCCTTTGCTGCTGCAGGCTGGTGACGTCCCTGCAGGAATAAGTTGCATGGGAGGAGGAGGAGAAGAGCCCAGCCTCAGAGAAGTCCACCCGACTGCTGAATGGCTCCTTCCCTGGGCGGGAGCCTTTTGGCAATGGAGTGTCTTTCCCTTTCCCCATGGCCTGGACTCTGACTCCTCCTCATGGCCCAGGCCGAGTCTTTGCTCTGCCCCACCAGGACCACAGCCTTCTCCATACCTGGCACTTTCAGGGATCAGGTGTCACCGGTGCTGCAGCAGCACAGGCAGCCCTCTGTGGCTCCACCATCAGGGCCTATCCCATTCATTCATCAGCCATGAGGGTGGGAGCTGTCCCTGGGCAGCAAATATGTAGCAGCTCTCTGCAGCTGGGGGCTGGTCCTCCTCCTTGCAACCTGGCTGGGGAATCTCTGCTCTGCTGGGCCAGGACAGCAGCTTCCCTTTCATTTTGCACAAGGGTCTCTTGGGTCCCTGCAACCTCCCCGTCAGTCCTGGGAGCCCCCGGCAGCCCCCACTGTCAACACTGCCCTAATCCCAACCTCCTGCCAGCCTTAATTTCTAGCAACTCTAAAAATAAAAATAGTTAAAAATCACAAAAAGCTGATAAAAATAGAGGGGAAATCCTTACAAATAAAAATGTATATTGATTGTCAAAATTAGGAAAAATACAACTCAAATTCTGACAAGCCTAGTTATTCCCAATAATCCATTAAGCATTAAATCACCTATTGGGCATTCAGGCAGTACACATTCACCCGATAGATCTGACATCTGGAAATTGTGCAACACTTTGTTTTGCATTCAGAATCTCTTTAAAAAGGAAAGTCCTTGCTCAGAATGATACAGAAAAAAATAGACATAAAAATAAATCTCCACACCGTGGTTCTCATTTTAAAAAAAGATGATACATAATGCATCTTGAAAAGATTATTTCTCCATACTACCTTATATGTTGCAGTGATGATACTCTTTTAGTTATGAAGTATATAATGTGCACTTTCACATATCATTTGCTGTGGTAGCATTTGAAGTGATGACCTAATTGACTTTAGTTTTGGTTTACTCTGAGCTAATATTTCAAAGCACCTTTGAGATTGAGGGCAGCACATCATCACCTAATAGCATTTTAAAATGCCTAATTACGTATACCGGATCCTTCCAGGTACATAAACTCCTCTTGTCGATGGGAATACTGCTGTTTTTCCTACTGTCATTCAAATTGCTAGGGGCATGGATTTATAGACCATGAAAGTCATATGCCAAACAATCCTGAACCATTTGGGGTTTTATTTTGCCAGTTGGCACAATTGATAATTGTAATCATGCAGAAGTTTTCAAAGAATCTCCCATGTTTCTCTTGCTCTTTAACAAGAGAAATGAGGTTTGAGTCTTGATAATGTACTTGGCTTCTTTTCCTGATCTCTTTTCCTTTAGCGTTCACAAGTGCTGACATTGCTACATATGAAATAAAAGCGAGAGAATTAAAAACTGACAGTAGTAGCTGCAGAGGGGAAAAAACCTCATTTCCCTCTCATGAGCTTCCTGGAGACTTTGGAGAATTCACATAGCAGGTCACGGTTGTTTAACTCCTATCTTTTTCCATGAGTGCATTTGAGGAGACTGCAAGAACTATGTCAAGGTCATGTTTACCTAATTCTAATGAAGCAAAGCATAAATCACAAATTGTTAACCGTCCACTGGGACTAAAAGTGTAATTTTTTTTAAACAGCTAAGTAATTAAAAAAGCAAATGTGTTCTGTGGTAAAAGAATGTTATGATATTAGATAAGGGAACAGTCCATGACTACGTGACACTATTAATGTGACCAGAAATGATCTGGTCTCTTAAATTACTTTATTTCCCTTAGCAGAATATTAATTTCAGGTGAGTAATTTAAATTTTATTAGTATCATGTTCTGTACTAGATATGGACTGGCTACAGAGCTTGCTTCTGATGAGTGCATAAGATCTTTTAATACACTGCCAGGTATGGTTGAGGTTCATTTAAATAAGGTATTTTACACACAGTGCCACCTAGTGGTTGAACAGTATAATTACAGTTTAGCATTCCATTACATCTCCCCCTTTAAGTCCTACATTCCTACCATTTATAATACTTACATTATCACCTTGTCTTTGAAGTTCAGTATGTCTGTTGAGTGTCTCTGAATGAAACTGGTTTTCTAGTTACATGATCTGAACGCCCAACAACTTGATCCTCTCCTGCATAGATGCTGACTGCATGGGTGCTTTAGAAAAAAAGTGGGTGCTCAGCCCCCACTAGCAGCCCCCTAATCAGCTCCTTCCCCTCCCCTCAGCACCTCCCGCCTGCTGGTGATCAGCTGTTCAGCAGCATTCAGGAGACACTGGGGGGAACAGGAGGGGGAGGAGTAAGGACAGGAAGAGGTGGAGTGAGGGTGGGGCATGTTTGGGGAAGGGGGGCAGAATGGGGTGGAAAGAGGTGGGGTGGTGGCAGGGCAGGGGTGAGAAGAGGTGGGCCAAGGTGGGGCCTTAGAGGAAGGGGTGGAGTTGGGACTTGGCCTGGGATGGAGTGGGGGTACCCCCGGGGAAAGCAGAAAGTCAGTGCCTCTGTCTGGCTGTCCATTAGTTGCAATGATTAGCTGTCAGTTTGAAATCCATGAGTCTTTTTTTCTTGTTCTGCATCTGCCACCTGTAGAGTTTGCTCTGTTGATTTTTCTTTCTGAGGAACAAACTGTAGATGTTGCTGATTTCTGTTGAACTTTCCAATGTCCATCTCAATCACATATGCTCTGGGTGCTGAATTATTTTTCTTTACAACAGCTAGAATTGTCCTTTCTTTTTCTCCATCCAATTTGACATGAACATGGTCACCAGGTTCTAGACCGGTAGTTCTCTGAGTGACATCTGTTGTAAAAGTTTTCATAATTCTTTTACCCAATTTGGCTATTTTCTTCATGCCTGGCCACTTTAGAGTTAGTTTCTTTTCCCAAAGTTGAAACAGTAGTTCTGAGTTGTTTTCCCATCAACAGTTATGCTGGACTGTATCCAATACCTTCTATTGGTGTTGATCTGTAATTCAGAAGAGCAAGGAATGGATCTTCCTGCTGTAGGATTTTCTTGGCTGTCTGTTCAGCTTTCTCAGCCTCCCCATTTGCTTGTGGGTAATTTGGGCTGCTAGTAATATGATAAAAATCATATTTCATTTGGAACTACTTTAAATTCTGCTGCAGTGAATTGTGGTCTATTGTTCATCATTAGTTGTTTTGGAATACCAAAGTGAGCAAAAGTGCACTTCAGTTTCTCAATAACACTGCAACATGTTATGTCTTTCAAGTACATTATTTCTATATACCTGCAAAAATAGTCCACGTTGAACAGGTAATGATGTCCTCTGAATCTGCATAAACCTGTAGGTAGTCTCTTCCAAGTTTCCTCTGATAGAGGTGTTTGTACACTGTATAGTTCAGCATTGTCTCTTAAGTTGATTAGTAGTAGATGTCTTCAAAAGTCCAATATCATCAAATCCTCCATCGAATTCTTACACCTTTCTCACAAGGCCCATCATGCTGAAAACATTGTTCGTCTTTGATCACATGCACTCTGAATCCATAGCTCTTGCCTTTGTAAGCTGTTTCTACGATGAACTGACCCATGCTGTTCAGAATACCTCCAGGACAAGTCAGATCCGTATCAGGTGACTTCATCTCTGGGAGGGGTTGAAGGTTACTGTAAATCCCTTCTGAGGTGACTATGACATCAGCTCCTGAGTCAATTTTAAAGTCAATAATCTTACCATGAATATTCAGTTTCACTCTCCAAATAGGCTCTATGCCATCACAAGTGATAGATACCAGGCACTTGATTGTCTATAATATGAGTCAACTGCCTGACTGCTTTGGTAAGGCAAACAGCTGCAAAAAGCCCATATTTCATGCAATCATTCTACTGTGCACCTCTGGCTTGACATGCCTCATCTCTTGGGACATAACGTTTTCCACACCTTGTGCATGTAGCTGGAATTTGTCCCTCTTAGCCTGGGAGTTCTCTCTGCTTGCCTCTGGGGTTTTATGGTTTTAACACTCAAGTGTCTGTTCATAGCTTCTAAGCTCATTTCTGGTTTTTTTAAGTTGCTCCTGCCTTTTGTTCTGTTTTGACTAATTCTGACTAGTTTACTATGTGTATACCTGTAGCCATAGGCACCGACTCTGTGGTAGAGCACCCCAGGGGCCCAGAGGAAGCTGGTGCCTGTGCCTGGGGCTAGAGTTAACTCTTCAATTGTAGCTGTTATGAGTTTTTTATCTGTTAACCCAATATCAGAGACAGGCTGATTATTTTCATATTTTGCATTCCCCCCAAAAATCAGAGTTTTCAGCCAAAGTATGCAGAGCTGTCATAAAACAGTTCACATTTTGCACTGGTTTTTGAATTCTCTGGCGAAAACATGCTCTTTCATAAAACACATTTATCTGAGGTATAAAGTATGCATCAAACATAGTAAGAACCCTTTTATAGTCATCTTTGTGACTGTCTTCAGTAAAGTCAAAGGATTAAAATATATGCTCTGCTTTCTTCCCCACATTTTAAATTAAAGACTCTACTGGCATATCTACAGTTTCTTTGTACAGCTTCGTAGCAATAAGAAATCTTGCAAAATATTGTTTCCAGTCTGTCCATTCTGAAGATTTGTCAAAGCTGAAGTTCTCTGGGGCATTGAAGAGTGGCATGTCAAGATTCTGCAACCTTTGTTGCTTTGTTCCTTCTGTTTGAAACTTTTGTTGCTGTTTTCCTTCTGCTTCTGTTCTTAATCCCATTGTTGACACCATGTCATGTTCTTCAGTACAAGATATGGACTGGCTACAGAGGTTGCTCCTACACTAAAAGTATTCATCATTAGATCCTTTAATATTCTGCCAGCTAGGGCTGAAGTTTATTTAAATAAAGTATTTTATACATAGTTCCACCTAGTGGATGAACAGGATAATCGTTTAGCATTCCATTACAATTAGCAACCAGCTCCTTAAAATTGTATTTAATAAATTTATTTATTTTATTAATGGAGATATCCCATCTCCTAGAACTGGAAGGGACCTTGAAAGGTCATCGAGTCCAGCCCCCTGCCTTCACTAGCAGGACCATGTTAGAAGTTGCTAAAATGCTGTATTAATTTCTCCTCCCCTTTATTCACAGTATTCTGTTTATATTACATTGGTTGTTCTGTCTGCCAGATTGTGCATTGGTACTCCACGGTATTTTTAAAAAATAAACAGTTCATTGCAAACCTGCTGTTTTATTTGAAGACTAAATGTAAATAAATCCCAAAGATAATTCAAAAATCACCCTCTCTTGAATGGAGAATAGCTCCCTTAAAGATGTAAAATTAACTAATAGTTTCATAAGCTAAATAATTTTATAGTCCGTTCTGTCACCCTTAACTAACATTGAGTAGTGCCTTACTCTGTGAGCAGTGCCGCTGAAATCAGTATATGGGTGGCATAATCTGGCCCTCTGAAGTCATCCATTGTACACAGGGGATGGGATGTAGGATGGCTACTTTCTCACCACCAATTTGGAGATACACATATTTTCCATTAATACTGTCTTTGATGTATCTGTTACTGTTCAAATTTTTGTTTGTACTAGAGCTCACATTTCTCACTTATACCACCACATTGTGGTGTTTCCTTGGCAACTGAAGAAAACACCACAAACTTCATTGAATACACGGGCAATATATGCCAATTTCTTTACAGTGAGCTCAACTGAAAAGTCAATGCTTACCAATAGTTATCACACAATGGTAGTTGAGACGCCACATTATTTCCTAATCAAATGAGAGGTGTTCATCCTCTGGTATGAGAAGGAGGCAGACAACATTTTGTTGAAACTTGGCAAATATTAACTATTTAATAGGAAAAATTTTGCTATCATGAGGCTAGAACAACAGGAGTGATTAGAGTTACAAGATGTTGTTTGCAGTGTTGTTGTAGCTGTGTTGGTCTCTAGATATTAGAGAGACAAAGTGGGTGAGGTTATAAAAGATATGACCTCATCCACCTTGTCTCTAGAATTCCCAGCAGGCTGAGCTAGAGGGGGGAAAGCTCCACTATCTCAAGACAAAGAGATTACTTTATTCCTTACCCACCACAGTATAATGAGGTGTTTACAGGGCAGCCATTAGAGGTGTCTGTATAGAAAGTGTCAAATGTTATTGTAATTTATCTTCCCAGCTGATAAGAGGTGGCATTCAGCTTCCATACTGTCACACTGACAACGCAGTTAACTAGATGCCATCAGCTTGCATAAAAATATGGAAACCAGAAGCGTTAACATTCACTATACCAATCACTTGTTTTCTTTGTAGTGCTCCCCCAGGCACACCCCTCAAATTGTCTTAACAATCAGAACAAGTCAAAGGCCAGCTTGAACAAAGGTGTCTACATCTTCCAAAGCATAGAATTCCCCTGGAAAGGAGACCAATATCAAGCCAATGGGTGTTTGCCTGAGTAAAGATGGAGTAAAAACTCACGAGGACAACAGGATTTGAGCATATAATTATTAATTTACCTTTTATGATTTACGAGGGATGATAATGATAAAATGTTGCACACATTGTCTCTGTTGATCAGGCCTTGATATTGCCTAGCATGAAGAATCAAGATATGAAAATGCAGGCGCTAAATCAGTCCCAAGATGCAGAAAATAAATGTTTCTCTTCCAGGAAGAATAAAAGCCACTCTGTGATTAAACATTTATATTGTACCCATGAGGGAATCCAGGCCAGAAGCTATACAAAGTTTTTCTCAGTCTAAACTCAAAAGCTCTGACTATTTTGTTTTTAAGAATAAAACCTAAGAACTTTGAAAATATAATAAAACTGAAACCTAAGACTCTTGCAAGATAATACTCTGGTAAGAACTATTCGTCAATACTTACTTCATGCAGTGGACTTATGCTGCAAGGTTCAAAAAGCTTTGTTGCAATTTATTATTTCACAATCCAAATACCCTGTGTACAGTTGAGTACCTGAATTCAATAGCTATCCAGAGAATTAGATAAGTCATTTTATAACACCACTAGCTAAAACAGCCAATGGTAATTAGAACATAAGTTACTAGATTTTATTGTAGAGGCCTTGCTGATATAGGGCTCCTTTTTCATAGAAGCCAAGATGTTGTACAAAAGAGATTTGTGTTACTTTCTTCAGGGGTTGAATGAACATCAATAAACCAGGCACACATACAACTTTTCCAGTTAAATCACATTCTCAGGGCCCCTCCACACTACAGCATTACCAACAACCTTATTAATGAACAATTCCACAGAATGTTGTATTGCCTTTACTGGCAGGTAGTGATATAGATAACAAATTGCCCATCTAGTCTTCAGATGGGAGGACACAGATGAAACTGACTCTCCCTGTGGCAAGCATGGCAGTATGTGTGTCACAGAAGAGAGCAGCTCTGGTTTCACTTCTGAAAGCTGTGTGTTCTGATGAAAAGAAGATGGTGTAAAGAGTTAGATAACTGGGATTCCTTAAATGACAGATTTCTTATCCTGATCTTATCTTGATTAAATATTGGTATCAGAAATAAACAAAATTCCCTTCTTTTAGAAAGATTGTAATTGGCTATGCTGCAGATCTCACAGCATCTTGAACTACTTCTTGTGAATGAGTTACTACCTATGTCCATTTAACATGCTCATATGGTGAAGCCAGATGTTCCTAACAACTCTTAATGCTCATTTGAAGGAACATATCGCTTATTATTAGAACATGTGCTTCTTCCAGCGGCAACAAGGGGTTAAGTCATGGTACACAGAACTACAGAACAAACTACCAAAAAGATTCTCTACACTAAAACTTCACATTTTGGCAAATTTTTAATTATATGAACAGGAATACATTTCCTTTGCAACCAAGTGCCTGAGGAAGCTGCAATACCTGATACGTTAAACTAATGTATATTCTATGTGCTGTTAAAAATCAAGAAATAACTGCTCTAATACCAAAGGCATTATTCAGGGGAGGGGAGGGTAATTTTGTATGCTTTGTTGTTATTTACAAATATCAACTAACCAAGAGACAAAAACATGTTGGCGTATAAAAGAAATTTTCTGAATTATCAGATCTTGGTGACATGTGAAGCAATTTTTGGTCCCAAACACACTACTTATGCTAACAATCGATGGAGTTCTCATGTGCTTGCCTTTTTTACTGCTTGAAAATGATCCAGTATGACCCCTTTGAAGTCCAAGTGATTGCATCTGTTTATGGCCTGTGGTGAGGTTGATCCTGTGACCTTAAGGTTCACATGGAATAGGTAGTTTCTGGTGGGGTATTTTTGACAGTCTTTAAATGAGTGCATTTGTTTGTCAATACAGTACTATCAAGAACCAGTGGATAGCAGGGGCAGACTGGCATTACACACAATTCTTAAATTATTATGGTGATTCAGTGATGAGTTATTGACTGGTTGGTTCCTGTGGTTTAAGAAACAGAATTCACAGACTAGCTTGCCCCTCCCTGAAATAGTTTTCAGTAAGTAACTATGTCATTCAAATACAGCAAGGCCACAGAATATGCCATAGATTCTAAAGAATGAAATGTGCGATAGGCCAGCTCTTCCCAACAGCTGACTAAGAGAGTCTTGTTAACACATTTTATTTGTTTCAGTTTTATAGTACCTATTTTGAATTCTAAGTTCCACACAAAATTAAAATTTCCATGTCAAGTTCAAAATCACATACAAAACTGCCCCTGAAACAGTGCTGAACAAGCTCTTTAAATCATAATAATAGAATAATGACAGTAACCCTGGATCAAACCAACTATATCTCCCATCTCTCTCTGCCCCTTCCTACGGGCATTAGTTTGAACTGGGTGCTCACCTTTCTTGCAGTAAACAGAGGCTCTTTCATTACTAACCATACAGTTCTTTTTGTGAATGCTCTATTCTGGTGAAATCTGAAAACTAATGGGGGAAATTTAGAAAGACAAATGTGTCTTTAAAAAAAAAAACATTTTTTTTCGGTAAATTATTTCTCCATGTATTTTGTGTAATTGAGACTGAAGATATAAGTACAGTCTAACAAACTGACAACTGACAACTACCTTGGAAAACTGATCAATATGAATCTAAATCCTTCCTGTGCCATCACATGTCCCTTAGGGCATGAACAAGGCTCTGCCATCCCCGTCAATCATGCCGTTTGCCAAAATGGCTACATCTTGTTGTGTTTCTACAATTTAACTTTTTTACAAGGATAGGTTGTTAGCCTATCACTCAATCTCCAACCTGGAGGATCAGTGAACTGCTTTTCTTCCTATGCTTTGACCTTGCAGCTTGAGTGACCCACCAGGAGATAAAACACTCACTGGCATAGCTCTCAGAGAAATTGGAACACACAGCTTCCCACCATGGGAAGGTGGAGTCCCCAGGAAAGGTGGAAAAACTGATGCTTTCATGTCATATTGCCAGGTTTTATTACCACCATTATTCTTGTCCTAATTACCAAATGTACAAACATGACACACTGCAGACCCGCTGAGGTACTTTGCAGTGCCTGTAGGCTGTACTGTAAGGGTAGCACAACACATTTGTACAATACACACACATGCTCTTTTATCACTCCTCTGGTAATGAAAAATCAGTAGTAAATCAATTAAAAGTGTTAAAGCTATTGGCAGGCTAAGAAGTAAATACTGACAGCATGGCAAATTGAAAGGCTAATTTTGGGGATGAGAAGGATGGCATAAAGTAGGTTTAGCAGGAGGTTGAAAGCTTCCGTTAAAGTAGCCAAGGATAAAGCCACCACATGTGTGCAACTTAATGAATGCTAATTGAGAGCTGTGAGAACATAAACAGGGAAGGACACAGAGCTTGTGTTCGGGGGTTTGTTCATGAAGGAACAGTATAAATGCTGAATTATTGAATATGAAATAAAGGCAAGGTAAATTATGTATCTAAGCTCCAGTTTTTTGTACAGACAGATTAGTATGTCTGTATGAGAGCATATACCATGTCTCTTTTTTCTCAATCATTTTTTAAAGACTTGTAGTCTCTGGAAAACCTTTCAATCAGCGAACTGTGTTTTGTGTTTGTTTCCATCCCATGTTCTAGCTCTCCAAAATAGTTAAAATGAGACAATATAAACCTGTGGATGGATTGTTATTCCTTTTCTCTGGCTGACACAAAGCATTTCCAGTAGGAAGAAAATTGTGCTGTGACTCACGTAACATCAAATGGCCCTGAAATACAATAGGTTCCAAATATCTCAGGGAATGAGAGATTGGCAAAATGTATAACAAATACATTTAATGGCATTATTAGTTTATCATAAAAATGTTATGTCTCCAAATTAGTTTCATGTTTATTTCCAAATCATAATCCCCTTCTCTCAGACTCTGGTCAGTTTCATCTCATTTCTCCATTGGTAGCAGAATCAAGTGGTACTTATTACCATGATATTTCCTTTAAATAAAACATCCGAAGAAGTGGGTTGTAGCCCATGAAAGCTTATGCTCTAATAAATTTGTTAGTCTCTAAGGTGCCACAAGTACTCCTGTTCTTTTTGCGGATACAGACTAACATGGCTGCTACTCTGAAACCTTAAATAAAACAATGTAGCTTTGTTATCAGAGAGATTCAGAAACGTTATTTCAATCCATAATTGAATAAAAACCTATTGTCACATTTTATATTGAATAATTTCTCTTATCCAGTATAGTAAAAAGTACATTGAGCACTTATGCTACTTTAATGTATTGTTGACATTTAAGAAATTAAGAGCAGTTCCTTCTTAGCCTGGCGCTTCACATGAAGGCACATCAAGCATTATGTTAGGTGTGCCTTGCTTCTGGAAGCCAATGAGAGATTTTTGCCACAAGTCAGTGCAAATCCATCAGTGTGATCACTTTTTTGAAGGAATTTTAAAATTGGGACTCCTTTCGGAAGCATCTGATCTCAATTTAATTATAGCCACTGTGGTACAAAGACCAAGATGTGTTAAAATGAGGTCACTAACATTAGGGATGGCTGGAATTCAAAACATGCAGAGGTTCACATTGGATGCTTATCCAAACTGCTGGAGTCTACAAAGCTGGGATGGAAAGCTCATGGGAACAGGTTTTCCTGGGACACTTCTGGCTTCCAGTGATGTCCAGAGCACAACCCCTTGTTCAGTACTTCTGCATCTAGCTTAAATAAGAATGTGCAGAGGCAGAAAAAAAGGAAACATTTTTTAAAAATACAGGTTTAACAACTTAATTACATAACATTTAACTTAATTACAAATGCATTATAAGTATCCATCCTTCTCCCCACATCCTTATGCTGTCTCTATCACTGTGATATCTAAACACCTTTATTAAAGGGGAAGTACCATTTTGTATCACATACCTAGAATACCATTTGGTTTCTCATATGGAACATATATATGATCATATGTTGACTTAGATACAAACTCAGATTTAAATGACCATTTTCATTTAAATGACCACATCTGTTTATGCATATAAACAAAATATATAGCATAATCACTACTAATCAAACTGTGAAGATCCCACCCAGGCACAGAAAACTAACCCCATAATCCCACCCTACACTGAGAAATCATGAGGCACTCAGATGCCATGGTGATAGGCAGGATCAGTGAATCTAACAAGAGAGAACAGTTTCCTGGGGCAGGAGAAAGGAAACTCTGAAAGGATCCCTTCACAGAATTTCCTACAAATTCTTCCATTGGCATCTATAATTTACTACCACCGCCAAAGAGTAAGAGTTCCCAAACCTAGGGGGAACCCACCAGAGATCACAGACATATCTTCAACGGCCTTGTGACTCCATACTGCCTCCTGCCCCTTTGGAGACATGCCGATTTAACTCTTGAGCAGATTCCCTGGAGAATGTGTGGTGAGGAGGGACAATGTGCATCCTCCCCAACTCACTCCCTCCTCTCCACATGGAGAGCCCCCATAAAGTCTAACAAAGGAGGGATAGTGCTACACAGGTCCCTCAGTTCTTGCATTGCCAGGAATAAATCCATGAGCAAGGGGTTGCCTTAATGCATGGCTCCAGAGGAATGACCGGTCCTCCATCCTTACTCAGGATACTTTCACTGAACACAGTGGAAGTTTGACTGAGTAAGGATCACATAGAGACTGCAGGGTATCGCCCCATGGATGTAAAACACATGGAAACATGGATGCCCTTTCCTCAGGAGACATTAACCAAACTTTCTTTAAATTCGCTTTTGTTTTGTGTGGCAGTTTGAGCACAAGTCAATAGATCACATTTTATCCTCACCAATTTTCTGATTTCCATATGGCACATTTTTCACTGTTCCAGAACGATTCAGAAAACAGTGATTGCAGAGAAAACACTATTCATTTCAGTTCCTTCACTTGACTCCAGCCCAATGAGTTTGTCTACACAATATTTTAAACAAATTAATTTTAAATAATTAAACAACCAACAAAAAGGCATGTGGTGAAATGGTAGGACATCATTTACCTTACCCTACCATTGGTCATTTCTTTGGATGGCAATCACACAGATGACCAGATGCGGAAGAGACTTTCCTCATGGCACACATATCTTAATGAGCTCTGCGGGCACTTGTGGGAGTGGATGCTTTATTATCTTTTAATCTACTGTTAGTAGCCTGACAGGGCTACCTTGTCCTTCTGGAAAGGGATTCCTATTATTTTGTGCCATCCTTGATTTGTAGAACTATGTGAATTTCCTCCATTTATCAGTAAAGCTCTGTTCAGGGTTCACTCACCTCTCACTACATCTCTGCTAAGGCTAATTTCCTTTTACTGTAGATCAAAGGAAAGGATTTTGGTTTTTTCCCTCGCTGCACATGCCAGTAAGTTACCTAAGTAAATCTGTCTGCTGGCTTTAGGCAGCCACCTTTCATTCCCTTCCCCCCTGAATTCCAGAGTCTCTTTCTTCACCAAGGCAATAGGATTTGATCTTACTGTACTGAGTAGCTCCTGAGAAGTGACAAGCAACCTCAACCCCATTAAAGACAAAGCAGGACTTGCATGGTTTGGGCATTTGTCAGTTTTCACTGTGGTTTTGGAAAGGCAAGCAATTAGGATTGTGTATGGAGGAGCTATCTTATCTTAAATAAGTAGGGTTTTTTCCCCCTAGGGTTTGGGAGCTTTATATGGCAATTGATTCTTACCATCCTTTGAATATTCTGTCTCTAGTTTAGTTTGGTGCCACACTCCAGTGATTCAGGGTCAAATCATTTCAAAACATAAAAAGTAAATTATGAATAATCTGCTGTCCTAAATATCACTATGACAAATGAAGCTACACTAAGGTATATATTAGTGCTCAGAACAGAGTCCTCCAGTTTCCAAACACATTCTGAATTGCATGTAATGTTTTCCAAACCTCAGTTTCAGGCCATATGATTTATTCACACACCAATATAAATCGGTGCTTTCTCAACATGTACAATTCTGTAAACTAATGTTAATGTCAAGTTTATATTGATATTAACCAAAATGTTAAATGGCATACATGATTTAATTTCTTGCTGTACATATTTGCATAGTGTTCACAGATTAAGAAATTATTAGATGTAAATCATATGTAAAACAAAAGTTTACAGTGTAAACTTCATTAGTCATGTTCTTACAATGTGTTGAGTAAAACATTAAGCATATAAAAAAATCTTGTCTGGACTGCTATGAAGTGTACAGGAAAAGCAGAATGGTCTAGTGGATTGAGCATGGGGCTGGGAGACTAGAGCTCCTGAAGTCTATTTCTGTCACTGATTCACTGGGTAGTCTTGGGGACTCATTGAACTTCTGTCATTCTCAGTTCCCACTCTGTAAAATGAATATAGTAATATTTGTGTCCTTCTCTCACAGGGGTATTTTGGGCATTAACTGCTTAACATTTACAAATGGCTGTGTAAGCCATTTATGACATGATTTTTTAAAAAAAAATATTGGTGTGATTAAATTAAGTTATTCAGCAACCTTGTAGATCCATATAGGGAGACCATTTACATTTCAAATAAATAAATAAATGATTATGCATGAAACACACAGGACAAAGGTTGTTTATAAGGCACACCTCCTGACAGTGCAGTACAAAACAGTATGTTTGTATTGCAGGATAGCATCCTTTGTATGATTACTATCACAGACAAAGTTGTCAGATTCTGAGTCTCACCCTACTCCCTTTGTTCAGAAACCTGTAACCACCCTGATGGGGATTTCTGCAGTGTGGGAAAATCTTCAGCAGCGGTAGAGCCAATGGAACCAGTTCTTAGACCTTCCTCCCCACAAATGGGGTATACTGGGGACAGGTTAGAGCGAGAATGGGGAGAGGTTGGAACATGATGCAGTTCAAAAAAACCCAGCTGGGGAATGGTCCCTTGGGGAACTTTTGTTTTAAAAGCTATAATGATATAAAATCAACATGGCACACATTAAGTGGATTAAAAGCCAGGGCCGCCCAGAGGGGGGAGGCAAGTGGGGCAATTTGCCCCAGGCCCTGGGCCCCACAGGGGCCCCCACGAGAATATAGTATTCTATAGTACTGCAACTTTTTTTTATGGAAGGGGCCCCCGAAATTGCTTTGTCCCAGACCCCCTGAATCCTCTGGGCAGCCCTGTTAAAAGCTGGTTAACTGATAGGTCTCAAAATGTAATTGTAAATGGAAAGTCATCATTGAGTGGCTGTTTCTCTAATGGGGTCTCGCAGGGATCAATTCTTGGCCCCTCACTATTTAACATTTTTATAAATAATCTGGAAGAAACCATAAAATCATCACTTATAAAGTCTGCGAATGACACAAAAATTGGGGAACTGGTAAATAATGAAGAGAACAGGTCATTGATTTAGAATGATCTGTGTCACTTAGTAAGCTGGACCAACCAAACAATATGCATTTTAATATGGCTAAATGTAAATGTATACATATAGGTACAATGGAGGGGGCTGCACTTGCAGGATATGGGGGGTGCTCTCCTGGGAAGCACTTACTCTGAAAAAGATTTGGAGGGTCATGGTAGATAAGCAGCTGAACATAAGCTCCTAGAGAGACGTTGCAGTGGGAGAACACTTTAACCTGTCTGGCCATTCTTTGACAGACCTGCGGGTGGCTATCTTAAAACAGAAAAACTTCAAAAACAGACTCCAACGAGAGACTGCTGAGCTGGAATTGATATGCAAACTAGATACAATCAACTCAGGGCTAAATAGGGATTGGGAATGGCTGAGCCATTACAAACATTGAATCTATCTCCCCTTGTAAGTATTCTCACACTTGCTTCTTATCAAACTGTCTGTACTGGGCTATCTTGATTATCACTTCAAAAGTTTTTTTTTTTCTCTTACTTAATTGGCCTCTCAGAGTTGGTAAGACAACTCCCACCTGTTCATGCTCTCTGTATGTGTGTATATATATCTCCTCAATATATTTCACTTTATATGCATCCGAAGAAGTGGGTTGTAGCCCACGAAAGCTTATGCTCTAATAAATTTGTTAGTCTCTAAGGTGCCACAAGTACTCCTGTTATTTTTGCGGATACAGACTAACACGGCTGCTACTCTGAAACCAGTCAGTGATATGAATTTATGAAGGTAAAATGTGTCAAAAAAAAAAAATCTCATTGTGCCCTGCCCAGTCCCTTAAACTCTGGCACACTGCAGCAAGCCTAATCCTTTTTAGCCAGCAGCACTGTAGGTGCTTTAAAAAGAAAAAGAAAATAAATCCATAAGGGAAAAAAGTGCACATAAAAGTGTGGTTTAATTTTTGTTTTAGCTTACAAAAGCCTTTTGTTCACCCTGACTGATCTTAGCCTGATCAAATGGAAAACAAATCTCCACAGAAATAATATGGCTATCTTGTCAGGCTCTCAGATCCTTTTGGGGCGGGAGGGCACACAAAACTTTAAAAGTACTGTTCTCTAGTTCTCCCCTCCCTCCCACTCAGTATCCCGAAAAGTGGAAGGAGGGGTCTGGGAGACAAGCATTTTAAACTAGAGCACAACCTCCAGGTTCCTCAGAGAAACTGGAAAGTTAAAAGAAGGTTAAAGAATTATGGTAGAAATGTTAACATGGAGATTCATACCTGGAATTTTGAAAAATGGCTTGGAAACAAACCCAGTTCTAATTTTCAGTTGGGGGCGAAAACATGGTTCTGAGTGGGTTGGAACAGGAGAATTCAGAGGCCAAGCCTCATTATTCACCCAGAAGAACAACAGGGAAGAAAAACTAAAGGAGCAGGGGGAAGGGCAGGCCAGCAGCCATAAGCATTTACAACTACATAAATGTAGGAGATTGAGCCAAGGAGAGGAAACAGACCTGCAAGGCTTGGCCTGCTTGATCTTATCACATTTGTCACACAGCAAGAATGAAAACTACAGAAGCAAATGGAAAATCTTCCCTTCGGGGGAAGTAGCAGACTGAGCATTGATGGAAACCTGACTGTCAGAGAGGACAAAGGAGCTAGAAAACCCGTCACTCCTACAGGGGGCAAGGGGGACAGCAGAGCTGCTCTGCCAGAACAAAAGCACAATTATTACTTAAGAAACTGAAGGAATAAAAGAAATGTTAACCCCTTATGTGAGAGTTTATTAGAGTTCTTTGAAGGGGTCAACAAACATGTGGACAAGGGGGATCCAGTGGACATAGTGTACTTAGATTTCCAGAAAGCCTTTGACAAGGTCCCTCACCAAAGGCTCTTAAGTAAAGTAAGTTGTCATGGGATAAAAGGGAAGGTCCTTTCATGGATTGAGAACTGGTTAAAAGACTGGGAACAAAGGGTAGGAATTAATGGTAAATTCTCAGAATGGAGAGGGGTAACTAGTGGTGTTCCCCAAGGGTCAGTCCTAGGACCAGTCCTATTCAACTTATTTATAAATGATCTGGAGAAAGGGGTAAACAGTGAGGTGGCAAAGTTTGCAGATGATACTAAACTGCTCAAGACAGTTAAGACCAAAGCAGACTGTGATGAACTTCAAAAAAGATGTCACAAAACTAAGTGATTGGGCAACAAAATGGCAAATGAAATTTAATGTGGATAAATGTAAAGTAATGCACATTGGAAAAAATAACCCCAACTATACATACAATATGATGGGGGCTAATTTAGCTACAACAAGTCAAGAAAAAGATCTTGGAGTCATTGTGGATAGTTCTCTGAAGATGTCCGCGCAGTGTGCAGAGGCGGTCAAAAAAGCAAACAGGATGTTAGGGATCATTAAAAAGAGGATAGAGAATAAGACTGAGAATATATTATTGCCCTTATATAAATCAATGGTATGCCCACATCTCGAAAACTGTGTATAGATGTGGTCTCCTCATCTAAAAAAAGATATACTGGCACTAGAAAAGGTTCAGAAAAGGGCAACTAAAATGATTAGGGGTTTGGAACGGGTCCCAGATGAGGAGAGATTAAAGAGGCTAGGACTCTTCAGCTTGGAAAAGAGGAGACTAAGGGGGGATATGATAGAGGTATATAAAATTATGAGTGATGTGGAGGAAGTGGATAAGGAAAAGTTATTTACTTATTCCCATAATACAAGAACTAGGGGTCACCAAATGAAATTAATAGGCAGCAGGTTTAAAACAAATACAAGGAAGTTCTTCTTCCTGCAACACACAGTCAACTTGTGGAACTCCTTACCTGAGGATGTTGTGAAGGCTAGGACTATAACAGCGTTTAAAAGAGAACTGAATAAATTCATGGTGGTTAAGTCCATTAATGGCTATTAGCCAGGATGGGTAAGGAATGGTGTCCCTAGCCTCTGTTTGTCAGAGGATAGAGATGGATGGCAGGAGAGAGATCACTTGATCATTGCCTGTTGGTCCACTCCCTCTGGGGCACCTGCCATTGGCCACTGTCGGTAGACAGGATACTGGGCTAGATGGACCTTTGGTCTGACCTGGTATGGCCATTATGTTCTTATGCCTTCACACACACACTCACAGGTATTGTACAGTAAGCTGACCAGCAGCTGCTTAAATAAAACACTAGGATGGTGACCAAGATAGACAGATTATAGACAGACAGGCAGGAATCTAGCATAAGATTCTCTTTTAACTGAGGTATCAGACTTCCAAGGGAAAAATTGTTGTTGTTTTTTTCTGGATTTTTAATAGGTATTTTTATTATTATTGTTTTTCAGCAACAACTAAAACCACTGGAAAAACTGTGCTGAACAGCAAACTAAAGCACACCTAGGGCACAAGACAAGTTTTAAAACTTCAATCTCTCTAGTGCAGGGGTTCTCAAACTTCACTGCACTGCTACCCCTTCTGACCACAAAAAATTACTACAGACCCCAGAAGCAGGGACTGAAGCCTGAGCCCACCCGAGCCCCACCGCCCTGGCGAGGGGTCCAAACCCAAAACTCAAGGACTTCAGCCCCAAGTGGGAGAGCCTGTAACCTAAGCCCCACAACCTTTGGCCATGGGCAGTGGGTCTTGGGCTTTGGGTTTGGCCCCAGACCCCAGCAAGTCTAATGCCAGCCCTGGTGATCCCATTAAAACAGGGTCACAACCCACTTTGGGGTCCCGACCCACAGTTTGAGAACTGCTGCTCTAGTGTCCATCTCTTTGAATAATGTCACCGTGTCACTGCCCTTCCTGCATTATGACATATTCTTCCCCCACTTTTATATTGCTGTTGTTTTATCTACTTGATTAATTATCTGTATTACATTGTTGAAAAAATATTCCCTCTAGCTCTACGGATGAGATAACTTTATTTTAAGTTTCTAAGAGAAGGAGACTTTTCAAATTTCCAGCTCTGTTTGAGCTGTTCTCTGGATCACAGGCTGTGCTATAACCAGCCAATCACAATGCACTGCAGTGTGTGGCCTCAAGAAGAAGCAATGCCTTTCAGCATGGCTGAAGAGTAATGGTAAGAATAGCACTCAAGCTATGTGACCAGACCAGACAGTTGTGAGAAGGGGTCTTGTAGCTTAGAGCTAGAGTGTGAAAGAGAAAGAGCAAGCCAAAGGGGCAGAAAGGAGCCAGCTGACTAGAAGGTGAAGATATTCACTTAATAAAAACCTGGGTTTGCTGTCACAAAGCTCTGCCTTTCTTCTTCTTTCTCCATAGCTTCCTAAATGATATGTGGTAGTTCAACCCAAAGTTACTGAGCTTGATAAACATTCAGTTTTGTTGCAATTACTGGATGATATTCTATGGCCCGTGTTATGCAGAAAGTCAGACTAGATGATCTAATGTCCTTTCTGGCCTTAAAATCTCTCAGTATTCCTTTTTTTTCTTTCTGTCTTGTTCCTCCAGGATGGGAAGCGCTCCTAATTTTCTATATGTTGGTACAGCACGATGGGGCCCCCAACCTGCCTGGCCTCTAGGTGCTACCACAATATAAACTCACTGCAGGACCATGATCAGTGTTTAGAATTTTTTATTTTAGTTTTTAAACATCTGTAGTTTTAGGGCTGCATTGAAGCGGACCTGCCCAAAGAGTTACTGATCGGCAGCTTGAGATAGTCCTTTTCTTTTCTCTCCTCCCCCACTCCCATCATGGGTAATGCCTTCATCTTAGCATGCCCAGTTGAATTCTTCTGTCATTACAGTGGACTGAACTTCTTATGTGGGCATGGGAAGGGAGTACCTTGGCCTCAGCTTTGGCAGAAATCTGATGTTGAGAACCTAAGAGTCTCTGTTCTATAGGACCAATTCAGTGACACTTTCGTGCCCAGAGTTCTGTTTAGTAGCTGCTGGGGCTGGGGCAGGGAGACCCTGTAAACATTTTTGGCAGACAAAAAAAGTCATTCTGGGAAAATGCATTTCATGAACTGAGCTGAGCTTCAAATAAATTTATACCTAATATATGTGTGTTCTGCTACCGTGAAAGTCTTTATATGACTAATCAGTCCTTGAGGAGCCATAAGCCAACTCTGCTCTGTAGGCTGATCACAGTATGAAACCTCCTCCTTTTCCTTTTTTCACAATTGTTTATTTTAGACCAATTTATTAATTGGTTTTTAATACTTGCTAATCTGTCATGTTCTAAAATGAATATTTGTTTAGAATAAGAAAATGTCTTCACAGCTATATCTGTGTTTAATTAAAATGTGAAACAATTTGCAAACAATCTCCAAAATTCAACTCAGATCACTGACTTTTTTTTTTTTTTTTTTTAATGCCAGCTTTCCTGCCTGAGCCTTCACATTTCCAGGGAGGCAGCTCATCAAGGACTACATTGGCCTTACCTATGAGGAACAGTCCACATGGAGAATAGAAACTCTAGGAGCTCCCCCTTAATTACAGACAGCCCCCCAATCTAAAGCAAATACTCACCAGCAACTACACACCACACAACAAAAACACTAACCCAGGAACCAATCCCTGTAATAAACCCTGTTACCAACTCTGTCCGCATATCTATTCAAGGGACACCATCATAGGACCTAACCACATCAGCCACACCATCCGGGGCTTGTTCACCTGCACATCTACCAATGTGATATATGCCATCATGTGCCATCAATGTCCCTCTGCCATCAATGTCCCTCTGCCATGTACATTGGCCAAACCAGACAGTCTCTACGCAAAAGAATAAATGGACACAAATCAGACGTCAAGAACTATAACATTCAAAAACCAGTAGGAGAACACTTCAGTCTCCCTGGACACTCACTATCAGACTTAAAAATGGCAATTCTTCAACAAAAAAACTTCAAAAACAGACTCCAACGAGAAACTGCAGAAAGGAATTAATTTGCTGGACACCATCAAATTGTGCCTGAATAAAGACTGGAAGTTCATGGGTCACTACAAAAACTAATTTCCCCCTGCTGATACTCACACCTTCTTGTCAACTGTTTGAAATGGGCCACCTTGATTATATTGGCCTCATTAGCACTACAAAAGTGATTTTTTCCTCCCTTGGTATTCACCCCTTCTTGTCAACTGTTGAGAATAGCTCACTTCAATCTAAATTGAATTGGCTTGTTAGCACTGACCCCCCACTTGGTCAGGCAACTCCCATCTTTTCATGTGCTGTGTATTTATACCTGCCTTCTGTATTTTCCACTCCATGCATCTGATGAAGTGGGGTTTAGCCCACGAAAGCTTATGCCCAAATAAATTTGTTAGTCTCTAAGGTGCCACAAGGACTCCTCGTTGTTCTTCCCCTTGCTAAGATACCCTGGGAGCATTAACTTGGAGTGGGGGAGCACGACTGGTCCTGTGCTTTGGATCAAGCATGCACACCATATGGCATGTGCTAATGTGCTAAGATCAAGCCTTATCTTCCAGCTGTGTCTTAGCCTCATATTTTGATGTAGCTGTAGATGCTTAGGGCTAGTGGCCTTCCCTTCCCCTGCTCTTTTCATTCCCCCTCAAAAAGTGGCTTCAGCCCCACCCCCCAGCACAGATCACCTGAGTTCCACATTGATTTGGGGGATTCCACAAAGGCCGTGTTCATAGGTGCTGACTCCATGTGTGTTCCCGAGCTCAAGCACCCACAGAAAAATAATAGGGGGTGCTTAGCACCGAGAAGCCAAAGCTTGAGTTTGGAATGTGATAAGTTCTGTGCTCCTCCCAGCTTCTGCCCTTGAGGCAGGGAATTTGTTCATAAACAGAGCCAGGGTGATTAAGATAACAAAAGGCTTGTCATTAAGTTAAATTAAGGATTGTTACATGATCCTGAAAGCATTGCCAGGCACTCCAGTTAAAAGATAGGAAACAAAGGGTAGGAATAAATGGTCCATTTTCAGAATGGAGAGAAGTAACTAGTGGTGTCCCCCAGAGGTCTGTACTGGGACCTGTGCTGTTCAACATATTCATAAATGATCTGCAAAAAGGGGTAGACAGTGAGGTGGCAAAATTTGTAGATGATACAAAATTACTCAAGATAGTTAAGTCCAAAGCAGATTGCAAAGAGTTACAATTGATCTCACAAAACTGGGTGACTGGGCAACAGAATGGCAGATGAAATTCAATGTTAAATGCAAAGTAATGCGCATGGCAAAATATAACTCCAACTATGCATACAAAATTATAGGGCCTAAATTAGCCGTTATGTGTCAAGAAAGAGAGTACTACAAATTTATAAGAATCCTTTTCAATGTGCCTGTGTCATCCTGAACAGCAGAATGCTCATTCTCCAACTTCAGAAGACTTAAAAATTATCTCCAGTCATCAATGGGACAGAAGCAACTGAATAAGGTAACTGTCCTTAACATGCATCTATTCTAGACCATACCAGGGAACTAGATGTAAATAAGATTGCTGACAGTTTCATCCAGAATGCTACAGTGAGACATAATATCTTTTAACTAGGACATTACTGAAGATAGCTTGTAGGTGATTGCAATGATTTTAATATACTATAATTCATGATAATGTAATTATGTAGTTCATAACAATTTAATCATTATTAAAATAGTAAAGATACCAATGATAGACACATTCAATAACTAGAATATGAAAGAAGTGTATAAATATTCTGAAAATAGCCTCCCCCCATCCCCAAACTGGCAGAGCCATCTCCCTCCTGCCCCCCAAACACACACACCTCTTTAAAAGCATCCACCGGGAAAAACAAAAAGTCAGCGCCTACGGCTTTATATCCCTTGCAGCTCTCTCCAGGCTCCCTGTAAACATGGTCATACTAGGGCTGTGCTGCAAAGAACTCCCCCTCCTCCAGCCATGGCCTATTGGACGCAGCGTTAAATCAGGTGGCCATAGGCGCTGACACTTTTCTGATTTTCTACAGTCTCTTAGCATGACAAAATATTACATCATTTAAAGTGTTGATTTTGATTTTGAAAGCCCTAAGGGCCAGATTTTTAAAAGGTGCATTTAGGCACCTAGTGGGATTTTCAAAAGCATCCGGATGTCTAACTTACTTTGAAACCAATGAGCTTTAGGTACCTAAATGCATTTGAAAATCCCACTATGCGCCTAAATACCTTTAAAAATCTGGCCCTACACGATTTAGGACCCATTGACCCGAGAGACCATCTCTCTCCTTGTACCATATTTGCCACAGCTGAAATCAACAGAGGCCCTCAGGTCAGAACCCTATTGGTATAAATGAGACAGCGCTGCCAGCAGCACATTTTTGGTGAGAACTCGATGGCTTTAGAATTCACTCCCCCACTTTAGTCTGATGACCCTTAGAACACAGTCCATGGCTCAGTTTTTTCCCAGGCATTTGAAACAGGAGGAGTGGGGACTGGAAATGTAAGGCTGGGTAAGGAGTAGGAAGCATTATGGGGGTTTATCTTCCATTGCTGCATTTAGGGTGTATTTTTATGTTATAGTCTAGGTGAATGAAAGCCCTTTTTAGCATTTCCATAAATCAAAATAAATAAATTCAGACAGTATATCCATCAAAATATATATCTGTTTTACTCCACTTAAAGTATAAGAATTTTACTTGTTTTCCAGATATTGACTGCCTGGCTTAAATCATAATTTTTAGATGATATAGTTTTCATATGCAAGAACCTAAAAAAAATCAACATATCATGCTATGAGGATTTGTCTTAAAAAGCCACATCAACTTTGTAGGAAATGTCATCTTCAATAAACAAAGAAGACAAAAAACAGGTTCATCAGCTGCCCACTTTTCTATAGTCTGTTTTCTGAACAGTTTCTTTGCCAAAAGAAATTAGTGGCATTAAATTTTATGAATTTCTTGAGGATCTTTAACATATAGTTTCAATTATTACAGGTTGCTTTATCTTTTAAAGGTCCCAATATAGCATTCAAGTGAATGGAGCAGTCCTGGAAGAAGCTAAGGTATGACTATATTCAGTAACTGCATCTCTCCCCTTTCAATCCTGTATTCAGCAGCTACATGTGTTCTCTTTTATTGCACAATAAGGTAATAAACCACTAGTCTTCAGTTTGGTCTGTATTGGCTGAAATGATCAAGTTTTGGGCTAAAGTAATTTTTCTAGTGAAATAGCTCAACTGACTTAAAACACACATAGTATATAAACCAAGGTTAATTGGGCACATAATGGTTCTTGAGCCATAAGGTGAAGTATCAAAAAATACAAAGATAAACAAATCCCATACACCAGACTATAGTGCCTGCCATATTGTAATTGATGTAACACACTGCTCAACATTTCTTTATATGAAAGCCATGCTGGGAAGTGAAGTAGAGCAAATAACGCAATATGCTAAATGAAACAATAGTTGGTGTGTTAATTGGATAAAGTGCAGTTTAACAGCAGCCACTCCAATCCAGTTAGGAATTAGATTAGGACTGTTTCATAGTTAAAAACCTTTGTATTTAGCTCTGAAAAAAAGAGCACAAACTATATTAAAACTGATCACAAGCTCTGCAGAGATACCACCCTTTATGATTATTATACAGTATATAGAAACATTTCCTGCAAAGCCCGTTTCAAATCTGATTTTTAACTAGAGACTACTAGCTATGCCACTAGTGGGGTGATCTTCCCACAGCCAACTACTGCTGCTTTAGGGCCATAATCCATAAGTGGTTCTGTATCACTAGTGGACGAGGGCCTTGCAGTTTTTATTTTTGCCTGTCAACATTTCTTCATTTATTTTTAATTCTTCATATATATTTTGGGCAGTGAAACTAGTCTGATCTGTTTAGTCAGTTTCTATTTGTTGCTATTATGTAAGCAAATCTTTAAATAAAGATAGATGCTTCACTGTTTTGTTTTTTAATGTATTAAAACCATTGTATTCATAGAGGTTATAAAAGATGGTGTGGGGTATGGGTATGTGTATACATGTACGGTATGTAAGGTTCTATATATATATGAAACTGAGGAATCACGGGATAAATTAATTTATAATCTCCCTTTCACTGTCTCACCTAATGACAGGTTTCAGAGTAGCAGCCGTGTTAGTCTGTATCCGCAAAAAGAACAGGAGTACTTGTGGCACCTTAGAGACTAACAAATTTATTAGAGCATAAGCTTTCGTGGGCTACAACCCACTTCTTCGGATGCAGCCCACGAAAGCTTATGCTCTAATAAATTTGTTAGTCTCTAAGGTGCCACAAGTACTCTTGTCTCACCTAATGCATCTTCCACTAAACTTATTCTGACACTTTAAACCCACGAGCAGGTTCTTAACAGCCCTTATTTATTTCAAATAACATCCAAAAAACTTTGTTGAAAGAATGTTAAGGTTGCAAAATCAATCACTCACAAATTTGGAAATGCCAGAATTTAGGTAGCCCATGCAAACTTAATTCAGCCCTCTGTGTGTATGCATTACGATACTCTTTAATTACATGATCATATACTATTTTTTCCAGAGTGAATGAGTGAGTAGAAATTCAATATTTCATTTTTATCCTCCTCATTCAGTGTGTTGCCCCAGGCCTTTTTTAAACGCACATCATCCAAAGCCTGCATTGAATTCAAAACTGATTTCCCCCAGGCCATTTCTATGGTATTCACTACCATTTCTGAGTGTTTCACAAACACTAATGAATTTATCTTCACAACCCCCCTGTGAGATGAGGTGACTAATATGCGCCTTTTACAGCTGAGGAACAGAGGCACAGAGAAATTAAGGCTAAAAATGTCAAATGACCAGTGACTTCAGTTGCCCAACTTGAGAAACCTAGGGCCTGTTTTTCAGAGTATTTAGCATTTTTATAGCACAGAATATGTTCAAAGCATAGCTGTCACAAACATCAGCTGCAGATGTGACCACGCAACACATCTGCAGATCTGGCCCCAGGTATCTCATGCTGGGAACACATAATTCATGATCAACTGTGAACATTTCGTAAGTGACCTGCCCAGCATCACCTAAAAATTCGGAGTGCTACAGCTTTGGAACGGTGTCTAGGAGGAACCTCTGCAGCAGTGGTGGGCAACTTGCAGCCCGGAGCTGCAAGAAGCGGTGAGGGTTGCAGGGATATGCTGGCCACCTCTTCCTGCAGCTCCCATTGGTCAGGAACGATAAACCACAGCCACTGGGAGCTGCGGGCAGCCGTGCCTGCGGATGGTCAATGTAAACAAACTGTCTCGTGGCCCATCAACAGATTACCCTGACGGGCTGCAGGTTGCCCACCACTGCTCTGCTGTGTGCCAGACCCTGTAGGGGTCTCGCTCTTTCTCCAGGGTAAGGCTTACGGCACCTCCACCTCCTTAGAATGGAGCTTTGGACCTGCAGCACTCCTGCTTCACACCATGAGCTCCGTTCAGCAAGTGCAACTGAGACAGACCCCTGATGGAGACTCGTACGCTCCTCAAGGATTAATGTACCGCACCCAGCATTTGCAGCAACACTTGCATGGCATTGTAAAAACAGTAGGGTTTATTCATTAACTGGAACACAGCATAGGAAATCCCTTAGGATAGTATAGAGAACTTAGGCTAAAGGGTAGTCCATTCTGATTACCCCAGAGCCCAGCCAAGCTGTAGTGAACCCCTGGTTCAAGCTCTGTCAGTCCATCCATCTGACCTCCTTCGTCAGACTCCAGGTGAGAGCCCTGACTGCCTTCCAGCAGAGAACACTTATCCCCCCCAGCTGACACCTCTCCAGTCCTTTGATCTCAACTTGAGGGAATGTTGCTCTGCCCCCCTGCTGAGAAGTGGGGAATCTATAGCCCTCTGGGTCATCAGTTGCTAGGTATCAATGTCCAGTCAATTAGATTTGTCATTGTCTTCTCAGGGCCTCCATTGATATGGGGACCACAACTCAAACAGCTGGGCACCCCCCCATATCTATGTTTCTTCACCTGCCCAGAGAGCAAAACAGCACTTTCCCACCCTCTAGGTAACAATGCAGCTACAGGGGAAACTGAGGCACAAACAGAACTAAAAATATTACGAAAAAATTCCCATTCCATCACATCTCTTCCCTGTTTGAGATCAAATTGAGCAGGGTCACTTTTAACCAGTAACCTGGGGAAGTTTGAATCCACAAGTGTTATTTACAGATGCCCCAGCATCTTGGTAGCTGTCCTACCAGGCAGTCTCAAGATTCTTATAGCACAGTTGCTTATCAAGCAAACTTACAGTTTCCAATGCACAGTTCACAGCAGTTTCACATCCTCCCTTAGGTCTGGTCTGTTACATGACAATAGCAGGGAGCACATAAGGAGTCTTCATGTGGCCCTGCACCCTTTTGCCACCCAAAACCTCTGGGTTTGAAACTGGGATGGGGTCTTGCCGCTACCCCATCCCCCTCATCTTCAAGGGAGTGAGAAGGGTCGTGAACCCACATTCCTCCAAGTCGTCTTGGATCACCTGACCCCTAAGTGAGGGTAGAAAGTGACCCCTTGGGCATTTGATCTTAGCCCAGCCATATCTCTGGGGCTCTGGTGTCCCAGGGTCTGGTGAAGCAGGGATGCAAGGTACTCCTGCACATTGGCAGGCCCCCTCTGGAGTTGTGTCCCAATCCCAGGACTATGCATATGCAAGGATCCTATATCCCCTTTTGGAGTTAATCTGTTGCCCTCACCCCCAGGACAGAGTCCTCTCTTGGCCCACCCTCCCAGTGGGCTGTGATTCAGGGTCTTTTAGTTAAGAGAACACACCATGGCCAGGTGTGTCTGTTACCAGCACCAGCCATCCAGTTGCTTTACCCTTCACTGGTACTTCTCTCACCCCTGGACAGGTCAGTCATTTTTGGTAGTCCTCCTTCCCTGCCTGTGTCTTCCCACGCCCAGCTGGGATTTCAGCTACTGCAGGGCTCAGCCCTGCCTCTACTTTCCCAGTGAGGGTAGGCTGTGAGTTTGCTCCCTTAGTCTCAGCATCTGAGCCAGTGTGGTTCACATCTCCCTTGTGAGCATGGATGGGGTTCATTCCTCTGCCTCAGTCAGATACAGGTGTCTGTTACAGACAGAAAGGTGTCCTGAGCTTAACAGCCTTTCCTTTGTGTTGCAAGCAAGGAGGGAAAACCCCTCCTTCACCCTGCCAGCCAACCTATTTGCACTTTCACTGACACCTCCAGTCTGAGCCTTCTGACTCGCCTAGTTCAATTCCTTGGCTGGTGCAGAAACAGAGACTCATTTTTGTCTTAAGGTGATACAGTCATTCCCCAAAAGGCGGTCAAAGCTGGTAACCTGGAGAACCCCAACTCCCAGTCACTCTGATCCTTCCGGTGTCTGCACAGGGATCTGAGCAATAGGTAGAGCAAATGACTCCATATTTGGAACCTTAACCAGGTTACACAGCCCTTCAGCATTTGATGGGGTTGTACCACACATGGTTTCACAAAGGTTCTCATCCCAGAATCTCTCTACCCCATGAATGTCTTCTCATTTACTACCACCCTCCACTCCCACTGGGGATCAGATGAAACTGAGCCCAGGAGAGTACACTAGGACGTGTATATTGGTGCCTGGAGTGGGAGCTTGTCTGTCACCACCCCCTGTGCTCCCAAGGAGCTGGCTGTGTGACTGCTTTCCTCTGAAAGTCCAGGCACATAGTTCATTCTCTGATCCTGAGCTACAGGCTGCCTTCTTGGTTGGACTGAGTATGACATAGCCTCTCTGTCCCAGGCAAACCTTGTTTCATCAAACCTTGGGCATTTTGCCCCCATATACCCTGTCTGCCTGCAGATATTAACTCTCATGTCTCTGCGATCCCTTGGAGGAGGTCAACCTGTATCAGCTGCTTCCCACACTTTGGGTTTACCCAAATCCCACTTCTGGGGTGTCTCCATTGGTTCCCTTTTCCAGGACCCATGCTTAGGCCACTCCACTTTGGGTCTCTTCATTCCCAGACTTAGTGTCCACAAACTCAGCTGCCAACTGGCCTGCACTCTGCAGATCCTTAGTCTTCCTGGCCACTACCAGGGTATGTGATCAGCCTAAAAAAAAGTTACTGAGGCTGATATGTGCATAATCTCTGTGCTGATCATAGATATAATCTGAAACAAAAAAAAATTACACTGCAAATCTAAGGCAATGCATCACTTGGGAGAAGAGAGATGCTAAGCAACATGATTTCTCATGACACCACTGTTTCAATATGTAGCCTGGTTTTCCTACTTTCCACACCACACACAAAATCCTTTAGGAAAATAGCAGGCACTGCTCACAACATGACGTCAGGGCTTGCTTGTTAGTTCTGGGTTACACTATGTACCTGTGATAATGCTAGTGGTTCGGATATGGCTTCACTATAGTGATGCCCCAAATAGCTGTCAGCCAAGTGAGGTAGAATGACTATCTGCAAATAAGTCATCATTGAGGGGATAGCAACATTGAGAACAGCAGTTAACCAACAGCTCCACCAACTGTAGTAAGAAAACAGCAGAAATGCAAACTGAGCTGGCCATCACATTGCTCTCCAGGCTCCTTTTGATATCTGACATGCTTTGCAGCTTCTCGGCAGGGGGGGGGGGGGGGGGGGGGGGTTGTTTGTTTGTTTGCTTGTTTGTAACAAAAGTGTTAGGAATGTACTAGCAAAAATACATAATGATATCAGCATTGAGTATGAATAAGACAAAACAATTCCTAGCACACTGTTTTCAAACCATCATTTGCAAGAAATCATACGTAAGTAAACAAAAAATATCATTAGGAACTAGTTAAGGTTGAAAGTGTATATCAATGGAGTCTACCGAACAGCCAGCAACTGTTAATGGACAGGAGAATAAACCTACCTCAACAATGTGAAGGTTGGAAATGAAAAGTTAAGAGATGCAGCCAGTTCATATATTTCGTCTTTATTTAACTATCATCCCAGCCCCCTATATCCAGGTCCATGCCCCTCCTGGTCCCCTCACCCCTTTCTATGCTCTCACTTCACACCCTTTACCAGAGCCCCGCTTGCCACATTTCACTCTGATTTCTCACCTTTATCCTCCTCCACACACCGTATAGCCACTATAGCCACCAGCTGGAGAAAAACAGCAGTTGATATTTAGTAACATTTATCCCTTCTCAGCAACTGGCCCAAACCTGTGGGACTGGCTTCCAGAAGAGAAGATCTTTCAGTTAGAGCTGGGCAAAAAATTTTGACAAAAACTTTTTTTTTCTTTTTTTGGAGCCACAAAATAGAGATTTGGGTCGATCAAATCATGTTGCATATTCATGTTATGAACCATTTTCCCCTCAAGAAAAATTCTGAAAAAGTCAAACCATTTTGTTTTGACATTATCAAAACTCAACATTTCAACTTGTCGATTTGAAATGACTTTTTGTTTCAAAATTTACTTCAGTTTTACTTTTTAAAATAAACAATTCCACCAGGAGTTTCTAAAAACAGCTCAAATATGAAACTAAATATTTTGTTTCTGATTGAGTAAAATATTTCATTTCACCCAAAATGATTTTTTTTTTCATTTTTTCAGTATGGCCCATAAATTGAGAAATCAGGTATTCTCACAGCTTTCCATTCAACCTCAGTACCTCACCTTCCCACAGAATCCCATCAAAACAGCATAGCACCACCACTCAGCAAAATTATGTTGCCGAATGATGAAAGACTGAGAGTAATTCATTTAACACAGTGTGAGGAGTCCAGATATCACAGTGATGAGAGAGAGAGTGAGTGCCTGTCTGCACATATTTTCATGAAAGTAAATGCAATCACTCTGTGTGGATAGATGCTTTGTTTAAACTATACGTGGGTGATACTTGCTTAGACCTTTGCTTTGTTTGGCATTGTCATTTAAAGGTTTATTCTTCCTTCAATGTGTGCAAGTTATTCCCATTGTTTTTCACTCTGGATGTACCTTGTACACTGGGCTGATTGCAGCTTTTTCTGTCACCAAGAGGGTAATTCTAACAACACGCTAGTTACAACTAACAAAGGAATGGCAACGCTTCTAAAAATATAGTGCTAGGTGCGTTGGAATATACCCGCTTATTATGGTGTTAATAATAGAACTGTACATGTGAAGCTGTCATGGGAGAACAGGATACTACAGGATCTAATTCATGATCAATACTCAACTACTTTTCATCATCCAGTTTACCTGCTAAAACAGTAGCTCAGCAGTGAGATAACCTGGCACATGTATAGTGTGGAAGTAAATGAAGTTCTTGAAGTAAATGAAGGGTCATATAATACCCCTTTAAAAAGCAACGGGTTTTAGCTAAAAGGTCAGCGGATCTGTGCTTGAAGGCAGCCAAAAGTCTGCTAGATTATCCCCTTCCACCCATGTAGATTTCACTGTCAAGAGCTGGCTGATAGACTGGTTTGGAACTCCGTGCTTCAGAAACACATGGCCAGTGTGTAGCTAATACAGGACCCTATCGTTTGAGTTAAGATTTTGCAAATACAAGATACTTTGTTGTCTGGCCTTAAAAGCACACTGCAGGCTCCTTAGTAATTCTGTTACCTGAAAGACTGCTTATCTTCCTAACAGGAAATATCATTATCTGAAACATACTTATGATTGTGCTAAAAAAGCAGAGTCTCCATGTATAAATTGAAAGTATTTCACAATGGATCTTCTCCATTTAGTAAAAAGGCCTCATCTCATATATAGAAGTAAGTCTAAGTAGCATAATATTGGAGTCATCACAATGTTTTGTATCTACATCTGTAAAAGGATTGCATGATCTTTTGCCACACCAGCAGTGTAATAATTAGACTACTTCCAAACACTGAGTTCTATAGCCTCACAAAACACTGTATATAACTGTTATGCACTGCAAGTTTACGCAATATAGAGGTTGCAGGATTTTAATTTCAGTAGGCTTCATATGCTCATGGTGTCAACTGTCATAGCTTCATTGACTTCAAGCTGAGAATCTGTCTCATGAATTTGGTTGTGTTAGGTTACTTAGGCTCTGTCACAAAACAAGTAATCTAAGACATGACACAACCCTGGTATGCACACTCAAAAAAATCTTGTGTGTGACATGGTGTCTGATAAATCCTGCAACCCCATTTTGAATAAACAACTTTCATTATTACAGAGACAAAGTAGGTGAGGTAATATCTTCAGCTTTGTGTAAGCTTGAAAGCTTGTCCCTCTCACCAGCAGAAGTTGGCCCAATAAAATATGTTACCTCATCCACCTTGTCTCGTTAATATCCCGGGACCAACACTGTAGACAACTTTCATTATTGTGTATTCAGTCATACACAGTGCTGCAAAATAAAACCAGCAGTAAATATGAGGCTTCAAGTTTTAAAAGATGATGCCACATTAATTGTCATCTATTCATGCTTAGAAATGCTTCTGTTTCTTTGGAAATTTCAAAATGCTGATCTAGAGGAAATGAGGACAATTTGCTTTTACATAAAAAACAATACTGGAGCAAGGTTACATCTGCTAAAGAAGACATATTTTTGTCTTCACGCAATTCATTCATTGCTTTACAAAGCCATAATCATTCAGATAGTGCCACAAATCCACCCAGATGTGCCTGGGTGCTGTTTTTCATATGGATCTCTGATTTAGCTGACAGGTATGTAAAAAAGCCGCATGTAGCAACACAATTCCACAGTGACCACACATGTGCAGATGCGGGGGAACACATGTTATTCCAGTTAAGAACAGTGTAAGTTAAAGCTCAAAAGGTTTCCCCCTGCCTTGCCACTCTCCAGGGTTATTCCATGACTCAGAGTTGTATTTTTAGGATTCCACCTCTTTACTGGGCTTTCATAAACACCAACTTCAAAACACAAATTTCAAGCACAGCACGGTTAAAGGCTCACAAGGATCGTCCCCTGCTGCAAAACATTACGCCTGCTATGGACGATGCTGAGCAATAGGCAGCTACGTGTCCACTTGGGCAACAATGTCAGTTCACCCCAGTTCCTCAACAATGGACTGCCACAAGGCTCAGTACTCGCACCGCTTTTCAATGTTTACATGAGTGGCATGTCTCCAATGAAGTTGTGCAAATTTGCATGTGCGGATGATCTTGCCCTGGCAATCCAAGCAGCCACCTTCAGCGACATTAAGTCCACTTTGAACAAGAACCTAAACACCATGGAGGAATCTTTCCAGAAATGGAGGCTCAAGCCAAATCCAAATTATAATGTTATAGAAGAATTCTGAAAAAATCATGGCACTCACATAACCAATGAAAAAGTATTGGAGATGATTGGAACTCAGCAAACACTAGTCAGAGATCTTACACAAAGGAAGAGTTGATTTGCAGGGCACATTTTAAGAGGTTCAGTGGACAATGCTGTTTATAGGCATTGGAAGGGAAAATAGATGGCATAAGAACACGAGGCAGAAAAAGATCTTGGATGGACAATTTGGTATGCTGGTGATAGTCATCCACAAAGAGATTAGCAGAGGATCATATAGAGTGGGCTACCCTGGTGGGAACTCTCCAATAATGAAGATGCCGCATAAGATGATGATGTCTGGATCCCCAAGTATTCTTGCGTTTGGCTGGCTAGTTATGCAATTTTCTGCACCTATTCCACCTGCTCCTGCAAAAATGCAACTTTACTGATATAGACACAGAAAGACCAGGAGCATGATGTGGCAAACACTTACTACAGGGCATGGTGTTTACTACTGTAAATAATCCCATCAAAACCATGGCAGTAAGCACATGCCCAGCAGTAAGCAATTACAGGGTTGGGCCCCAGGTCATTCTCTGTCTTCATCAGTAAAGTTGTATGTCATGAATAGCTGTGTCATATGATAGGCAGAGCTACTTTCACCCTAGTTTCTGGTTCATCTGTCAAAACACATAGACTTCACATTCTCTGTTGTGTTTAGGGATAAAGTCCAGAAGGTAGGCAGGGCATCAAATCTTAACCTAGCACATTTTTGTTGTCCCTCACCACAGATCTGAAAAATGTCATGAAATGTATTATCTGTGCAAAGACAAGATTTGCAGTAGTAAGAGCCACTCAAACATAAGCCACTTACTACACAACCTACCTATTAATTTCTTGAGAAAAGCATTTCTTATGACAACTGGCAGCAGGATTACTTTTTGACCTTAGGTACTGCATAAGGCCACTTGCAGGCTCTCTACGGAGGTAAATTTCACCCTACGTGTCAGTTTCTATGGACATGTTGTTCTGAGGCCTGGGAAGCAGCAAGGTCTGGAGGAATGAGTACAGGTTTGGGAGTCAGAGAGTCCTGTACTGATTCATTGTGTGGTCTTAGGTAAATCCCTTAATTTCCCCATCTGTGAAGTAAGAACAATAATATTCACTGACTTCATAGGGATGCTGTGAGAATGAATGAAGGGTTGTGGTAATGCAAGTTGCTAATAGAGCCTTATGCCAGGGGTCCTTAGCCAATTAGTGCAGACAACAAAAACCATTAATACTCCTACAACAGCAGTTCTCAAACTGTGGGTCGGGACCCCGACGTGGGTCGGGACCCTATTTTAATGGGGTCGCCAGGGCTGGCTCAGACTTGTTGGCGCCTGGGGCTGGGGCCAAAGCCAAAGCCTGAGTCCCACTACCTGGGACTAAAGCGAAAGCCCAAGGGCCTCAGCCCTGGGTGGCAGGGCTCAGGTTACAGGCTGCCTGCCTGGGGCTGAAGCCCTTGAGCTTCAGCTTTGCCCCTGCCCAGGACGGTGGGGCTCAGGCTTTGGCCCTGCCACCTGGGGTAGCTGGGCTCAGGCTTCGGTCCCCCCTCCTGGGGTCATGTAATATTTTTTGCTGTCAGAAGGGGGTCACAGTGCAATGAAGTTTGAGAACCTCTGTCCTAGAACAGACCCAGTGGGGAACAACAACAAAACTGAGTTTAGAAAAGTGCCAAATTAGAAGGTAGAAAGCTGTGACTTCAATGATATTGCTTTAAAATGAGGCATCAATTTCTTTTGGCCCCACTGAAACTGTTCTGGAGGAACTCAATGCATCACATGTCTTGAACTTTCTTTAGAAGTTTTGGTGAAATCCATGATGTTAATCATTTACCTGAGACAGTGCTTAATGTGTGCCAGGGTTTGCCAGGGCTGAGCCCTGGCACCTCTAGGCTTGGCAGTTCATAGCCCCGGCACCTTGGGGCTTGCTGCATCAGTTATGAATGTAAAAACAATTTCTTGAGCCCCAGCACCTCTTTCATTACAAATTAAGCACTGACCTGAGGCCAGATTTTTCAAAGGCATTCACAGTGATTTTGATTCTGAATGGATACTCAAAGAAATCAAAAGAGAGACTTGTTTGTGCAGGACATTTGAACCAACATTATCAAATCCATACACAATATAATTTTTCTGTTTCTATCATGTTTCTCTTACACCTTACACTTACTATCACCAAGCAGCCTTCATTTTTATAGAGAAGTACCAAATGTGATAGATATTATCAAGAAGAAAAAAAACCCAAGAACAATTGAGGCACTCTATCAAAACCTGTCATATTTTAGCTGAGTTTCAGCAGAAATAACAACAACAACAAAATGTGCCAACGCCAGCAACTGAAGCAAGATGTATTTACAAGATAAAGCTTAGCCTTCTCCATGCTAAAGCACCCACTTGAACAGATGAAGAGTATACATGATTATTGCTCAGAGCATGTGGCTGATGAGAAGGTATTACTAGAGTCTCAAAATTGGGCAGTAATTGAAAATGTCTGTCTCATTCTCAGTCCCTTTGAGACAGGCCAGCTGTGAAGTGTCTTCTGACTCTACCATTCTGGGCCAAGTCATTCTCCTCATTAGCTTCCTTGAATACCACCTGTCCATGTTTAGGAATTATTCTGAAGTAAACAAAAAAACAGTACCACACTGCTCTCTTGTTAAAGGTATAGGTACAAACTTTACTGAGTATGAGAAATTTAACAGCAGGCTTTGCAGCCTGAGCATTATCCTGTATAATGGCCATTCTCCTGTCTTTAATACTTGCTTCCTGATTTTGCAAAACTATAAATTATTAGATCACATTTTTTTCCTGTTGATTATTGAATGTATTATTGCTGTAATGCATTGTTGTAAAGTATTACCACTATATACTATTCCATGACACAGTTAATACAGTGACATTGTTTCATCATAGGGGGAATTTTCAGACTGTTAATGGGAGTTGCTCGTTTAATTTGCCAACCTGAAAACCTACCCTGTGATATTTCTTCTCTCTTACACTCTTCTATACAGGCTACCTGTCTTCAAGTAGATGACTTAGGAAGTAAGGGGCAGATTCTCAACTGAAGTAAATTGTCATAGCTCCATTAACTTTTGTAGAGCTGTGACAATTCACACCAGTGGAGGATCCGCCCTGACTCTGCAATCTGTTTCTGAATCTTCCACTGCAAGCTCCCAACATGATTTCACTACAGACTTGTAATCTAAAGCAATTACAGATTTCCCCACAGACACACACATTCTATCCACCAATTCCAGTACTGTGGTATTTCAGTTTGTTGTATGGGGATGGATCTGAAGATCTATAATCGATGTCCCAATTATCCAGGCTGAGTTTTGAAGTCTTCTAGAGGTGTCCCCTTTTTGAAGTCTTCTAGAGGTGTCCCCTTCCCCCATCTCCTACTGATTTTCTTGGTTTCTCCTATGAATTTTGGGATGGGTCAGTTCTGACAATCTCATGGATGTCCAGGTAGAGAGATTTCTGATTCTTGTGATAACAGAAATTGTTGTACGGTGAAGGTGCTCTCCACTTTATACATTCCCCACATGCCTTTTGCACTGAGCAGACCTTTGCATCTCTGCGGGAAGCTGATTTTACAATAAAGCTGCTTTCCTGTACTAAGGAATCAGACAAAGCATTCAGAGTCTGACAGCCATCAGACTGGGCATCGCTGACTTGGAGCTGCACGTCTGCAAGTATAGTGTTAGAAGCTAGTTACCATGTGCACAGGATTCTAGCACAGAATAACATAAAATCCTAATAAATAATTCCGTACATTATATACAATATAATGTAATATCATACTGCAGAACATATAGGGATATTCACTCATTCTAATCCCTGTACTGGTTAAATACCCCTTTCACTATAATTTTGCCTATAGTGGGATGTTATAAACCCAGTTAGATGGTACCAGTAAGAAGCAGTGGGGGAGTGAAGGAAATATGTTTTAAATCACAGGATATTTTATTTCATTAATTGGTCACAGTATTTACTACATCATCTCAGTAATTTATAAGAAATGTAGGTAATGTACTTGGGATCCCACATGCAGTTTGTTCAGTTCCAGAAGCATTCAGCTCATCTACACAGTTCTGTAGCCCAGCAGTCCCCCTTACACAATTCATTTAGTCCTCGGCCTCACTCTCCGTTCCCTGCCCTGAGTGCTAGGAATGAACCGGAGGGTAACGAGCAGGGCCGGCTCCAGGCACCAGCTTGCCAACCAGGTGCTTGGGGTGGCCACTCTGGAGAGAGGCGGCACATCCAGCTATTCGGCGGCAATTCGGCGGCCGGCCCCTCACTCCCGCTGGGAGCGAAGGACCTCCCGCCGAATTGCGGCTGCAGATGGCGATTGTGTTTGTTTTTTTTTGTTTTCGGGTTTTTTTTTGCCGCTTGGGGCAGCAAAAACCCTGGAGCCGGCCCTGGTAACGAGGACATCAGCCCAGAGGAGAGTCCAGAGAGACTTTGGGGTACCAAGCAAGAGAATAAGAATGAATCTTCAAAGGCCTCAGGTTCCATCCATTGCGAGCCCAGCAGTCTCAGAGCAGCAGGGCAAGCTCTCTGCTGTGCCTTTGGAGTTTGTGGGCAGCAAGGGCAGCACATAAGGCCCATCTCAAAGGTTAAACAATTTATTGTTCATGTCCATGGAAGCACATGGACCTTGGGAACAATTTCTTCTCTACAGCCCTGATGCACATTGAAATATAGAATACGTGACTTCCAGTTTTAAAGCCTTGCCTGTCTCAGAAAAATGTGCAGAAGAAATATTTGACACATTCAAAAATAAACAGCTGGAGGGATGAAGAGGAGGGTTGTGCAGGGATTACTCATTACAGGAACAGCAATTTAAAACCTAAATAACTAAAGAAAAATCAGTCATTGAGCAATTAGCTCAAAGCCAAGGGGCAATGAGAGGGGAGGAGGGAGTTGGGGCTTTATTAAAAATATGCCAATAGCAGCTGGCTATTATTAGAAAGTTAGTTTCTAATACACCAGTTACGATTGGCTAGATTTTGGACTGGGGCATAGCCAGGAACAGCATATATCTGTGCAGCTCCAGGAACACCCCAGGGTAGGATTCCCAGAAAGGGAATTCACCACATGAGTATACTAGCTGTAAAGTACTACATACCCCTTCCCAGGCTGGCCAGCATGTAGTGGGGAAAGAGCCATGATTGTGTTCACTCCTCACCACATGCCCACCTGCTCTCCAGGAAGAAGTAAGTCCCACTTACCCCTGCACAGCCAGCTTGAGTATTCCAAGTAGCCCATGTAGAGTTGCAAGGTTTTCTTACTCCCATTTATTCCTTTGCAATGGGCAGGTAGTCCAAGTCCCAATTGAGCACTATAAGAATACCTGATTTTTATTGTAGTCCTATACTGTCTCATATTCAAGGAGCATTAAGGATAAAAACCCTTTGAATTGTGTTGTTTTTTATGCATCCCTTTACACCAATCTTTTGGATATTTCTGGAAAATCGACATTTGTCAAGGTGTCTAACTGAGCTGCTGGATTAGCATGTCTGAAAGAGAAGCAGATGAAACCCAGCTGGCACTTTAAAATCCAAAATTAAAATGCTAAGATAGTTGTCATCCTCATGAAAATCTGAAAGTCCATGTAAGCATATATATCTGACGACATCTTAACAACATCATAAGTTCTCCATCTTAATGGTTACAAAGGGAACAGCATGAAAGTCTCTGTGGATACAAGAGATCCATAACTGTGACTTTTTTTTTTTTTGCCTTGCGTTAGAGATGTACAGAGATAACTATACAAACCAAGCATTCAGCTGAATGAGCTGAGATCTCCAGGGGAAAGAAAACAAAAAAAGAGTTGTTTTCATTTAAAAAAAATTCTTTTAGTTTCTCTTCATGCTAGACCTATTTCTTTACCTCCTCATTAGCCAGCCTCCAGATGAGGGGTGGACTTCAGGAACCAAAGCCAGTGGGAGTGTATGAACAAGGAGACCCAAGTACTCTCCTGCAGAGTAGAAAAACAAAGTAGTGGAGAGGTAGAAATTAAAAGGAGTAAGGTAGAGGCTGGAAAGGAAGCTGTGAGTTGAGAAGACAGAGCACATCTGGACAGGGGGATATTTAGCAGCCTTTGAGTCATCCACAAAATCCAACTGCTAGTTTGCTAGACTCTTGTGTAGAGTTATGTGCATAAATATCATATGTTAGCTATGGGGTATTTTGGTATTAGGCCTTCTAGAAATGAATACAAAATAATAAATTTACTAGACCTCCATTCTTTTGATTTTTTCCTTATATTTTATATCCCCTTGGTCCACATGCTTGAATCAATGAACATGAATCAATTTACCAGCACGTAGTTAATAATTGTGGGAATTCCCGACATGGATTAGAAAGCAACATGCTGCTACATATTTTGCAGCAATAGTTTAATAGAATTAATGTGTATAAAAACTATCTGTAAAACTTTCTTCCTGTAGAGAAAAACAGGTATCTTTCTACCGCCTGCAATAGTCCCATCAGCTGATAGAAATGCAAAGTTAAACAACAGAACCTCCTTTAATTTCACAGTCTGTGATTCCATCATAAAACTTCTAAAGATCAATTATGTCCTATCAATGTTAAATCCAAGCTGAACTAAGTGATTTATGCATAAATAGCCTCATACACTTAACAACTGCAGCTCAAGTAACTTATCTATATTAAATATGAACTCAAAGGATTGTTATTTTGGCATTATTTTAAAATCAGCCATTATGTTTATCATTTGGATACTTTACATTTTCTGTTCTAGAGGTATCTCATTATACGTTGCAGAAGTATAGCTTTGTGTGGTTTTCAGAGGACTGCATAGCTGAAATAAGCACAGAGCTACGGTTTCTAGATAGGTCTGCGTGACAAAGTGTATGAAGTGAAATAAGCAGAACACATTTTCAAAGCTACCCTCAATAGCTAAGGATTATCTCACAGTGTCAGTTGGGTTTGATGAGAAGGAAAGGTATGTTTATTTCCATTTACAATGGAAAATAGATAAGGCACTTGCATACACCGATACTGTAAGCATTCAATCGAGTGTATCCAGCAATATTTGCACAATAAAGCTCTCAAAATAGCCATCCCATCCATTCCTTTTATGGAAGACCCAGTAGAATGGATAGATGGAAAAACAATGAGAGAAGAAATTTTAGGACATTGCTTTTCCAAAATGCTGCTTAGAAGCTTTGACATGTAAAGTACAATATTCAAATCTGGCCAGCTTATTAGTATGCCCAATGTACAATTAGCGTGCACGGAATTATAGGTGTATGAAACTACAAATTGTGGACTACAAACTCCTGCATGTTGGGAGAACTTCCTGGTTCCTGCCAGGAATTATCCTCTGCCCCCCTAGCAGGAAGGAAGTTTCAGCATTGAAGCTAGGAGCATAAGGCAACCAGAGGAGGCTGCTGGACTGTAATCTTGTTTGATGTTTCCTTACAGAATAAAAAATTGTTCCTGGTGGTTTGGCTGAGTGGGTCTGGTCTGAAGTGAATAAAAACTGGCACACAACACAGAGCATACTGAGAAATCTCAGGCTCAAGCCCCCGAAGTTAGGTAATTCTGCCTTGTGGCTTTTTACACATCTTCAATGACCCCCATACTGAGATGGTGAACAGGAGTGAGGTTACATAGTAAGGACATCATGCTGGGATTTTTTTTTTCAGTGCATTAGTACAAATGCAGATTCATAGAGAAACTCTTAACAGATGAATGAGAACTATGCTTATAGAGGCTATTTAATTAGGTAGTAGAATGAGGACATATTTAGGTTCTGCTGTAGACCAGACTCAAATGAGCACACAATTAAAAAAGCTGACATAATAGAGAGAAATTGTATTAAAGCAAAGACAGATCAAGGAAATATCTAGTCAGCCAACATCTGGCATTGTACAGCATCATCTACATTCCTAAATCCTTGTCATACTCTTGGCGCTACTGTCATCCAGCAGAATAAATGAATTGAAGTGTATCTCTAAAATACTCCTGTCAAGACAATCAGATTACTGGAAGTGTACTACTGGAGCACACAGCAGCAATAAGAAGCTTACTGTGCATCTACACCTATTATCTGCAATTACAAGGAGAAGCAGTAGCAGCATGGTTTCATCCTATAAAGCCACTGTGGAAAAAGAGAGTGGATATGCTACCAGCCTTTGGATGAGTGTTTGTGTAAGAGAGCGAGAAACTAGTGAATATGTTCACTGGCACCTAAATTATTATTATTTGTATTACAGTAGCATGGCTGGAGCCCTGCTTGGGTAGTTTACTATAGAGACGCATAGAAAGCCCTGAAAAGGTTGCAATCTAAGGCCCCAATCCACATACAAGCACCTGCTTGACTTTAAGCATAAGGATAGTCTTACTGAAGCAAAGAGGATTACTCACATGCTTGAAGTGACGAGTACACATGAGTGTTTGCGAGATCAGTGTGTAATTTAAGACAAGATGTGAGTGTAACAGGAGGGAAGGGTGGACAAGGGTACTGAGAGGCTCTAAAGAGCATATGTTTAGCATAGACTATACATGTTCAAATGATTTAAAAGTTCTTTTAAACTCAACAGGTCTCTGGGCAGGTGCAGAGTAAGCTATTGGGGCACGGATCATCTCTTTATGATGTTTGTACAGTGCCTAGCACAATGGTGCAATGCATAGGAGTACGTGCAACATATAATATGTACAACTAAAATAAATGAGCAATTATATTCATTCTATTCTTATACCTGGAGGCTGTTCTACATTATGCCAGGGGAGGGGATCATCATGCAGTTGCCTCAGGGCATAAGGCCACCTTTGCACCACTCCTCTCTGAGCTGTGTTGTGTGCTGCCAGATCTCAGGATCTGGCCATTTGGGTTTACTGCAAGAAGTAGTGATATTTTACTATGCTTAGAATGTAATACCATGGTAAGTTATTTAAAAACCCTACGAAGGGAGTGGTTAAATTTTTTCTGTGCAAAACCCTTTTCAGCGGACAATTATAACTCCAAGTTACTGAAATTTCCATGGAAAGTGTCTGCTTTCCTTGAAAAATTTCAAAGACACTGAAATCCCCCAAATTCCCATGGAAAATTAAGAAAATGAAAAAAAATCATTTTAATCAAAATTTTCCCCATGGGATCAAAAACACCATTTCCCAACCTGCTTTAGCCATAAGAGTAATCTTTCCTTTATAATATCAACTCCTCTATAATGGAAAGTCATTATTAGTCACATGACATAGCAAAGCTACTATACTTCATTCCAGCTCAGCTACATGCATTACTGAAAGAAGCAGACGTTTTGTTCCTGTTTAATTTGTGATTAAATCACACTGTGTGTATCTCAGTTTTTAATCAGTGAGAGTATGAACAATGTATTCTTTGCAAAACCCACAAAGTAAGAACAAGCTGCATCGCCACCTAAAGTGTTTTTCAGAGACTTCCTCAGCTATGTAACTAAATTCTTTGTGAACACAATTCTTATATAATTTCATATTTTATTGATCATTCCAAACCTAATTTTGTGAGTGGATATTACCAATTGATAATTACCTATTGATATGGTAGTTTCTAGATGCTGATTTAAAAACACCATGTTCAAATACACATATAGTTCATAGGACTATACACTTCTGTACATTTTTACACAGCTTTTGGAGAATTATCATAGAAGTGTCGAACTGGAAGGGACCTCAGTAGATCATCTAGTCCAGTCCCCTGCACACAAAGCAGGCCTAAATAATAACTAGAATAGAATCATAGAATATCAGGGTTGGAAGGGACCTCAGGAGGTCATCTAGTCCAACCCCCTGCTCAAAGCAGGACCAATCCCCAACTAAATCATCCCAGCCAGGGCTTTATCAAGCCTGACCTTAAAAACCTCTAAGGAAGGAGATTCCACCACCTTCCTACGTAACCCATTCTAACCCTAGGTAACTAAACTATTCCTGACAGGTATTGGTATAACTTGTTCTTAAAAATCTCCAATGACAGAGATTCCACAACCTCCCTAGGTAATTTGTTCCAGTGCTTAACTACCCTGACAGTTAGGAAGTTTTTCCTAACGTCCAACCTAAACCTCCCTTGCTGCAATTTAAGCCCATTGCATCTTGGCCTATCCTTAGAGGTGAAGGAGAACAATTTTTCATCCTCCTCCTTGTAACAACCTTTTATGTACTTGAAAACTATTATGTCCCCCCTCAATCTTCTCTTCTCCAGACAAAACAAACACAATTTTTTCAATCTTTCCTCATAGGTCATGTTTTCTAGACCTTTAATCATTTTTGTTTTTCTCCTCTCGACTTTCTCCAATTTGTCCACATCTTTCCTGAAATGTGGCACCCAGACCTAGATATGATACTCCAATTAAGGCCTTCTGAGTGCTCAATAGAGTGGAAGAGTTACTACTCATGTTTTGCTTACAACACTCCTGCTAATACATCCCAGAATGATGTTTCCTTTTTTTTGCAACAGGGTGATACAGTTGACTCATATTTAGCTTGTGATCCACTATGACCCCCAGATCCCTTTCCGCACTACTCCTTCCTAGACAGTCATTTCCCATTTTGTATGTGTGCAACTGATTGCTCCTTCCTAAGTGGAGTACTTTGCATTTGTCCTTATTGAATTTTATCCTATTTATTTCAGAACATTTCTCCAGTTTGTCCAGATCATTTTGAATTTTAACCCTACCCTCCAAAGCACTTGAAATGCCTCCCAGCTTGGTATCAGCCACAAAATTTATAAATGTACTCTGTGCCATTATCTAAATAATTGATGACAATATTGAACAGAACTGGACCCAGAACTGATCCCTGCCAGACCCCATTTGATATGCCCTTCCAGCTTGACTGTAAACCACTGATAACTATTCTCTGGGAATGGTTTTCCAACCAGTTATGTACCAACCTTATAGTAGCTCCATCTAGGTTGTATTTAGCTAGTTTGTTTATGAGAAGGTCATGCGAGACAGTATCAGAAGCCTTCCTAAAGTCAAGATATATCACAGCTACTGCTTCCCCACTATCCACAAGGCTTGTTACCCTGTCAAAGAAAGCTATTAGGTTGGTTTGACATGATTTGTTCTTGACAAATCCATTCTGACTGTTACTTATCACCGTATTATCTTCTAGATGTTTGCAAATTGATTGCTTAATTATTTGCTGCATTATCTTTCTAGGTACTGAAGTTAAGCTGATTTGTCCGTAATTCCCCATGTTGTTTTTAAATTGTCCTTTTTATAGATGGGCATTATATTTGCCCTTTTCTAGTCTTTTGGAATGTCTCTCCCATATTCCATGAGTTTTTGAAGATAATCACTAATGGCTCAGATATCTCCCCAGTCAGCTCCTTGAGTGTTCTAGGATGTATTTAATCAGGCTCTGCCAACTTGCAAAGTGGGAACCTTTTAGTTCTTTCCCAGAGAGTCCACACTGGGGAGTTACAGTGCAGCACTTTGGTGTGCACTGCTACTCATGCCCCCATAGTCCAAACTGAGGGGCAGTGTAGACATGCTCCAGTAACGATGCTGCCTTTGGTGGGACACTTCTGAGAGTACCAATTCAGGACAAATTGCTTAGAGTAGGGCAGTTACAGCCCAAGGCTGGGGTTCCTTTGCACACCAAGGCAAACCAAACCAGCCAAACAGAGAAGACTTCCGTTTTACCCCAATGGCTAACCATAAGTCACACAAGCAATTCCCTTAGACACTCCAGGTTCCCAGTATCGCTACCAGTGCCACTCATTATGGGGATGAATGGTTATGAAAACCAATACCGCAGTAAAAGGTTCTCCTGATCCCAAAGAACCAAGCCCCAGACCCAGGTCAATATACAAATCAAATCTTACCCACAAATCACACTGTTGCCAATCCTTTAGAATCTAAAAACTAAAGGTTTATTCATAAAAAGAAAGAAATATAGATGAAAGCTAGAATTGGTTAAATGGAATCAATTACATACAGTAATGGCAAAGTTCTTGGTTCAGGCTTGTAGCAGTAGTGGAATAAACTGCAGGTTCAAATAGAGTTTCTGGAGTATATCCACAGCTGGGACGAGTCATTCAGTCCTTTGTTCAGAGCTTCAGTTTGTAGCCAAGCCCCTCCAGGAGTAAGAAGCAGGATTGAAGACAAGATGGAGGAGCTGCAGCAGCCTTTTATAGTCTCTTGTCATGTGGCCTTTCTTTCTTTGTTCCAAAGACAAGCATTCCAGCACATGGCATGAAAAAACCTTAAGAGTTCTGTCCATAGGCATGTCTCTGCATGCCTTACTGAGTCACAAGGTGTATCTGCTTTCTTTCAATGGGTTAATTGTATAGCTGATGGTCCTTAATGTGCCATCAAGCAGACTAGGCAGTGCTGATGCCAAACTGTCTGGGGTGTCACCCAGAAGCATAGCACAAGTTTGAAATACAGACAGTATAGAGCCAATACTTATAACTTTAAATACAAAAATGATACACACATACAGATGGCATAATCATAACCAGCAAACCATAACATTTCCATAGACACCTTACACGACAAGCTTTGTACACTATTTGCTGCAAATATACGACAGTGGTTGCAACAGTGATCTATACAGTTACAGATTATGTTAATAACATCACAGCTCCAAATAAGAGAAATTGAAGAAATGTTAAGGGGAGCATGACAGTTTCCTTGCTGCCTTCATAGCACCAGGGACTGTGTCTCACTCCTAGGTAATTTTCCAGAACATTTCCCAGCAATTGCAATAACTATTCCTTAGTGCAGGAATTGTAACAATTTTAACTTGATTGCATATTTCCATATATGGTAATTTCTTAACAGTCTTAAATGCTACATGGGAAAAATGTTTTAAACTACATAACCCCTATTTTCTTTTCATTATTTTGTTTCAATTGGCTATGTTCTTTTCATCGTTTATATAGTTTGTTTTCATTTTGCATTTCATTCAGCTAGGACAAAAAAAAACTAGCCCAGACTTTTTTTTCCTAGTTATTTTTTTATCCTGGTACTGATAGACTAGTATAATCATGTAGTATTTGAGGTGAAAAATGCTGCAGGGGAATGAATAAATCCAAATCACATTCTTCATTTTTTTTTTCAAGAAAATATTTCTGTCCATATTAGATTTTGTAAAACTGTTTTTAACCTGAAATATTCTGCCTAAGCTCTCTGACACTATCAGTTTACACAGAGTAGAAATGTATCCCCAGAGGGGCCAGAGAAATAACTGATAACACAAAGTGCAGCGTTGTGTATTTTAATGTTACCTTGACTTTCCCTACAGCCTTCTGTGTGGTTTTGTCCATTAGATATATAAGATCTTTGGGGTAGTGACTATTCCTTTCATTATATGTGCATGCAGTGCCTAGTACAATGAAGCCTTATGTCTGAACAGGGCCTCAGGCACTACTGCAATGCAAGTACTAATGTGAATGATTCCAGTATGTCTGTTATCAGCTGCTATTAATTTTCTAAGACCATCCTTGAGGCTACCCCGGGGAGTGGAAAAAGAACGGTTACACACCCTACAATAGTGGTGGAACTTCAAGATGTATTGTTCACATGCATCTCACATCTGGGCTCATGCAGCCCATCTGAACAAGATCAGATTATTTTGGCCAGCTGTGTCCACTGGGGCTATGCCTATGCTCTGGATGCTCTCGCACCACTTCCCGACCTGTCCCTCTGTTCTTTTCCCAATACAGAATCCAAATGCTATCAGACTCTATAGTAGTGGGAAAGGAGGGTGGGTCATAGAATCAATGCAGAGAACACATCTCAGAGAACCACAGTTACTATAAGGTAAGTAACCTTCAATAGATTGTCCACGTGGACTCCACTTCTGGTGACTAGCAAGCAGTAATTTCATAGTCAGAAGGTGACTATTCAAGTAATGATTACAGGACAGCTCTACCAAAGCAGGCACCTGATCTTGAGGCCTCACAGAACCGGAAGGGACCTCGAGAGGTCATCTAGTCCAGTCTCCTGCACTCAAGGCAGGACTAATTATTATCTAGACCATCCTTGACAGCTATTTGTATAACCTGCTCTTAAAAATCTCCAGTGATGGAGATTCCACAACCTCCCTAGGCAATTTGTTCAAGTGCTTAACTACCCTGACAGGAGGAAGTTTTTCCTAATGTCCTACCTAATCCCCCTTGCTGTATTTAAGTCCATCTTGGTATCATCCACAAACTTTATAAGTGTACTCTTTATGCCATTATCTAAATCAGAGATAAAGATATTGAACAGAACCAGACCCAGACCTGATCCCTGCAGGACCCCGCTTGAGATGCCCTTCCAGCTTGACTGTAAGCCACTGATAACTACTCTCTGGGAACGCTTTTCCAACCAGTTATGCACCCACCTTATAGTAGCACCATCTAGGTTGTATTTTCATAGTTCGTTTATGAGGCGATCAAGCGAGACGGTATCAAAAGCAGCTTCTGATTGTCAATGTAACTTAAGTCAACTTAACTCTGTAGTGTAGATATGGCCTTAGTAATAGTGCTGGGTGAAAATGTCAGCTGATCCCCATGTAGCAGCACTGCAAATTTCAGAAATAGGGATTGTCACGGATCCACAGGATCTGTACTATGTCTCAATTTTTAAAATAGTCCTTGGGAGGTATCACTTCAGTGTGTCAGACCCCCAAGGGGTCTCACTTTTCCACAAGGATAGGCCACTGGCTTCAATGCCTCCAACACTGAGCTTCTGGCTCCAGGACTCCTGTTTCACTTCATGAGCTCTGCCCAGTGAATCCAACTGTGGTAGACCCCTGTTCAGAGACTTCCCCCCCTTCAGGCAGGGCCGGCTTTAGGCCAATTCCACCAATTCCCCCGAATCGGGCCCCGCGCCTAAGAGGGCCCCGCGCCCAGTGGCAGGGCTATGGGGGTGGGGGCAAGTGGCCGAGAATCCCTTCCCTGGCTCGAGGCTCCTTTTTAATTTTTACTCACCAGGCGACGCTCCAGGTCTTTGGCGGCACTTCGGCGGCGGGTCCTTCACTCACTCCAGGTCTTCGGCAGCACTTCGGCAGCAGGTCCTTCAGTGCCGCCGAAGACCCGGAGCGAGTGAAGGACCCACCGCCGAAGACTAGGAGCGCCGCCCGGTGAGTACAAGCCCCACGTGTTTTTTTACGTTTTTTTTTTTTTTTTTTAGTCATCCCTGCTGGGGCCCCGTCGAAACTGTTCAAATTGGGCCCCGCACTTCCTAAAGCCGGCCCTGCCTTCAGGGATCAATGCACCTCAGCTAGTATTTGCAGTGACACCAGGCTTCTTCTTCAAAACAAAGTAGGGTTTATTAGTCAACTGGAATACAGAATTGGGAAGTCCCTAGGTTAGCATAGAGAAGCAAAGTTTAAGACAAAGTTCATACTATGGATCCCTTAAGCTATTCTGCTGTAGGAACCATCATCATTTTTCTCTCTGTGTCCCTTTGTCATAGTTCCTGGAGAGGGATCTGTGTCTCTCTCTGAACCCAGTTCTTCTTAATGCCACCTGCTACCTCCCCTTATTGTTTTCCTTCTGTGTTGTGCTCCACACAGCCAATTTGGGAGCCTTCCATTAATAGGTGTCAATTGTTAAGTCGGGAGGGTTTCCATTGTCCCTGTAGGATCTTTCATTGATAAGGACTGGCCCCAGCAAGTCCTCAACCACCTATTCATATCACCTGAGACAGTTAAATGACAAAAATGCCTCATGTCTCCTGTTCTTTACATTCAGTGCATAGCAAACCAAGCAGATAGCCAAACTGAGGTACACATTGGAATCATAAAAATATTATCAACATTCCCACATTCTCAAAGAAGCTGCCTGAGCCCTGGTAGAAAGAATAGATTCATCCATGCAGGTGAATGCCCAAAGTCACAGCATGATTAAATACTATTAGATGGTTACTTAGGGCTAGTCTACACTGGCAATGCTAAAGTGCTGCCGCAGCAGCGCTTTAACATGGCTTGTGTAGTCACAGCAGAGCGCTGGGAGAGAGCTCTCCCAGTGCTCTAAAAAAAACTCACCTCTACGAGGGGCGTGGCTACCAGCACTGGTGCACTGTTTACACTGGCGCTTTATAGCGCTGAAACTTGTTGCGCTCAGGGGGGTGTTTTTTCACACCCCTGAGTGAGAAAGTTGCAGCGCTGTAAATTGCCAGTGTAGACAAGCCCTATGTCTTCAGAGCTATATTGCCTGAACTTTAACCCTATCTGCAAATTACAAACAGCCTGGGACAGCTCCTGAAGGGTCTTGTTCTGTCCAGGTAATATGAGAGAGCCGTAAAACCGCATCAGGGATGTGCAGTTTGACTTCCTCTTGGATTGAGCGGGGCTTGGGAAAGAAAAGCAGCAGGTGACTCATCTAATTTAAATGAAAATTGGAAACAATTTTTGGTAAAATCTTAGGGTGGGTCCTAAGAGACACTTTGTCTTTATGAAGGACAGCACAATGTAGGCCAGGCATAAGGGTCTGAATTTCCCCATATGAGGGCAAAAGTTCTTGAAATATTTTTTAGTTATCCAGTTGACTAGGAGCCGAGGTCGCTACTGCTTCGGCTTGTGAGGAAGAGCTCATTACTGGTATCAGTTGCTCTTCCATCACCTGTAGGTGTTCCTCACTTTCCTGTTCTTCCTAGCACACAGTGTGAGACTGTAACGGACACCCTCCTTGAGCTTCTTATGGCAGAGAATTCAAACTCAGTGGGGAGGGTCAGTAGAGCTAGACTTCCTAGTCAGATGAATATCCGAAGAGAACCAATAAGGCCAAGGATGCATACTGTAAAGGGTAAGGGGCTAGGGCCTGTGGGTGGATACCATGGTGAGTGCTTTCTCCAAGATCCCCTGGGTTTACATTTATAGTAGCAGCTCCTAGATTCCCTGTCAGACCAGTGGTGGTCACATGAATGGGAGTGAGGTGAGTGGATGAGGGATACCTCCCTACTGTGCTCTGAAAAGGAGGAAGAAAATGAGTACTCCTCCTACAATGGTGGGGCTAGTCTGTCTGCAGTTCTAGGGTGAACTTGAGTTCCACAACCACTGGAACTGGTGTCATAGCAGTACTGGTGGCCAGTATCAAAGTACAGGGCGCTCTAATGAGGACAGTAATGGTGAAAGTTTCAGATGGGTCTCCTGTGCTTTGTGTCCTCGTGGAGAAAGAGTGACAGACCCACCATTAATTATGGATGTGCCCCTCTCAGAGGCAAAAACGGCACCTTGAGGGCTCATCATTAAGTGGAATAATCACATCAGAGGATAGAAGTTTGGAACGTTGGGGACTTTGTTTCAGCCACAGCAGCTAAATCCCAGTACTGTCCTCATCACCAACACTAATTAAAAGGTTGTGGGTTTTTTTTAAGGCCAACAGTGACAAAAAGGAGAAAAACTATACTAACTGTACTAATTATACTAACTCTCTCTATAGAGATATCTCCAAGAGTAGCAAAGTCACACATTATGCAGGGAATTGAATACGGCAGTGATTCCATTTCACTGCCACAGGCAGAAAAACAGCTGGGCCCACTCCACCCTTTATGCTCTTAGGGCAGGGTCATCCAGGCCACAGTCTCAGCCCCAACAGACATTGCTAGCTAGAAGAATCTGATCTTGCATACACGGGGCGCATGCACACCCAAAGTGGAATCCATATAGACAATCAAAGAAGAATAACCCTTAAGAGGCCTGACTGCTCCCTCCAGAAGCAAAACCCAAGAGATGTTGTTCAATGGGGAGGAAGGCCCTGGGAAGCCACCATTATAGAGTTCCTCCATGAAACCCCCTCATATGAACAGGGGATTCTGCCTCTAAACTCTGAAATTCAGGGGTATCCACAGTGAATCCATTTGCCTGTATCCTATCTTTGACTCCACCGGAGTTGGGCAGCCACAGCTCCCTCCATTACCAGCTACCTTTGGACAAGATTCAAGTAAGGGGATCCTTGAGACCAAAAGGGGTTGCAGAAAAGGTCATGCAGCTTCAGTCTTCCTTTAGGATCTGAGTCAGGGGAATGGTGCTGTGGAGGCAGCTGATGCCCTCTGAGGAGCAAAGGGTAAGAGCCATGTGTGAAGGGTCCCATCTGGCACAGATCTCCTGGGAAGGTTGGATCTATGGTTAGCACAATAGACTGCTATGCATCTGTCCTCATTTTTCTGCAGTGCATTCTACCTGAACTTGCCGCTGAAGGATTTGTACCTCCATGTGTTTCTGCAGTTTTGCTGGTCTTTGTAAAGCAGAAGAACATTAGGATCTCCCGTGGATTAGAAAGAACTGTAAAAAACCCCAATTTGAAAGGACCTCTGGGCCTGTTGCCTGGCTGCCTCAGGCAGCAAAAGACTTGAATTCCATTGAATTACAATCTATTGTGGCTGAAGGAAGCAGCAAGGAAGTGCCAGACTTGGTAGCTGATAGCACAGCTGCTGAAGCATCCTTTTACGGATTATAAACATCAGCTCTCTGCCCTTTGGTAGTGCTGTTGTATGAACAAAACATGCAATGGCTTAGCTTTCAAATTGGCATCCAGACACTGGAGGTGATTTATCACAATGCATGCACTCTTAAACTCTCTCATAGCACCATTCTGTGTGTATACACACACACACAGGCATTATGGAATTGTGTATGTGTGTGTACACACACACACACACACACACACACCAGTGTTATATGTTATCTATATTATATAGCTATACATGTATCACAATGCATGCACTCCTAAATTCCCATTCAGCCATTCTATTTCAATCACATATGCACACACATCATAGAATATACATATATCTATACACATTCAATAAAAATCTTCATAATTATATGTATAATTATATTAATCTGACTATTTCTGTATATTTGTATATACAATCTGTATGCACATTTAATTTTCTAATGTATATGTATGTATATCATTGACAAAATGGTTTCCTAGGTGTTTAGGACTGTGATACATGCATGTAAAAAATGTGTGTGTGTGTATGTGTGTGCGCGCGCACACACAGATTGAGTGACTGAGGTACGAAGGAATAATATGATCTCTGTAATAAGTGAAACCAGAATGTGCACGTCACACTGTAAAGTGACATCTTTTATCTAGTTTCTTTGTTTATAACATTTAGAAAGGCTTTGTGAAGCGAATTCTCAATCCTTACTTGCCATTTTACAAGTATGTTCAGCATCTGCAGTGTCAGGTAAATGTGTAGCTATTTACTCTTCTCTAGAGATGGTGCTGATTACATGAAAGAAACAGGTGTATTTCTTGTGTAATGTTCTTCAATGTGGCGGGAACAGAAATATTTTGTCCCCTGTGGGAAATAGACTGTATATATGATGTATAAAATACATTGAGTTATGTAGTATAACACAGTGTGTTATAGATACAGTGGTTGCTAATAAAATCTTTACATGTTTTTCTTTTAAGTAGATAACAATATACTTAATACTGCTGGAGTATTCCTTAGAATACTTGTAAACATTGTAATGAAATCCATTGTGTGAACAAAACATTTTCCATAATTATATCCCTCCCAACTGGCCAATAGCTAGTGATTAAGGACACCTGGTTAGATTACTGCAATGCACTATACTCCACCTGGGATTAATGGGAAGGCCAAGCAGCAACCCATATCTTGGGCAAGAAAAATTGAAAAAACCTCTTAACTTCTGTACTCGGCTCTCTACTCTAGATCCTTATAGAATTCTTACTCCAATTCAAAGTCACAATCCTCAGATGTAAAGCCCTACTGGGCTAGGAGCTAGCCATTTTACACACTTCCTTAGTCTTCATGATTCACCGCACTTGTTGCAATCTATATGGATGCTGAGAGCCTCGAGTGAAACTTTCTAAGGCTAGTTGTAGGGTGTTTTCAGCAAAAGGCCTATATCTTTGGACCAACTTACCACCAGATATCAGAATTGCCTAGTACACCTTCATATTGCAATGTAAGGACCCATCTTTTGCATAAGCCTCCCTAATGGCAATGGCAGAAGAATGAAGAACAACCAGGTTATGCTCACTGTAATGGGGTGCACTCACCTCTCATGAGCACCCCTCTGGCTGAGTGTGTGTGCCTGCACACGCGCTCTCTCTCTCTGTTTGTGGTGGGTCTTCAGTGACTCAGCCCTCCGGCCGAGTCACACCATCTGTATGTGAAATAAAAACAAAGCAAACCCTTCTGGGGTACAAGTCCGACAGGGGCCTCTCTCAGTCCCCTCTAACGTTTCTCTCAAGCTGTCCCTACTCCAGTATAGAGCGGTGCCCCAGGGCTCCCTCTCTAGAGGCAATGTCTTCACTCTGTCAGGGCCTTTCTGGCCATAGCTCTCCAGCTGGGCCAGTACAGTTCAGTTCCTCTTCTGGGGTGCCTCAAAGTCCAGGCCACTTTCCTAGTGGCTGGTGGGGGGCATCCAGTCCCAGCCCAGGGACTCTATAGATAGCAGCTGTGCCGTGTCTCTTTATCTAAGCCTCACTGCTGCTCTAATTCCACGGGCCACTTCCCTGTGGCTCCAGCACATTCTTCACTCTTACCTCAGGGCATTGTCCTGGTGGAGTCCCAGCAGCCAGCCCGGAGCTCCTTCATATTCGCCTCAGCCTCTGCCAGCACCGCTATGTCCAAGGTCCGATAGCTCCATCAGCCAGCCAAGCGCACCTTCCACTTTCTTCCAGGTCTAGCAAGGAACTGATCTCACTCTGGCCCTGCAGCTCTTCTTATACTAGCATGCTGGGCCCTGATTGGCTGCTTCCCATACAACAGCTCTAGGCAGCTTGAGGACCTCTCTACTGCCCTCTAGCAGGTGGCCTCTGGACCTAGTCCACCCCATCCACTCACCATAAAAAACCTCCCTCTAAATAACAGAAGTAACATCAGTCAGAACTACGGAGAGAAATATGTTTTCTGTAGGTATCTTTGTGGATTGTCTGTGCTTACACTGTAAATGGCATCCAGGCAAAGACAGACAGACCAGATAGCTGAGAGAGAACTCTGCATGGGATTATTAACATTCTGTATTTAAGGCATTTAAATTCATTCCACATACAGTTGAGCATTTGGGTGGGGAAGAGAGGCAGATCCTGAGTCTGCAGAAGGATGGAAGAGGGAACTGAGTCTGAGTTGAGAGTGAGGAAAGGACGCCAAGACTAGGACAGGGAAGAGAAAAGTTGATAAATATGGGACTGTCCATTATAATTTACAATAGTGTAGTAACAAGACCACACCCTCCCTGCTTATTAATACGCTGTGTGTCAGCTAACGTTGGTCTATGCATAACATTCCTAACACAAGGAAAAAAACCAAGGAAATGGAAAATTATGGTATCCAACAGTACATAGCTTCTGCTCCTCCATGCAGAGATACCTCACCACTAGCACAAACACCATACACATGGCAGAAAACGCACCACAGCCATAACTCTGGCTCAAAAGAGATGCAAGCCTTCCAGCCCATCCCCTTCCCAAAATCCATCAATCCCATCACTACAGCCAGACCAGACCTTCCCACCCCATCCCTTCTTTGCAGTCCCATGAAACTACACAACCACACCACCCACAATAAAGGGTCCATAAAGCAACTTCTGATGTTCTCTAAGGAAATCAGAGCATTTTAATTGCTTCAGAATGGCCTTCAGGTGTCCTTCCACGGACAGACAAAAAGATTCACCAGCATTAGCTATTTATCCCAAAACGACCTGGCACTGCAAAACTTTAAGGGATCTCTGAGAATACCCCCATGCAGTACAGTATATTTATTATTTAGGAAACTGAGAAATATTGATACAATGTAGTGCTTTGTTGCTTTTCCTTTGTGTCCAAACATAGCACCTCTAAGTAAAATAAAACTCATCCTGCTCTTTGAATAACCTTACTTACAGATTACATATTAAGTAATCCGGCTGTATTTTGGTTTTACTATGATACCGGCAGAACATAGTCAATGTACAGCAATTGGCAAACAACCCAACGTACAAAATATTGACCTAGTAACTGTTTAATACTTGTACAATGTCTTCTTCTTGCGCTACTTTTGAGTGTACTTTAATTAAGGGCTTTATATTAGTCCAGCAGGGTTGGTTGATATATCGTGACATGCTACTCAAATGGTTTTGACTCCAATAATGAATAATACCTCTCAATGGACTTTATGAGTCAGTCACTCAAAACATCCTATTCCTGCCTCAGTCATTACAGCAAAGGAAATAAACTGGGTGCATATCCCCACAGGGTAATACAACATCCTCAGCAAGACCTGCAACAGTACATTGAAATACGCAGTGTAGATATATAATACTATAAGCTATACTATGATGCATCATCCAATATCACAGTGCAGCATCCTCACTTTGGAAGAAACAAAGGCTTACAAATATCTGTGCCCATAGCTACACTGTACTGTGTGCAAAGAACTCCCAGCTCATGATCCTGAAAAGATTTTTTTTATTAGACATAGTGTACAATGGAAGATGATCCTGCTGTTAGAGAGCAGTGCTGTGCTGAAACTCCACAGATTGCAAGAGGGCATCTGCTCTTTCTGGGTGGTGAACCCCGCATGTAGAGTTTTATTACCTGTTTTGTCTGTGGCTTTATGGAGTGATGCACAGGTTGACTGCAAGATACAATGCTGCTATTGAGGTATGAATGTTGTTTCATCACTGAAAAATTACATTCGAAACCCTGTCTCCTGTGCCATTTAATTCAATCTTTCTCTTGTGTTTCTTTCCTGACATTTCTAATCATGGGGCAGTTTCTGTAATGGCAGGAGGGGTATGGTGGTCTAACCTGGACTGTCCTCAATCCTTATCTAATATAATGAGCTATGACACCATACATCCTTTTTGGACTTTTTTTCTTACAGTTCCTTCCATATTTCAATCACATGCACAATCTATGCAGTATATTCAGAGATGTGGCCTCTGAGGAAATTATATAGATGAGCACAAACCTTGTAGGAGGTTAGCTCATCATTCCTTCTCTAATGGCATTGATTTTCCTTTTCATTCCTGCAGCTGAAAAGAAAGGAAGAATTGTAAATAAGAGAGTAATACCAACAACATACTGTAATGAACAGCACAACACAGCATGAATGAAAAACACAGAAAAAGCTGGTTTTACAAAACTACTGTCTCCAGCACCATACCTGGTGCATTTATGGAGTTTTATCTTTTCTGGCTCATCAGGTAAAGGACAGGCAATGTGTACTTCACAGTGGGAGTCATCCTGTTAATAGAGGTTCAAGATCCCACCCTTACCCTGTTCCAGGTTCAGGCCAAACTCTATGCATTCGGAGACTTGGACAGGGGGCTGATGGGAGATGTAGCCTAGCAAGGCATATTGGGAAAGGCAGGGATATAAAAATCATCCCTTTTCCTCGAAAGAGAGAGAGAGGCCTGAAGAGAAAAGCACTTACTAGAAAGGTCTTACCGGTGTGATGTCAAGAGACTTAGAGTGTGTAAGGCTGGAAGTAGGATTCCCAGGTGACAGGAAACTAGGAAAAGGAAATGTAGAGCCAGGCTGCTGAATCAAGCCTGAAAAAGAAGGCTTGGAAAATCTGTGATAGACTGGCCCAGTGAGGCTTGAGAAAAACCAAGCCTGAAGGAAGGCTCAGAATGAGAGGGTTTGCTATATAACTGTTTGGAGACATTTGTGTGTATAAGTGAGCCAGACTCAGGAGACGTGATGCTATTTGAGCTATTAAAACCAAACCCCTTCTAGGAGAGAGACTTTGTTTTTAAACTTGTTTGCACTAGTCAGGGCCGGCTCTGGCTTTTTTGCCGCCCTAGGCAAAAAAGCCTCCCGCCGCCCGCCACCCCCCGCCCCTTGGCGAGGAGCACGGCAGGGGAGGGCGCCGAGCCCGGCTGCGGCCCTGCTCTCCCCAACCAGCCGGAGCGCCGGGAGGAGGGCGGAGAGCCTGGCCGCGGCCCCGCTCTCCCCGGCCGGCCGGAGCGCAGGGGGAGGGCGGCCCCGCTCTTCCCGGCTGGCCGGAGCGCCGGGGGGAGGGCGGCAAGCCCGCCGCAGCTCCGCTCTCCCCTGCGGCCCGAGCGCCGGGGGGAGGGCGGCAAGCCCGCCGCGGCTCCGCTCTCCCCTGCGGCCCGAGTGCTGGAGGGAGGGCGGCGAGCCCGGCCGCGGCCCCGCTCTCCCCGGGTGAGCACCGCCCCCCTCCAGGTGCCGCCCCAAGCACATGCTTGGAGGGCTGGTGCCTGGAGCCGGCCCTGGCACTAGTGAGGGAAGAGGTTTTTATTATAGCCAAAGGGATAAACTAACTTACACAAAAGAGGGGAACTGAGGCAGTGGTCACACCTGATGCCAGAAGGATAAGCTACTGAACTATGTGACAGAACCCCAGAGCAGGATATGGGGGATCTGCCAAAGACTTCAGCACAGACTGTCATTCTGAGGGATTTTGGCCTTTTTCCTCTCATCTAGCAATTTAATGCTAACATTTTAATTAATCTTAGTCTTAATCCTTTTAAATCCTTCCTTCAGAGCAGACCATTCTGGAACAGCCCAGTGTACTGTGAGGTCCCTTGCAGTATTTCTCTCTCCTGAGACTGTGTGGGAAACCAATCAGAGCATCAATATCCTTTCACTCACTCAGAGAAAGCATAAAGAGTTGTGAGTTTCGCGACTGCAGAGCATTGCCTTCTAGACCTATGTACAGACTGAGGACTTATGAAAGAGAACCACACCTAAGACAACACCATGGATTAATCTATGAAGAACACTTGCCCAATAAAACTCTGGATCACTTTGTTAGCAAGACTTCATCTGCAACCAACTTTATAATATTAGCAATCTGGAAGATGTGTTAAGGGAAATGTTGATGCCATCCTGAGAAAAACCTACATACACAAAACCCAGAAGTGTTTTAAAGAGAACCTGAAAAAAATCAGACACTATAGTACAAAACAGTCATTTCGATGGTGTCCAGAAAGTCAAACCTTCCATACTAGCTTCAAAAGTTTCATTCTTTTAATGTTTACAACAGTTTTATGCACTTCCATAAATGTTTCCAAGCACCCACAGCAGACAAGGAGCAAAGAATCATGGCTTCTGACTTGCTTACATGGTATATTTTTCACATATGCTATATAGCTTGGATGGGGAAATGCAACCAAGGGGCATCCCTGGCCGAGAGGAACTTCATCCAGAAGAGGTTCTCTGCGTGTGGAGGAATAAAACAACAAAATTAGTTGGATTGGTAAAGGACAATTGAACAGTATACATGCAAAGGAAAAACATTGAAAAGAAAGGGAAATTATTTACCTGCTCAACAAGAGTCAGGTCTGGTTCATCTATATATAACTCCAACTGCTGTAATGGCAGGCCAGCAGTGGGAGCTTGGGGTCACCTTTTTCACCCTTAGCATCATGTAAATGGTAGCAAGGTGGCCCCTCTCTTGCTAGTCAAATTACACTGAAACAAAGGGTACCTGCAACTTTTTTGTAACTTACTACCGAGGAGAGAAAAGGGACATTGGAAGAAGAGGAGAGTAGTAGATGAGTAGTAAGAGAAAGGTTAGAACTGGAGGTGCAACTCCTGCTACAGCTGGTTGCCAGGGTAGAGAGGTCTGATTCTATAGAGGTTTTTTCCAGGTGGGTTGAAGAGTTCAATTAAAACACTGCCTCTTTACCATACCAAATGAAATGGGTTCAAATGACTCATCCAATGAGACACAGGAGAAATACCATGTGACTTCCACCACGCAACCTTCCCCTGTCAACATGGTTTGAAAAGCACCACTGAACAGAACTCCCAGTTCTTTGTAGTTCTAACACTAATACTTTTTATATGTTCAGAGTCCCTTGAAAACAGAAGAAGGGCTAGAATCCAGCTCTCCAAATTCTATGCTCCTAAGAGCAAAATGTTTGTAGCCAACTGCAGCAAACTTTTCCCAGACATACATAAATAAACTGAATACTTCTGGTTTGTGATTGCAAATCAAACTCAAACCCTAGGTAACTTCAAGAATAGTCAGATGTTTCTCACAGCTTCTAATCAAGAAGAGTACATGAGCACCACCTACTGGTAGCTGTCAATTCCACAAATTAATGGATTCGGGAACAACAAGAAATAGAGACTCTCGGATCTCTGCAAGAAAAAAAAAACAATCATGCCAGTGCTTAATTTGTGCCAGGGCTTGTCAGGGCTGAGCCCCGGCAACTCCAGACTCGGCAGTTCATAGCCCCAGAACCGCTGAGCTTGCCATGTCAGTTATGAAAGTAAAAAAGTTGCTTGAGCCCAGTACCTAATTGCTTAAGCCCCAGCACCTCTTTCATTACAAATTAAGCACTGAGTCACTCCATAAAATCTTTTACATTGAACATTTCCAGTTTCTATTGTATCCTATAGAAATAAGGAGATCTAGAAAATATTACCTGGTCCAAGATGCTATAATAGTCCTGTAAATGAAGACATTCCCTGCTTTATGCTTCCTATTTGATGTCAGTTATATGCTCAGAGGTGGATGCGAGTGTGTCCTGAATGAGTGCAGGGTGTCATGTGGTGGGGCAGGAAGAAACAAAGAGCACGCAGACAGAGGCACACACATCTACAACAGGTATAAGCGGCTTTAACCAAGCTAACTCTGAAGCACCCCACATAACACATCCTGATCCTCTCTAAGAACTGGAGGATCAGGCACTCTATGATTTTCATTTCACTCTCACACAGGAGGCTTGAAGGATGTTCCTGCCCCAAGTATATGGTATGGACAGTGAAAAAGTCAAAGTATTGTTTATGGCCTTTGCCAGTCTACCCATTCCCCTAATCACAGTAGTGGCACTGCTGGTGCGACTTGGCCTACCTGTAAAAGCCAAAAAGAATGTAATTCTAAGTTTGTCTGGAGCAAATGGAAAAAGTAATTAACAAACCAATGCTGACAGTTTCCTTCAGGAGGTGGCAAATCCTCACATGTGAGCCACATGGGCCTGCAAAGTGCAGCAAGTTGATTATCTGCAGTACTGAGAGATCCAGAACAGCTTTCCAGCCATTTCTTAGCTATTTAACAATGCAATAGTGAGCTTGGGTGGGCAATGGTGGAGCACAAAGTGCTCCCTGACATATGAAACTTTCGTTGAACAAAAGTACAGAAAAATCATGCAATACCAAGCAGAAATATATTTTTGCCACTTTTGCTTGGTGTGAAATTATTTATACAGATCTACAATACCCAGGAGGAAGGTGAATTGGCAATGAAACCTATTATTGAAGGAAATATTGGAGCCTTGAAACACTGGTAAAATGAAACTCTCATATTTAATTAAGACTGAGAAGAAAGTTTGAGAATCTTTACTTCCATGTCTCAGAAGGAGGCTTCTATCTTCAGAACTTCAGGAAAACAGAATAATGAGCTCTCTGTCTGCACAGAAGGTGGGTTTTTTCTTAAGCCTGGAAGAAAATTTCTCTCCCATGAGTTTCTGTGAAGAGAGTCTTAAGAATCCTCTTCTCTTCCTGGCAGAGTGAAAAACTAAGAGATTGTAAAAACTTAAGGCCAAATTCAATTTAAAAATATAGGTCAATGGAAAAATCTATTTGAGAGCATTTCCAAGGCTTGCACAAATTCCTCTGATAAAGAAGCCAGACATTTATTCTTTTGTACTGAATTGATTTGTTAGTTATTTTTAAAGGTTATTTAAAAGGTAACTTTTCTAAACTGTTCATTCACTATAAAATGCTGCTTTTATTTGCCTTAAGTGAATTTTCTGCATGTGGAAGGGACAGGATTACATTTTGAGGACTAAGCTTCTCTCTTTAATACACAGTAGAGGAACTGCCTAGGTAACTGCAGTGCAAGCTCTCTCGAATGCTCCACTGATGTGCCTTAGCTTACAATGGAGGAGTTTAAATCTATGATACTTGCATGGATAGAAAAGATGTCCCTGTCCTCAGATTAAATCTCTCTTATCTTGAGTATGGGGTAGTTGTTCCCAAAACATCCACCTCTGGGGGTGAAAGGAGAAGGAATACTTAATTGGCAGACTGATTTTAAAATAAATGGCTGCTATCTGTAATTACTCAGGAGTCTGAAATCCCAGGGAAAAGGGATTAGTAGATGGGCAAAGGTACATGCTAAATTCATATTTTACATATCTCATCATCACCGTGACAAATGTGGTGTATATTTTATTTCCCAAAAAATTACAAGTACCTAGGCAAGATTCAGTTCTCCTGATCAGGGGCAGGTTTAAGGTCTGATATCTTGCACCTCTAAAGGGCTTGAAGAGGGAGTTTTATATGATTGGAAAGGTGATATGAAGTAGCTCTCAATTAGACACATGACTTAATTCTATCCCTGTGCTGTGGTGTAACGATTGTTTAGGATCTTGTTTGAAATAACCTGTTCAACTCCCATGCACAAAGAAAGCAGCCATCTTATGCCAGGCCACGGAAGCCTTAATTCTATGCTGAATTCTTCTCTTTATAGATATACCTATAAATAGATACATATTTGTGTTTTAATATTATGGTGCTGAGGACCATATAAGTAGGCTGATAGATAATTGTTTTCAGCTGTTTTAAAATACCCTGAAATAAAAAGAGAGTTAATTTATTTTCTAAAGCAGCAGCAGCAAAAATTTTTACTGTTAAATAGCATAATAAGCTGGAAATTTACCTGGTGAAAACAGAGATGAACAGAAGCACAGGTCCATGAGCAAGCCAGAGGAACAAGTCTTGCACTGCAGCTGCTGCATAAGAAGGACAACTTCTCATGGAATAAGGGACTGGTGTGATCTGAACGTTCATTTCCTGTATTCTAGAAAGAAAGAAAGAAGCTCTGAATGCAAGTGGGAGAAGTTTGGATTACTAAAATGTGTTCATGTTTGTGAGTGGAATAACTCAAAGTTGAAATTTTAATTAAAAGTGTTTTACAAATTACATTTGTTACAAGTGTTTGCAGTGATGTATTTCTTTGTTCTCTAAAGCTATCTGTTTTCTTTGTTTCTTTTCCCCCCACATAATAAATTATACTCATTTACACAAAATGTTAATGCCTAACTCTTTATTAATAGGATAAAGATGGCTTCAGTAACAAATGATAGACTGAGTGTTAAAGGACTTGACCCTTCTCAGTTTCTCTATTCTCCCGGTGGCTTGGCAGGTCTTTTGCGTGGAACAGCACAAGAGACATTAGAAGCAAAGTTTTCAGAAGTGTCTGCTATCTTTGGGTGCTTGTCCAATTTGAGATACCTAATGCCTGACTTTTAGAGCTGCTGAGAGCCCACAGTTCCTATTGACTTCATGTGAAGTTTGGATGATCTCTGGAAAAATCAGGGCCTATTATATTTCTTTTATATTCTGTTTAGGTTCTTGCACAGTGCCTATCACTATGGGATCTGAGCAGCCTAGTGTCCAACCTGAGACATCTCAAAAAGTGAAGCACCCAAAATTAGTAGGCCTTTTTTGTAAATTTTGGCTGAAGTGTCCAACTCCCTAGCCCACCAGAAGGCCACACACTGTCTACAGATGTCCTCTGGGATGGGGGCAAAAACTGCAGTCTCCAGGATCACCTCCAATTGTCCAATTTATGGAACTTCAGTAGCACCACACTCACAGTCAGGAAAAGAGCAGTGATTATGGCAGAGCTGGTGCTCCCAATTTGACCAGGAAGAATGAGAAATGCTCTTAGAGGAGGCACTTTTTGAAAAAGAAAGTGAGGCCAGTACTAAATACCTCCTCCCCATGATTGCACTACTACATGCCACATATTTGACTTGCCTCTGAACCTGCATGCACATGTACAAAGCTCCTTGTTCACAGCAGTAACATACATTGCTTCCAGACAAGGTGTCAACTCAAATCAAAACACTAGTTATGAACAATCCCTACCTTGGAAGGAAAATCCAGATTTGATCCGTACTGTCCTGTAGTATATGGCATTTGGATCCGTATTTGGATCTGACTTATTTTAAAGACTGAACTCAGACTAACACCTAGATCCAGATGTTTGCCTTTGGCCCAACTCTAATCCAAGCACAGCTATCTTAAAAAGGAATTATTCCTGTGTTAAAAGACAGCAAGCCACAGATACTGTGTTATAGATTTGCTAGGGGGTTATCAATAGGATGGTTTCTAATGGCACAGTTGTTTCACTAAAAAAATTGTGTATGTGTGTACACACACACACACACACACACACACACACACACACACTGCACTGGACACTGAAACCATAGTAAAATTATGCTGGTTACAATGAATGATGTATGAAAATAGTGAGCCACAATGAACAAGACAAGTTACATAAGCTTGTATATTCATTTTCCCTCTAATATAAGCCTTTACAGACATGTTTAAATATTTCTAAAGTTCCCACTAAGGCTTGGTCTACACTTACCCCCCAAGTCGAAGTAAGGTACGCAAATTCAGCTACGTGAATAACGTAGCTGAATTCGACATACCTTACTTCGAACTTACCGCGGTTCAGACGCGGTCCACACGCGGCAGGCAGGCTCCCCGTCGACTCCGCGGTACTCCTCTCGTTGAGCTGGAGTACCGCAGTCGACGGCGAGCACTTCCTGGTTCGATTTATCGCGTCCAGACCAGACGCGATAAATCGAACCAGGAAGTTCGATTTCCAGCCGCTGAACTAGCGGCTAAGTATAGACCAGCCCTTAGAGAAGGACAGTCTTTATCATATAACACACATGCAGAGTGAATGCATTATGGACACAAAATATGTCTCACAATCATATTGTCCGTGTTCATGTTCTTGTCATCTTTTCTTACTGATAGCAGTCTTGGGCATGGGAAACACACGTTTCTAAGTTTGCATGGTATCTTCATTCTCTTACATGAGTTTTGTTAATACTTTTGCCGATCTCTGGCAATTACATGCTAGTTATACGGCTAGGCCAACCAGTTCAAATACACCTCTACCCTGATATAACATGACCTGATATAACACAAATTCGGATATAACGCGGTAAAGCAGCGCTCCGGGGGGGCAGGGCTGCGCACTCTGGTGGATCAAAGCAAGTTCGATATAACGCGGTTTCACCTATAATGCGGTAAGATTTTTTGGCTCCCGAGGACAGCGATATATCGATTTAGAGTTTCATGTGTTCTTGAAGTTAAGCACCCAGATACAAGTGGCCTGATATAAGAGGTGCTGAACACCACAGCAATTTATGTAGTCAGAGAAAATGCAACCTCTTACACCAGGGCTGAATTTAGCTGCAAGTATAGAAGCAAAAGCACAACTGGATAAACCTATGTGAATTACCATATCTCTATAGGAATATTTTTATGAGACTGTTATATTAAAAAAAAGTTCAAATTATCCAGACAGTAATCTCAAGTAATCTTGTGCTTTAGTGCTCTGTTGATGCTTGCTTGATCCTATCTTTAAAGCCTCAAGTTTTCTGACACAACACTGAAATCATCCTTGAAGCAAAATGCCTTGCTATTTGAGATTGGCAAATGGACAAACTAATTAAGGTTGCTTTTTAAAAAAAAAACAACAACAACAACAACTTCATTAGTATAATAACCCTAATAATTTCTAAGCAGCAGATAGTGATTTCCACACAACGTTATTAACATCATAAATCCCATTTAGAAATGTTAGAGGAGTTACAGGTGGTGCTTGTAGCACCACCTATAGTTAAAGGTTGCCCAATGCTTCCCATTATAAGATGTTCATTTCAGTTGCTTATAACTTTGTCAATCTTTAATTGTTTGAAGTGAAATTTCACATGCCAGGTAGCTGCCTCAGGCTGTGTGTTTTTGAAATGTTTCTGCAAAATGGTTTAGCCATTTCCAGTAATGAACTTAGGGGGAAATATGCTTTTCCCATGTTAAAAAAAAAAAAATCTTAAAATCATTTAGTTGAGAATCTATAGCACCTCCATGCTTTGGAGCAGGAACTTGAACTGGGGGCACTATGCAACCAGGATAAGATAGAGTTAATGGATAATCTAGCTATGGCCCAAATACGAAATACATCTACGGAGTAATAGCAAGAATTTCTGCAATAAACTGGTGTCTTATCAGTTGAGAATGATGAAGGAAGGAAAAGACCAGGATGCATTCGTTGATCACAGATTGACTATGAGCCACAATGTAATGTAGCTTTGAAAAAGGCAAATGCAATCTTAGGATGTATCAGGTGAGGTATTTCCAGTAGAGGTAGGGAAGTATTCAAACCACTGTACAAAGGACTGGTAAGACCTCATCCAGAATACTGTGTACAGTTCTGGCCACCCAGGTTCAAGAAAGATTAATTCTAATGGGAACAGGTGCAGAGAAGGTCCACTAAGATAATTAGAGGAATGGAGAACCTATCTTAAGAGAAGAGAATAAAAGAGCTGGCTTGTTTAGTCTAACAAAACAAAGGTTGATTTGTCTGAAACAACCTCCCAATAGGAGTAGTGGGGCAAACAACCTAACTTACTTTTTTAAATGGAGCTTGATTGGGCTTATATGATAGTATTGCCTGCAATGGCAGGGAATTGGACTGAATGAGCCAGGAGGTCCCTTCCAGTCCTATATCTATGTCCCAATTACAGGGGGGTTACCCTAACACAGGGGTCAGCAACCTCTGGCATGCAGCTCGCCAGGGTAAGCACCCTGGCGGGCCAGGCCAGTTTGTTTACCTGCCTCATCAGCAGGTTCGGCCGATTGCGGCTCCCACTGGCTGTGGTTCGCCATCCCAGGCCAATGGGGGCAGCAGGAAGCCGCGGCCAGCACATCCCTCGCCCGTGCCGCTTCCCGCAGCCCCCATTGGCCTGGGACGGTGAACCACGGTCAGTGGGAGCCGCGATTGGCCGAACCTGCTGACGCGGCAGGTAAACAAACTGGCCCGGCTCGCCAGGGTGCTTACCCCGGTGAGCCGCGTGCCAGAGGTTGCCGACCCCTGCCCTAACACTTGGGGTGTGCCTTTTGCTATTCCGGTGAAAAAATGCCCAAATTTGGCCAAGTTATAAGAATCTGAAACACTGCAGTTTTTGCATGCTCAGTAAAGACTTGTTTGGCAGGCAAGTTCTCAGAAGATTCCATCTGCACTGGGCATGCTCTATCCTCTCACCATTCTTACATGTCACCAGACTGCATATACACTATCCCCACAAAGCAACTGAGCATGTCCAACCTCAGGGCTATAAGGCCTGAGCAGCACTTTCCTTACAATTGCCCCTTCTGAGTGCTGTGGGCCACTGTGGCAGCAGGTGCAGGAACTGAGAGGAGGTACTCTTCCTCCTATACTCAATGCTCCCCTCTAATCCCCAGACACTGTGGAGGAGGAAGCTGCCTGACTCAAATGCATAGGGGACAAAAGCCGAACTTGAGGGAGATGGCAATTGAGAAAGTAGATTGGGACAAGGAGCCCATGGAGGGGGAGGGAAGACAGAGATTGGATGAAGACCCTGTGAGGGAAGTAGGAGAGACTTGGACTGGGTTGGAAAGAAGACATGGGCTTTGTGCCCCAAGGGAGAAAACAGATTGGATGAGTAAACCCAGGAGAGGGACATTGGTTGGCTAAGCAAAGAGACTGGGACTGGGACAAGGAGCCAGGAAAACAGACACAGGACTGACAGGCTCCTGGGGACAGGGGCAGAAGACTCTTTGACCACTATCACACTCCCTTTCAGAACCTGGAATGTAACCCAAGGTTCTCAAGACTCACCATTCCTCTGCAGTTAGCAAATATCAGTGAAACTACTAGTAAAGTATATTTCTCATCCCTCTCTAGTGCTGTTCAATGTCGAGGAAGATAACCTATTACTATCAATTACTCTGCTAGCTCAAGAAGCAGAGATGTGTGCAGTGGATTTAAAGGTTCCAGCCCTGCTTATGAACCATGTGGATGTCAATATGCTGAACATAAAGAATATTAAGGTTGCAAAATCAAGCACTCAAATTAGGAAATACTAGAATTAAGGTTGTACAGGCACCTTTGATTTTGCCCTCTTTATGCAAATACATTATGATACAGTCTTTGATTAGATGATCACATACTATTTGTTTTTCCACAGGACCCCTATCTCATTCAATGTACAGGATGGATGGTGCTCAATTAAAAAGCAGTTATTCAATAGTATGTTTTATCCTTGTTGTTTAATGTGTGGCCCTAGGCCTTATTTCAAACACTACTCTAGAGACATAATTATTAATTTCCTCCTGTGCTTTTCTATGACATTAATATCTGAGAGCTTCACAAACAATTTATTATTTACAACTCCCCAGTGAGGTGAAGGGAGTATTATTTCCATTTTACAGATAGGGAACTGAGGCACGAAGAGATTAAGTGAAAAAAGTTTCCACTAATTTTGAATGTCCAATTTGAGACACTGAGGACCTTATTTTCAGAATACGTAGCCTTATAGAGCTCTTTATATGTTCAAAGCACAGTTCTCATTGACTTCTGATGCAGCTGTGATTGCTCAGGACTTCTGCAAATCAGAACCCAGGGATTTCAGGTTGGGTACTCAGAAAATGAGAAGCACGCAATTAATAACCACCTGGGGAAAATGACCTAGAATTGTATGGAAACTCTGTGACAGGGCAGGGATAGAATTCAATTAGCATCATTCAACTGCCTTAAGTCATGAGGCAATCCTTTCTTCATCTTGCAGTCCCCTGGAACCTTAATTCTGGCATTTCCTAGCTAATGAGTGCTCAACTTTACAATCTTAATGCTCCTTTAATACAGTTTTGTATGTGTAATTCACTACGTATAACAGCAGCCCGCCTATCCCAGTTCCTCTGTCTGGCTGCCTAATTCAGTCCCTAACTCTTAACCCTTGCAGTCCCCATCAAATTCTACAACAAAAGTGTGTGTGTGGGGGGGGGGGTGTTGTGGTATAATGTTAATTTTAATTCCCCAACCAAATCCCCCAAATTACCATGCCCTGGGATTTTCTGTAGGTAGAAGCCTTGTGCAAGACTAAATATGTGACTTCTTAAGAGTCTGATCACCCTGATGCACAAAAACAGTTAAAAATATCTCAAATATTCAAAAAAGTGATTCACAAATGTGTAAAGAAAACTCTAAAGAGTGCAAGAAGTGCCTGAACAATTAAAGTGAGTCTTCCTGCTTGAAAAAAATCCATGAGGGAAATTCTGGCTCCACTGAAATCAAAGGGACCATACATTTCAATGGAGCCAAGATTGCATCCTATGTCTGGGAATGTATGTATATTACCACATTTAATCAAGGGAATTAAACTCTGTTAAGTAGAAAACTCATTGTAACCTTAAATATAGAGCTGGTGAACTCCTCCTTGGTATTTGTTGACATTTCTTGATAAATTTTTTGATATAGTGTTTAGCCAAAAAACGGAATATTTGGCAGTATGGTCCAGCTAACCTGTATAGCACTATTGTGGGTACAAGATTTGCAAATGTCTTAGGGGGCTGGAAACTTGTGACTGCCCTGCCTCAATACTCCAGCTCAACACTGTAATTTATCTCATTTGCTGGTCTTTTGCATCGATATCACTTCACTCTCTCATATGCTAAATAATTCAGGCCTCCTATTTTCTGATTGCAAAGACTAAGGCGAGTTTGTGTGGTAGATCACTTTTGTGACAGCATTTTGTTCTTGCTGTGAGAGTGCTTTACACTGGAGCCTATTTCTATTTTATTGACTAAGACAGTGTGAATTCCAAAAATAAAAATGTTTCTTTTATGGGGAAAACAGTAGCTGTCAAATGTATATATTTGTTTATGAGAACATGGGCAAGTTAGCGGCATGTCTAACCTATTACTGAAGCAGGATGCCTGAATAATTTAAAAAAAAAAGCATGTTAGAATTTGACTCAATCAGAAAGGAGGAAGGCATCATTTCTCTCTCTGACTCACACACAAAATATTCCCAGGTTGTAGCCACAAGAAGTGGACTTCTCTTTTCTTATGAAGGTCTTTATTTTGGCATGTTTTACCTCTGTTTCCTCTTTGAACCTGTCAGATTAATCATTCTAGGTCCCTCCCCAAAAGACAAGATTGTTTTGTTCAGTTACTTTGGTTGGTTGGGTTTTTTTCCTTCCAATATTGCTTTGTTTGAAAGTACCAACAATTAAAGACCTGGCTAGAACCAGCCAGCATTGTGCATGCTTTCTGAAAGAGTTCAGTGTCACTTCAAAATCCTGTTTAGCGACTCCACATATGGCCCATTCTTCAGGAGAGACTGTTATTCATGCCAAGCCTGGGGTAGTTTTGTGAGATGAACTAATATATAATAGGAACTAAGACCAAACAATTCATATTAATGTGTGTTCTAAGCAAGTATTTGACAAGGCAACAAAAATCCTAAGCATAAAAGCTAAGTTTCTAAACAGCACAACATGCCAACAAAAATAAATCTAGCATTTAATTTTAAAAAGAAATACATTGTCATTTTGGAATGTAGAAAATATAGGCGGAAAGCCTTATTTCGAGCAGTTTTATAGGATTAATTTTTGCTAACACCAATAGTGTTAAGATCTAGAACATAATATTTGTTACAGTGCTCAGAGGCTGTGTTAAGGTTGTGCACAGGAGACAACATTGCTTGGAGACATGCTAAGGCTTTTCTGCCTTTGGCAGTTTTATGCTCTTGTTATCAACATGTTCATCTTCTCATGGGGCTTTAGCATTCAGAATGCTCCTGCTACTGACTCTTCAAATCAAAATAATGTGACACAAACAGGCGCTATCTTACACATGTCATTCTCTATAACTGACGGGCTGCTTACTAGTAGACGTACTTGGCTATAACCCAGGTAAAAAGTGTAAACCCTATGTTGAACCATAATTCTAAAATGAGAACCATTATAGTCCTTTTACTAATAATGGTAATACTCAGCACTTACGTACAGTAGTGCCTTTCATCAGAGGATCTCAAAAGTGCATTACAAACATTAAGTAAACCACACAACACACCTCTGTAGTTCATAAGGATTACTACCTCCTCATTTTAAGAGGAATTTCAGAACTATTTATTTTTAGAGAGTGTTTTATAGCACCCATTACTGTAGTATCGCTGTTTCCAGGGAAAATGAGAGCTACTTAGTTGGGTTCCGAGTAGACTTCATAAAGTCGTCTCTGCTTACTCACAGATTTTGGCTACAGACTCTGTATTAGAGCTGGAAGGTGCAATTCCCAGCTCACCTAGACATACCAGTGCCAGCTCTGCTCAAGTTTGCGTCTAAGAATATGGGGGGCAGGGGTCACATGACCTGTGCAGAAGATGCCTGCCCGACTTCTAGTCTCCTCAACTCCCTGCACTAATCCTCATCAATTAAGGTATCTAAAACATAACTTTCTGTCAGATATTTACTAATTAGATGAGGGGGACCCTTTTTGTTGTGTTATTATGGATCCTGCTGGAAAAGATAGAAACACCAAATGGCCCAAGCTTGAGTCTCCAAAGAAAGGTAAGGCCAAGGAAACTCAGTCTCTTTCAGAACTTCGCAGCTACGAAAGATTTTCTAACTACCAGATTTGATCTTTTAGCTCAAGATAGACATGAGCTCTTTAAAGATTTGGAAAAAGTCAAAAGCTTGTTTGACCTATTTAAATAATGAACTAAGAAAAACTGTCATAGAACTGAAGGAGATTAAAACAGAGACTGTTTCCTTGCGGGAAAGACTAACCAGTCTTGAAGAGAAAAAAGAAGAATTTGAAAAACAGATCACACAGGAATACTTTGTGATTTTTGGGAGTCCCTGAAGGGCTGGAAGGAAAATACATGTTTAGCTAGAGGCCAAATTTAGGCTGCTAGGAAAGAGACTGAAATTCAGGACCCCTATGGTAGCATTCTCAGAAATGCTTCCAGTTCCACACGCAGGGCCAGGTAGGGAGGCAGAGCTTCAGAGTCTCAATGCATGGATGAGACGATGGTGTAGAGAGGAGGGGTTTGGATTTAGTAGGAACTGGGGAAACTTTTGGGATAGGGGGAGCCTATACAGGAAGGATGGTCTCCACATAAACCAAAGTGGATCCAGACTGCTAACACTTAACATTAAAAAGGTTGCAGAGCAGTTTTTAAACTAAGGGCAGGTCTACACTAACCCCCTAATTCGAACTAAGGTACGCAACTTCAGCTACGTTATTCACGTAGCTGAAGTTCGAAGTACCTTAGTTCGAACTTACCTCGGTCCACACGCGGCAGGCAGGCTCCCCCGTCGACACCGCGGTACTCCTCTCGTCTAGCTGGAGTAAGTCGAACCCAGAAGTTCGATCGCTCGCCGCCGAACTACCGGGTAAGTGTAGACCTACCCTAAGAGATGGGGAAAGCCGATTGCTGCAGAGGAGCACGTGGATCGGACAGAGAATTATCTTAGAGGAGAGTCTATTGATAGAGATTCTCTAAGTTTTAGTCAGGAGGAGAGGATGGAAGAGGATAAAGTATGGGCCAGATCAGACGAGAAACATTCACATAAAAAAGAATCTGATACATCAGAAAAGGGCAGACAAATAAACAGTGACAACTTTTTTAAGTGCTTGTACACAAATGCTAGAAGTCTAAATAATAAGATGTGTGAACTAGAGTGCCTTGTGATAAAGGAGGATATTGATATAATAGGCATCACAGAAACCTGGTGGAGTGGGGACAATCAATGGGACACAATCATTCTGAGGTACAAAATATATCAGAAGGACAGAACAGGTCATGCGGGGGGGTGGGGAGGATTGGCACTATATATGAAAGAAAATGTAGAATCAAATGAAGTATAAATCTTAAGTGAATCCATGTGTTCCATAGAATCTCTATGGATAGTAATTTCATGCTCTAATAAGAATATAACAGTAGGGATCTATTATCGATCGCCTGACCAGGACAGTGATAGTGACGATGAAATGCTAAGGGAGATTAGAGAGTCTATCAAAATAAAGAACTCAATAATAGTGGGGGATTTCAATTATCCCCATATTGACTGAGTACATGTCACCTCAAGACGAAATGCAGAGACAAAATTTCTCGATACTTTAAATGACTGCTTCATGGAGCAGCTGGTACAGAAACCCACAAGGGGAGAGTCGATTCTCGATTTAGTCCTGTGTGGAGCGCAGGATCTGGTCCAACAGGTAATTATAACAGGACTGCTTGGAAATAGTGACCATAATATAATAACATTTAACATTCCTGTGGTGGAAAGAACACCTCAACAGCCCAACACTGTAGCATTTAATTTCAGAAAGGGGAACTATGGGGAAAAAAAAGGAGGAGGTTAGTTAAACAGAAATTAAAAGGTACAGTGACTAGAGTGAAATCCCTGCAAGCTGCATGGACTCTTTTCAAAGACACCATAATAGAGGCCCAACTTAAATGTATACCCCAAATTAAAAAACACAGTAAAAGAACTAAAAAAGAGCCACCGTAGCTTAACAACCATGTAAAAGAAGAAGTGAGAGATAAAAAGGCGTCTTTTAAAAAGTGGAAGTCAAATCCTAGTGAGGTAAATAGAAAGGAGCATAAACACTGCCAAATTAAGTGTAAAAATGTAATAAGAAAAGCCAAAAAGGAGTTTGAACATCACCAACCAAAAACTCAAAAGGTAATAACAAAATGTTTTTTAAGTACATCAGAAGCAGGACGCCTGCTAAACAACCAGTGGGGCCCTTGGACGATCCAAATACAAAAGGAGCGCTTAAAGACAATAAAGTCATTGTGGAGAAACTAAATGAATTCTTTGCTTCAGTCTTCACGGCTGAGGATGTTAGGGAGATTTCCAAACCTGAGCCGTCCTTTGTAGGTGACAAATCTGAGGAATTGTCACAGATTGAAGTGTCACTAGAAGAGGTTTTGGAATAAATTGATAAACTTAACAGTAACAAGTCACCGGGACCAGATGGCATTCACCCAAGAGTTCTGAAAGAACTCAAATGTGAAATTGCGGAACTATTAGCTATGGTTAGTAACCTGTCCTTTAAATCAGCTTCTGTACCCAATGATTGGAAGATAGCTAATGTAATGCAATATTTAAAAAGGGCTCTAGAGGTGATTCTGGCAATTACAGACGAGTAAATCTAATGTCAGTACCGGGCAAATTAGTTGAAACAATAGTAAAGAATAAAATTGTCAGACACCTAGAAGAACATAAATTGTTGGGCAAAAGTCAACATGGTTTCTGTAAAGGGAAATCATGTCTTACTACTCTATTACAGTTCTTTGAAGGGGTCAACAAACATGTGGACAAGGGGAATCCAGTGGACATAGTGTACTTAGATTTCCAGAAAGCCTTTGACAAGGTCCCTCACCAAGGCTCTTACGTAAATTAAGTTGTCATGGGATAAGAGGGAAGATCCTTTCATGGATTGAGAACTGGCTAAAAGACAGGGAACAAATGGTAGGAATAAATGGTAAATTTTCAGAATGGAGAGGGGTAACTAGTGGTGTTCCCCAAGGGTCAGTCCTAGGAGAAATCCTATTCAACTTATTCAAAAATGATCTGGAGAAAGGGGTAAACAGTGAGGTGGCAAAGTTTGCAGATGATACTAAACTGCTCAAGATAGTTAAGACCAAAGCAGACTGTGAAGAACTTCAAAAAGTTCTCCCAAAACTAAGTGATTGGGCAACAAAATGGCAAATGAAATTTAAAGTGGATAAATGTAAAGTAATGCACATTGGAAAAAATAACCCCAACTATACATAAAATATGATGGGGGCTAATTTAGCTACAACTAATCAGGAAAGAGATCTTGGAGTCACTGTGGATAGTTCTCTGAAGACGTCCACGCAGTGTGCAGCGGCAGTCAGAAAAGCAAACAGGATATTAGGAATCATTAAAAAAGGGACAGAGAATAAGATGGAGAATATCTTATTGCCCTTATATAAATCCATAGTATGCCTACATCTTGAATACTGCATACAGATGGGGTCTCCTCATCTCAAAAAAGATATACTGGCATTAGAAAAGGTTCAGAGAAGAGCAACTAAAATGATTAGGGGTTTGGAACGGGTCCCATATGAGGAGAGATTAAAGATGCTAGGACTTTTCAGCTTGGAAAAGAGGAGACTAAGGGGGGATATGATAGAGGTATATAAAATCATGAGTAGTGTGGAGAAAGTGAATAAGGAAAAGTTATTTACTTGTTCCCATAATATAAGAACTATAGGCCACCAAATGAAATTAATGGGCAGCAGGTTTAAAACAAATAAAAGGAAGTTCTTCACACAGCGCACAGTCAACCTGTGGAACTCCTTGCCTGAGGAGGTTGTGAAAGCTAGGACTATAACAGGGTTTAAAAGAGAACTAGATAAATTCATGAAGGTTAAGTCTATTAATGGCAATTAGCCAGGATGGGTAAGGAATAGTGCCCCTAGCCTCTGTTTGTCAGAGGGTGGAGACGGATGGCAGGAGAGAGATCACTTGATCATTACCTGTTAGGTTCACTCCCTCTGGGGCACCTGGCATTGGCCACTGTTGGTAGACAGGATACTGGGCTGGATGGACCTTTGGTCTGACCCAAAGACCTTTGGTCTTATGTTCTTTCTCCAGAACACACTGAGGTACTGGGATTGGATCCCACTTTGCCTCCATTGGAGACTGAAAGGGCTCATTGAGTCGCAAGGGCCAGAAGAAAAGAAAACAGTAACAACCCCAGACCCATCATCTTGCTAAAATTTAATGACAAAATTAGGCTAATGTCTGCTGCTAGGGAAAAAGAAACTCTGAAGTATAAGATTTTAAATTTTCTTTGTAACCAGACTTCTCTGTAAATTTAAGCAAGAGAGCAGCATTTAATGGCATCAAACAAGCTCTCAGGGGACCATATTTAAATTTTGTATTAAAGTGAATGTTAAAAATGAAATATACACTTGTTAAGAGGGAAGGTACTGTACATCTAGGGTCAGGCTTCTTTTATGGGGGGTTACAGGTATCGTTTGCAAGGATGAAAAGATGCATACATATCGCATAACCTGCATAGACCCAGATTGGGGTGCAACGGTTTTTAAAGTATCAGTGGATAAGTGGGCTCGGGTACGCCACCCATGGAATGAATAAGGAGTCCAAGTCAGTATCGGTGTAGCGGATAAGTACATGGGTGGGGTGCGTCCCTTGGTCCATCAGGGAAGGAAGTGGGTTATTTCCCTGGTCGGCAGTCTCAGTTATTCAGTGTGGTATTGACGGTGTCCTGTGATGTGTTCCGTATAAATGTCTCTGGACCACCTGACGGTGTCTGACACCATGAGCTGTCTCATGAGCCAGGCGTAGTGTCGATCAACTCGTTGTGGAGGTCCCATGAGCCCAGGGCTCCCACGATCAGGGTGTGTATCTGGACCTCGTAGCCCTGGACTCTCAGGGTTTTGGCCAGCGGGGCGTACTTTGATGCCTTCCGTGCTCGGGCCTCATGGAGGGCCGGTGACCGGTTTTCAAAAGGCACCGTGGCATCTACAATGAGGGCCTTCTTCTTTTCTGCGTCTGTCATGACGATGTTGGGTCGCAGTCTGCTGTCTGTCCCGGGGATGGCAGAATCGAGGGTGATCTTCCACAGGGACAGCGGGATGGCTTTCACCAGCTGGTTTTGGATGGTGTTGTGGCGGTGCCGCCAGGCTCCGGAGTGCTGTCTGCATCCACACAGGACGTGGGGCAGAGTCTCGTTTGAGTAGCCGCACTTCCTTCAGCATTTGTCCCGGTTGCCGTGGAGGATGGCTCTGTTGAGGGGAACGCAGTTGAGTCGGGCCCTGTGGACGAACCGCCAGTCAGCTAACCTGGTAAAGCTGCTCCTGGGAGGAAGTGGTTGTCGGCGTCCCACTTGCTGGACACCTCGAACACCTTGCCCTGGTCCGGCTTCCGCTTGAGGTTCTCGGCATAGTGGCAGCAGATGGCGTCTTTCAGAGACCTTTCCAGCATAGCTCTGGCGATCGGGGTGACAATGGTGTGGTCCAGGGTCTTTACACGTGGCACCAGTATTCTCAGCTCCTCGCACCACTTCCAGCAGCAGCCAATCCTCTTACCCAGGCATCTCAAGGCATTGCGGGCACGGGACCAGAGAGAGGACAGGTCTCCCCCCTCTCTTCCGAACTCAGCCTCCAGGGAGCAGCTGAGGTAAGTGGCGATGTCCTGCTCGGAGGGGGCCCTGGCGATGCGTTTCCTGACCATGCCTCGTATGGCCTCCTGTGCGATGCTCCTCACCGTCGGGTCCGGGCATGTCAGGAGGTGGAAGGCATGGGTCATCACCGCCACGTCGCACAGGTCACCCATCTGAGGTACGTTGGCGCCGCCCTGCCTGTGGGAAATGTAGATGATGTCCGTGCTGGCCCTCTAGGGAAGGTGGAGCCACTTCTTCACCAGCTGTCTGATAGTGCTGTCGGCCTTGTTCAGGAGCACCTTGTCTGTGGCCGATCCCCTGAGGACAAAGGAGATGCAGGGGATCAGCCTCAGATACAGTGTGATCTTCATAAAGAAGCTGACAAACTCTGTCAAATATTTCAATACCCCATCAGATGCTTGGCAGGCACTACACCACAGGAATTGAGACCTGATCTCTCTAAGGGTAACATCAAGATCCTCTCATAAGGAAAAGTAAACGGAGAATATAAGTCCTGAAGAAAAGAAATTGTGATTGGGAAAACTAGGCAACTCATCTACATATATCTGATATATTGAATAGTGTTAGAGGCTATAATTAGTAATGTTAGACAAGATCTGTTGTACAGCTTGATAATCAATATTTTCAATATATTGATAAGCCAACAAAAGAATATCTGTATAGTCATAATAACTAAATACTCATCTCCTTATATATATTTCTAATTATAAGTATTTATATGTTTATAATATATATGATGCTAATATATTCAAAAATATTTACTTGTGTCTTATTTGTGATTACCTGTATGACACTTGTCTATGGACACTTGTATATTTATTTTTACATTTCTACTATATATTTATAGTATGTATGGTAATATATTCATATTTATTTATCTGCACACATTTATGTAACTTCATTTTTACCTTTTTCATTAGTCTATTGTTATAAATATTTATATACCATATGTATATTAGCATGTATGTACTATATTTTATTACTTATGCATTCATATCCATGAAGTAATAGGTTTCATTCATTTATATACTTTGGCATATGTGAGTATTTTGGTAAACATAGGTATATTTCTGGCAGATTCCTAATTAATTCATAATGTGGGTGGAAAGAAGGAGGGTAGGTGCAGGCATATGCCATCTGAGATCTGAATGTGTCCATACTGGAAGTCTGGCATGGAGGATAGCTCAGTGGTTTGAGCATTGGCCTGCTAAACCCAGGGTTGCGAGCTCAATCCATGAGGGGGCCATTTAGGGATCTGGGGCAAAAATCTGTCTGGGGATTGGTCCTGCTTTGAGCAGGGGGTTGGACTAGATGACCTCTTGAGGTCCCTTCCAACCCTGATAGTCTATTATTCTAAGGTGGGTGGTGTCTGGGGGGAGGAGTTGGTTTTTATTTGCTTGTTTTGGGGGGTTGCATGGAGAGCCACTCTGAAGCTGTCAATCTATTGTGCATTAATTAGCAGTTAAACAATCGCGGATTTTTCATTAACTCTAAGTCCCCATACATTCCAAGAACAAAACTTAATAAAGAACCTTCCAAGAGAATCAAAACTTTGAGGAACTTAAAATCAAATGGATGACATATAGCTTTCTTTCAGACAGAATTAAAAAACTATGGATGGGACATGAATATAACTCCTCTTTCAATTGGGATTTTCAATAATAAGAGATTAATTTTGAGGCGTGTACATAATCCATAAGGGTGGGAATACACCCTTTATCAGAGAAATAACTGACATTATTTCCAATAGAGTTGATGTCCCAGTTGTACTAGGAGGAGATTGGATCACTGTCATGCAAATCATCCATTATCCCTATGGAAGGATAATGGACTAGTGGATATTTGGAGACTGACACATCCTACAAAGCATGACTACACACATTTCTCCATGGTTTATGCCTGCTATTCCAGATTAGATTTTTTTGTTATATTAAAGGTGCTAGCTCCTGCATGTCTGGAGGCAGAAGTTGGTAACATTGTCACCTTTGTTTATGCTCCATCTTCTCTTCACTTAGGGCACGTCTTCACTACCCGCCGGATCGGCGGGTAGCAATCGGTCTATCGGGGATCGACTTACTGCGTCTAGTGAAGACGCGATAAAATCGATCCCTGATGGCTCTACCGTCGACTCCGGAAATCCACCGCGGCAAGAGGCGGTAGCAGAGTCGACGGCGGCGCGGCAGCGGTCGACTTGCCGCCGTCCTCACGGCCAGGTAAGTCTACCTAAAATATGCCACTTCAGCTACGCTATTCACGTAGCTGAAGTTGCGTATCTTAGGTCGACCCCCCGCTGTAGTGTAGACCTAGCCATAGATACTGGTTGTAGAGCTAGAAGATCTTCAGGATAACAGTTAAACTCAAATCTACTTAGAGACCCTAAATTTCTTCACACGATTGAAACATCCATTCCTGACTTCTTGAAGAAAAATATAAATATGATCTCCTCTACTACAACTTTACAGGAAGCACTGAAGGCTTAAGGGGAGAATGCATAGAATGCATACAATTTTCACCTGAACAGAAGAAAGGAATCAATTACTTAATTGTGTGGCAGAGATGGTTGCTAAGTTTGGAAAAAAAATATACAGAAAATCCTCAGAATAGTGAGCTGCTGCACTCTCTCATGACCTCAAAATACCAATACAATTAATGTATGTCCACCCAGACTGAATTTATGCTTAATAGAGTTAAAATAGAGGCATTATGAATGGGTGAATGAATCAGGCAAATTTCTAGTGAGTAAAATTAAAATGGCTTCACCCAGTAACACTATATCCTCATTGCTACAGGACAATGGTCTTTCTGTACTAGAACCGTATACAATTAACAGATAATTTAAAGGGATTCATAAGTGCCTACACATTTTATGGTGAGTCCAATTTCATTCTATTTGACCAATTCGTGGAGGAACTACCCCTAAATACATTGTCGCTACCTCAAACTGATTATATGGAGGAAGATATCACTCCACCGAAAGTTAAGCAGGCAATTGGCTTGTTCAACTCAGGCAAAGCGCTTGAGTGCAATGGCTTTCCAATAGAATTTTATAATACATTTATCAATTAATTAGTACCAATACTGTCAGAAGTCCATAATGAAATATTTACAAAAGAAATAATGTCATGGGACATGAGGGTGGTGATTATCCTAATTCAAAAAAAACCCACAAGGACAGTTCATCATTTTGGCGATTACCATCCCATCTCTGTTGAATACGAATCATAAAATTCGGACAAAGATTCTCGCTTCACACAAACAATATTTCTCCATCAATCATTCAGGTGGACCAAGTGGGTGGCAGATTAGCAGCAGAGCATACTCAGAAGGCATTCCACTTAATTCACCAGTCAAAAACAACTGATGCTCCGGTTGCTATCCTATTATTAGATGCTGAAAAGGCCTTTAGTCAAGTGGAATGGCCATACCTATAAGCTATCCTGAGAAAATTAGGATTTGGACCTAAATTTCTGATCTGGCTTGATATTATTTACAAATCACCCCTTGCCTCGGTTATCTCCTCCACTCTTTAGTTAAATTGAGGAATGCTCTCTATCACTTCTACTACTTGATATAGCCATGAAATTGCTAGCAGCATATATCAGACACAGCTTCTATTGAAGGAACTACCATCCAGGATAAAGTATCAAAGGGGTAGCCGTGTTAGTCTGGATCTGTAAAAGCAACAAAGAGTCCTGTGGCACCTTATAGACTAACAGACATTTTGGAGCATGAGCTTTTGTGGGTGAATACTCACTTCTTCGGATGCATGCCGACGAAGTGGGTATTCACCCACGAAAGCTCATGCTCCAAAACGTCTGTTAGTCTATAAGGTGCCACAGGACTCTTTGCTGCTCATCCAGGATAAAGAGTACAAGCTCAGTATATATACAGACATTTGCTCGCTCTAAAAAATCTCTTCTCTTCAATTTCTGCTACTATCTGCAGTAAACTACTTTGGTGTGATATCAGGAGTTTGAATAAACTGGAACAAGTCTCAAGTGATGGATATTTCTCTTAAACCAAATCCACCTCAAACAATTTTCCTTTCATTCATTCATAGAGATAACCTACTTAGGCATCAGGATATGCTCTGATTTATCAAAACTAGTATCTGCAAACATGGATGTCATATTCAGACAGTGACAAAAAGACATGGAGAAATGCTGTTCACTACCAGTATCTTTATTGGGAAAGGTAGAAGCTATTCAAATGAATGTAGGACTGAGATTAATATCTATGTTTATCTTAATTCCACTTAAATTGTCTTCTTCAACTTTCACAAGACTAAATAGAGTCGTACAATAATTCTTATGGAATATGAAGACACAACAGATAGTCCATAAGCTATTCAAGAAATCATGGCCATATGGGTTGGTGGGATTATCTGATTTGTACTTATATCACATTGCTTTTCAATTAATTTTTTTAATAAATGGTTCCATCCCACCAACTCTTCCCAAGATCCAGTGTGGTTTGAGATCGAAGAAAAATTAGTTAAAATTAAATTAAAATTAATCGTCTCTCTCTCTCTCTCTGCACTTCCATTTTTAAAATGGTTGCCTGCAACTTTAAGGAAAAAATACATTTACCTCTTCTTGGAGTGGTCTTCAGAAAAAGCAAGTCCATTACCCTTTTAATTTCACCGACTCTTTCTATGCCAATCTGGAATAAACCCTGATTTAAATTTGCTGATAACTCAAAACTCAAATCCATTTGGCTAACCAAGGGCATATTAACCATAAGAGATGTTATTGAACTGACAAATTTAGCCTCCTTCACATGTCTTCATGATAAATACCAGTTACCAATAGAACAATGTCCTTTCTACAATAAGTTTCAACTCAAAATTATATAAGAACTGGGGAAATGTTGGCAGGCCACAAATAACATTTCACTTGAAGTGCACCTTAAAAAGTATGTTGGCCAAAAACATTTTGTGGGCAACACATACAATGGCTGAACTCCTTGATTTGTCCTACTGAATAGATCATAAAAGAAAAATGGGCTAAAGAGCTAAACACTTCCATTTCTTCTGACAGGTGGGATAATATATGGCATATTGTGCCCAGAATATATCCAGTTCTCTGTTTTTGTGTTTCTTTCAGAACAAAATTATAAACAGATATCGGACTCCTGAGCAATTGCATAAAGGATGCTATCACTGCTGCATTATATATCATCATCATACACAATTATCCACAAAAAGGGCTTCACATAAGTTCCTCAAGAGCTTTTGTCTTTGCAGGACACCTTTGGAGATTGAAGAGTTTTCCATCAGTTCTGTACCTTAAATTGGTGCCCTTTAGTAATTGTTCATTGCATAATTCAGAATGGCTGCAAAGAAGAGGCCAAAAGCGGTTCAGTGTCATCACACAGCCTTGTCTCAAGCCCATTAGATATGAGAAATGGTTTAGAAAGGACACCATGTGAGTGTATTTGACCAGTCACGTCTTCATGGAACTGATGTATGATAACAAATTTGGTGGAGCAGCCAAACTTTTCTAGAATTTGCCAGAGGCCATTTCTGCTCACATAGTGTCAAAGATTTTTTAAGATCCAGGAAGCATACAGTTCCATGTTTTGTTCAGTATATTTTGCCTGAATCTGTCTCACAACAAAAATCATGTCTGTGGTGCTCCAACCTGATATAAATCCACATTGGGTCTCTGGTAGAAACTTCTGATACAGTATTGACAAGCTGATTGAGCAAAATATGATTCAAGGATAGTCAATTCCAAATATACACTAGTGGCTAAAACTCTGAAATCCAGTGTTTGCTGCAATTTGGGTAGTATGAAATTTGGTATCTTGCTGTCCAGTATGAATTGTCTCTGTTGTAGTAAGTTGAATACTTAGTGTTCAACAATCAGATATTACATGCACTTTTAAGGGATGCTTTGTAACAATTAGTCTGTGTCAGGGGTGCTCTCTCTGTATGGTAAAGAACAACTCTTTCAAGAGATATGAAGGAAACCATGCTAATGAGGACCTCTTTTTTTTTCTTCACTATTTTAAACATACCATACAAAACAGTGTGGGAGAGACAAAGCAACTATAGCACTACATTGAGTATATGCATAAATTCAACAGAGACAAATAAGATCAGAAAAAATGCAAAGACAAACAGAAGATTTGCTGATATACCAGGAGAATATTTTACATATAACATAACGAAGTGAAACATTTCTATTTATGGAGTCTCCCAGTTGTTGAAGAATTACTCTGTTTACATTCCAAGAAAAGGAGCCAAACATATAGAAATCACTAGGCCCTGTATTATTATACATGAGTTTGTGCATTACAATTTAATCCCAGACCTTTCTGACTCAAGCACTCCTACCTGAATGTTTTTTATCTACTGTAGAACAGGATCTGATCCAACACCATTGATGTCAGTGGAAAGACTCCCATCAACTTCAGTGGTCATCAGATTGGGCCCCCTAAAAAGTATTTCACTGTAATCAGGAGATGAGACGATCCTGGTGTTTTTAACTAGGTAAACCCTTGCATTGGGATAGCCTTAGAATACTATTAAAGGGTGTAGAGGAAGTCTGCATCCAGGTAATTTAAAAATAAAACACAGGAAACAACCAGAATGGTCCTTCTTTTGGACATTCCCACCAGATATGGAAAAAAGTATTTTATTCCTCACATCCTCCCCAAACAATTAACTTTGAAATGTTATTTGAATGAGAGTTGTAGAGGTACCACTGGAATATCACTTTGTATGGTTTTATTTCATAGAAACATATTGAAGAAGCAGCTGTTCTTTTATGCTTAACACGAGGGTCACACTTAGGGAGTACACAGAAAGAAAACCTTGTATTTAATGCAAATCAGTGTTCAAGTAAATGCTGAAACAGGAAAAGAATCAGAAGCCGATATATAATATGAGATACTCATTACATCAACGGCTGAAAACTTAATTGTCCAACAGAAATAAAACAGGTTACGTTATAATTAGAGTTGGCAAAATCCTTTTGGTTTAATAATTTTGACATATAAGATGTTTATTTTAAGCATTTTTTAGATTATTGATTTAAATTTTCACAGTTGTGTGAAATTATGGGAAGAGGTCAGACAATTATTTAATGGCAGTAGTCAGTGAGATTCCAAAAGTGAAAGCTTTATAACCATTTAAACACAAATTGTCAACATCACATGTCAAAATGTACAAAATAAACAGCTTTAAATCAAACTGTAGGTTCTCAAGCAGCATTTTTCTTAGTTTGCCTTTGTAAATTTCAAGTATTATTGATGGAAATATTTTTTCATTGGTTTGTGCATGTACTGTGAAATCGACATTTACGACATTTACTGACATTTACCAAAAAAAATCAAATCCTTCCTAGTCTGGTTATAAAGTGTTGATAATAACATAATTTTTTTCATTACCACTAGAGGTGGTTGGGGGGGAAAAGGAACATTTGTCACAAAAATCTTCATGTAAAGTGGATCCCTATTTTTTCTTGCAAAAATTCAGAATTTTGCAACCACCTCTAATTCCATATAAGAGTGAAAACTAAGCAGTGTACCACATGAAACCCCCAGTGATACACACCTTCCAGGGCAATGTCCCAGGCAGATTTCCAGAGCAAAATGATGGAACTTTAGCAGACAGTCTGTTAAGCTGAGACAGAGGGAGAGACAGACCTTTGTAATATCCAAGCTCTTTGATCACTTAGTGTCCTATGGAACTAAAATCTAGATAGTGATTAGTCAATGAGCATTTATATTCAACTTAGCACTTTTGCCCTCTTTTTCTTTTTTGTCTGTGTGTGTGTCGTTTTCTCATTACATGCTAAATATATTTTTCTTTACTTTAAGATAACTGGAACTGAATGTTGTGACTGTTAACTTTTCCACAGCTGTGGAGCACTTCTTCTGACAGCTGACCTTAGGAGATACTGTCTTCTGACCTTTGTGGAGATGGAACTGACTTCTCAACTCAAAGGAGGTGGAAGCAGGAGTTAAGTAACACACTGGACTCCAACACAAATAAGGCTGCAAGAAAACTGGAATTAGCTAGTCTAGGCAAAGAAACTGCTGAGCGACATAGGGTGCCAGTCTTGGTTCAGGTACATTTTCAGCTATCCTGAACTAATGACTTCTCTAAATGGAAAATTCAATTTTTTCTGTTGATATATTTTAAGTTAAAATGTTATTGCTATCCCATGCACAAGAAGTATTGCTTTTCATCCTGCTTGGGAATGTGTCTGCACAAACAGAAAAATGCTCATAGTACAAGATACATGCATTATTATCCCCAACACACACACACACACACACACAGCTTCTTGTACACGGAATATGTACAAGACATTTTCATTGACTTATCACTGAATGCTCCCATGAGTCCAATGAAAGCATGGAAAATGTGACCAGATGTTTCAGTTTTGCCCTTGGTTGGGTAGCTGCTGACACCTTCTCTGTCCAAGATTCAGGTTTCTTTAGCACGTTTTATGTCTCAGAGACATAAGTTATTTTAAAGTAATTGACTGAGATGGTGTTTCTGGAATTAACAGAGGTGTGATTTGCATACACATCTGTTTCGCCATGAAGTACTGCAAAGTAAATATAATATCTAAACTTTAGCTGTTTACATCATGCTCTATGTTATATTTAATATGCTTCTAAATTAATACATTTTTGAAGCTAATAGATAAGAAAATAACTTAAGTGCCACTTACAAAAATTAACCTGCTAATTATCTGCATGATTTGGCTCTTTAGTTCCTGAATCAAAGACAGAAAGACACTAGCAAACCTACAACAATGGTGTCACGTTTTTCAGGCTTGTGAAGCACCTCGCCACCACCGCCCCTTAGCATGAGGAAGCCTTCTCTATGCCTACTGTGGGTCAATTACCCAATACCACCACCCTCTGGCAACACAAATATTACTCCCAGGCCTCCACAAGCCCTGCACTCTCTTTACATGTTAATGCTAGGCACCCTCCAACTCCCAAGCACTTGGAGCGTCCCCCTGGAGCATCCAGCCCCTGTCCCACTGAACACTCACAGAATTCTCTCTTCCACTACTCCCAAAGGAATAGTACACACTAGCTTACCAGTGATACCTCAAGATCCCCACCCCACTCAGCTCACAGTGCTTAAATTTGTTTACAGTGAAAGCCAGTAAACATTTATTTAACAAAGATTCAAGAAGAAGCAAGTAGAATTAATGGAAACAAATGGTTAACTATCTAGGGTGACCATATTTCCCAAAGGTAAAATGGGATACTGTTTAGGCTGAGCCCTCCCACCCCACCCCAGCCGCTCAGCCATGCCCTCCCTCACCCATGGGGCTGGCCCCAGCCACTCGCCTGTGCCTCTCCTCCCCACAGAACTGGCCTCAGCCACCCACCTGAACCCTTCTGGCTCCGGCGCCAAGCCGTCGCTGGTCGCTCGAACTCTGCCATCCCCCCACATTTCTCCTACCACACTGCACCCCACTTTTTTGACAAAATTGGCATTCATCCCATTTGCTCTTGCCAACTGATCAAGTTGGCAAAAGCAAATGGGACAAATGTCCACTTTTGCCAAAAAAAGTCGGGACAGCTGGGACAGGGCTTAGAAAAGGGACTCTCCCAGCCAGAATGGTATGTATACCTATCAGATACAATCATAACGTGCTCTCTAGAGCCTAAACTTATTTAGCCAGTTATTGTCATGTCACATAGAGCAAAAGCATCTTACAGCCAGACTTGGCTGTGATTGTCCATTCATGTCCTCTTGCCTCTTCAGTAGAAAAATCCCCGGTGTCTCTTTGCAATCCCAGATACAGCAAAACAGTCCTTTGATCTTATTCATAAGCAGGACACCCCCTAGCCGACTGTTGTTCCCTGTTGCCTCCCTCTAGTTTGTTGACCTTGCAATCTTTTAATTAGCACCTAGCTCTGCATGCAGATAGGCGTGCATTGTGAGATACCCAATGCACAGTACATATTTGACCAGACTAAGAGAGACAAGAATCTCTTATACCATGCCTGAACAAAAATTTGTCCAAGGCTGATCTTGATGACCTGCTTTTAACTTCAAGGCTTTAAGAACATAATTTCCAATATAGATACTGGAAATTTACTTAAGTATTATCCATACATACATTTTTGCAATGACTAAGATGATGAATGCATTTGTGGCTGTTGGTACAGACCTCACATCCCACCCTTTGGCACACTATTATGTAGACATCAGACCCAGGGGATCCCTATAAACCCTTATGCCCTTTCCCATGCGCTCTGCCAGTTGGCACTAAGAGGTTCTTCAGTCACAAAGGGTATAAACTGATTTTTTTCTATCCTGAGATGCTTAACACATCCCTGGTGGAACCGAGGATGGTTCATCTGCATGGCTCTATATAGCCTTGGCAGGCCAAATGGGCACTACTATCAAAAATCTCCAATCAAAGGTATATTGGGCACATGAGCACGTGAATTTCTGAAGTGCACCCATATGGATGTTAAGAACATAGAAGCATAAGAATGGCCATACTGGGTCAGACCAATGGTCCATCTAGCCCAATGTCCTGTCTTACGACAGTAGCCAATGCCAGCTGCTTCAAGGGGCATGAACAGAACAGGGCAATTACTGAGTGATCTATCCCCCATCATCCAGTTCCAGCTTCTGCCAGTCAGAGGTTTTGGGATACCTGGAGCATAGGGATGCATCCTGACCATCTCAGCTAATAGTCATTGATGGATCTATCCTCTAGGAACTTTTCTAAGTCTATTTTTTTTAACCCAGTTATATTTTTGACCTTCACAACAATCCCTGGCGACGAAATCCTCAGGCTGATTGTGCATTGTGTGAAGAAGTACTTCCTTTGGTTTATTTTATACCTGCTCCCTATTAATTTCATTGCGTGTCTCCTGGTTCTTGTGTTATGCGAAGGTGTAAACACTTGCCTATTTACTTTCTCCACAGCATTCATGATTTTATAGACCACTATCAAATCACTCCCTTAGTCATCTCTTTTCCAAGCTGAACAGTCCCAGTTTTTTAAATATTTCCTCACATGGGCCATACCCTTCATCATTTTTGTTGCCTTTTTCTGTACCATTCTATTATATAATCTTTTGAGCTGGGGCAACCAGAACTGCAGGCAGTATTCAAGGTGTGGACATACCATGGCTTTATACAGTGGCATTATGATATTTTCCTTCTTGTTATCTAGCCCTTTCCTAGAAGCACCGCCAGCTTTTTTGCCGCCCTAGGCAGTGGAAGGTCCCGCCCCTGAAATGCCACCCCCAACAGAGACGGCGGAAGGTCTCACCCCCGAAATACCGACGACGACAGGGGCAGCCGAAGATCCGGCCGCCGCGGTTGCCGCCCCTCAAATGTTAGCGCCCTAGGCGACTGCCTAGGTCGCCTAATGGGTTGCGGCAGCCCTGCCCTTTCCTCGTGGTTCCTAACATTCTGTTAGCCTTTTTGACTGCTGCTGCACATGGACTAGATGTTTTCAGGAAACTATCCACAATGAGTCCAAGATCTTTTTTAAGTGGTAACAGCTGATTTAGAACCCATCATATTGTATGTATAGTTGAGATTACTTTTTCCAGTTTGCATTACTTTGCAGTTATCAACACTCAATTTCATCTGCCATTTTGTTGCCCAGTCACCCAGTTTTATGAGATGCCTTTATAACTCTTCACAGTCAGCTTTGAATTTAACTATCTTGAGTGATTTAGTATAGTCTGCGAACTTCGCCAACCCTCACTATTTACCCTTCCCCTCCTCTCCTCTCTCCCCCAATCATGTTTGGATATCTTGAACAGCACAGGTCCCAGTACAAATCCTTACCCAAAGAAAAAGAGCTTTTTCTTCTTTTGTTTGAGGCAAGCCCAAATGAGCGATAATTAAAAAGTTCCTTTTTTCAGATATTGAAATCACGTGTAAATAAAACAACTCAAGCATAACAGACTTTTGTGCTCTGATGACACTCAAAATATGGATTTTATTAATAATAATTACATGATTGTGTATCAGTGAGGTTATAGGCCCAAATCCTTCATACAGGAACCTCACACTATTTTCTGTGCTTCACAGATGAGTTTTTAAACTGAGAAACAGCTTGCCTACTAATTACAAATTCCTTGTGTATTTGTGAGAGAGAAACTTCCCTTTTTTCCCCCTGTGTGTGAATCTGTCTGACACTGAAATGTGGAATGATGGTTTAATATCACATTTTATCATTGAAGTCATATATGAAGTTATGGAACTAAAACATCTCCTATAGTATATCACACTTATATAAAGACAGGATTGATTAAATCTGAGACGCTATAGAGCAAATCAAGGCTATGTAAAGTGTTTGGGACACAAAATTCATGACTAGAGTCATCTTAAAGGAACTTTCTGTTGCTAGGGGACTAGCCACAAAGGATGTGGTGTTTTCATTTTATATAAAAGTGTTGATTAATTAACATAATTAATAAACCATGAACAAAGTTATAAAATATAGCTCATATTAAAGACCAGGTGAATGATCTAGGTTCAGATCCAAAGCCCATTAAAGTCATTGGGAAGAATCTCACTGACTTCAGTGGGCTTTTGTTCAGGTCCTTAATCTATATGTTGATTAGCTAATGTGAAGTGTAAATCTTGAAGGTAAACCTAACCAAAGTTCGTCATAAGAGCTTACGAGCGACGAAAGCTTATTAAGCTTGATTAGAACTATACAGTAACACAGCTCAGAAGTACAGTCGAAGTCATTCCAGCATATAACTCAAATAAATCTAAAGAAACAGGTACTCATGTAAAAATTGAATATGTAATACAGTTGTTTCATCCTGTTGGTATAGAGCTGAGCTATAACTATAGGAAAACATATTACTCAAATGACTTTTATACTAATGTAAAATGGACTGATTCAATCGGTTTATAAAGCATTAGAAGATCTGGAGCCCCTTTACATACAGATCAGGAAAATTCAAAATGAACATTTCAGCAAAGAAATAAAGTGGAAACTTCATAGAAGAGAAAACTTCAGTCAGAGAAGATATACAGTACTCTGCACAGTCCACTAAGGAGGTCAGACCTCCTCCAGACAGAGAAGGCCCAGTGTTTAATTTGTAATGCCAGGGCTCAAGCAATTTTTTTACATTCAAAACTGATGGAGCAAGCCTAGAGGTCCCAGGGTTATGAGCTGCCAAGCCTAGAGGTGCCGGGGTTCAGCCCTGGCACACACAAATTAAGCACTGAGCAGACCTTACTGAAGGTTTACAATGATCACACAGCTGTGGATGTCAAAACAGGAGACTCCAGAAAAGGATGTGCTGAGCAGGTGGTCCATTGGTTGCTTAATCACTGAAATTCTGGAAGTCAAACTTGAAATCTCCTCAGTATCTTGACAAGTACGATCTTCACAATGATGTGAAGATTTATGGACCTTGGGTTTTGAGAACAAACCCCACAGCAATATTTGCAATTACAAAAATGAAACCACAAATGAGACAACATGTTTTCTCATTGGACTGTAAAAAGATGATGCATGAAACACAACCTGTACTCTGATTAGCCCACATCAGTTCTTCGTACAAGGCAATGATTTTAATACCAAATAGTCCACAACAGTTTTTTTGTAAAGGGAGCCAGGTCCATCAACCATATATCAAAACTGAATGAAAAAAAGCTTAGTGCTTCTTTAACAAATCACTTCTCACAACCAAACAAACAAACAAACAAAAAAATATCCCAGGTTCACAGAATGGGAAATAGACAGTTCAGTCTGTGAGCTGTCCACCAATCATCCCACCTTAGGGGACAACCAAAACTTATTCTTCCTATCTTGAGAGACCATCCATTGCAAACTATCACACCACCCTGAGGAATTTAGCCTCACAGTGGTTTCACTCCATAAACAAAAGGGAGTTATTACCTTTTACCTGATGATTACTTGGATATTCTAAGTTAAATATTTATAGAAAAGTATATACATGAGATAAAAAGCTGTAAATGACATATATTGCATATATTATTATTATTTATAGTGCTAAAATGTGCTACAGCAAATTGAAAGAAAGTCTGCATCCAGGGTATTCAGATAAGGTGATGGGCCTACATAAGTACATAGATATATAAGATTAAATTAGACTTCATATAGAAAAATGATGAGGGATAATTAACAGTATGCAAATGATTAAGTGAAGGTACATGGCATGCTTTGCTAGTTCCAATTCTTAGTTTAAATCAGTTTTCTGTAGTGTGGTTGGGCAGTTGGTTGGTTTTTGTGGCAAACTGTTAACAATTATTTCTGGAAATGACTAGGGTTTACAGGTCTCTGGATGGGTCACACTCATCACTAGGGACGCCTCCTCCCGGCACCTCTTGGGATTAGTTCCTTCCATGTGCTGCGTCCTCCTCTGGCAGTCTCTTCACCTGTCTCTGAAACTCCCGGTGCGCTTTCTTTTCAATTTATCCCTCCAGCCAGATCATCATGTGTGTTTCTCCCTTCTGGGATAAACTGTCCCAGTCTGCTCTCCACTGCCTAGTCTGAGCCACTTCTCCCGTGGCTGGTAGGGAAACCCAGGCCCACCTTCTACTTCAAGTTCTAGCTCAGCAGCCCTCTCATCAGGTCTGCATAGCCCATGCCTTGCTGCTTTTCCCCTGAGCCTTTCTGATTCTCGCTTCCCCTCTCTGGGTTTGCCAACACAAACTGCTTCCTTCCAGGGAGTAACTGTAGATTACCCTCTATAGTCCCAAACCCACCTCCCATCTCTGAGGGAGTGACTGAAGACTATCTCCCTGCAGCCCCCTTCTGCTCTCGGCTCCTGGACTTTATACAGGCTCCTCCTGTCCCTGTCCAGCTGACCCTCACCTAATTAATCCCTGCTTCCTGGCCCCTCCTCCAGGTGCAACCTGAGCAGTTAATTGGCCCATCTGGCCAAATTAACCCCTTCAACTCTTGTGTGTGGTTGACACCTCGTGATTCAAATTTTCATACATATTAAACCAATTATTAATCGTTAACTCAGAACCAGTCAGCTAGGATCCAGGATTCTTCATTGTGCTAAAACACTCTCGTTTTCTGAGCAGCAGGACCTTGGGGAACCCTGATTAACTGGGGAGGTTAGGTTTATTTCCCTGGAATATTCCTGTACAGAGGGCAATGACAGGAAGGTTTCCTCTCTAAAAAAAAGATATGCAGAGAATGGCATCTCTGTGCATGGTAACTGATCAATATATGAATATGTACTCTCCTGAGTATGCTTTAGTATGCAAGAGTTCTCTCTTCTATATTGTATGGGTGTGGGGACCATTCAGCGTATAGTTCTCTCTCCTACCACTTGTAGAATGACCATCTGATTTCATGAGAGGCTATTTCTGATAGTATGTATTAAATTTTAAATTAAAAAAATTACATTAAATTTATTCATTGTACTTTGACAGATGCTCCCAAATCACTAGGCAAGTTAATACTTGAAAAAATATGTCCTGCAATAACTAAGGATAGAATTAAGCCTTAACTTAGCAGTTTCTTGTTCCTTTGTGTTTTTGTCTAATTTCCAAACTGGAACAAAACCAAATTTTGGAATGTGGAAATCCTCCATGAAATGGAATTACCTTTGTCCATCCAGCTCCGTGTATAAGCTCTATGCTAGAAGGCATAAAGGGAAGAAAATCTCTCTGCTCCCCCTATAGGAGAAAGGGGAAACGATAGCTCTAGCAGCCTTGATTGACATATAATTTTACCCAGTTTGGTTCTATACAGTGTTTTATGATGTATTCTTCATGTGCTGCTTTGAAAATTTCATTAAAGGGCGATTGTAAATGTATTTGTGTAAGTGAGAAGAGTCTGTCCAAGAGACTTCAGGATCTGTCCAGGGATATTGCTTTGGGTTTCCTGCCCAGAGGTTCTAGAGCAGTGATACTCAGACTGAGGCGCGCAAGCCGCAAGTGGCTCTTTAATGCTTCTCCTGCGGCTTTTTGCAGCACATGATATTAAAACACTATGTGATTTAATTATTAACCCATCTAAGTTATTAACCAATCAGGATGCTTTTACTATGTGATTAACCAAGTGTAGCTGATAAAGTAATAATACTTGGTCAGTCATTTTGCTGTGAGAATATGAAATATTTCCCGTTTAAATATGAATATATAGTATTATAGTAAATGAAACAATGAATTCACACTACTGTTGCTCTTTTGGGTAACGTTGATCACTAATTTTGCTCCTGAACCACTGAGGTCTGAGCATCACTCTTTTAGAGCTTGTGTAGAGTGGACTTTGTGAGCCCAGATGACATCACAAACCTGACCTGGCAGAATAAGGGTATGTCTACACTACGAGGGTAATTCGATTTTACTTAAATCGAAT
>NW_020664393.1:39390751-39409953 GCF_002925995.2 Terrapene triunguis
TATAACGGCGCTAAAGTCGACATAAAAGCCTAGTGTAGACCAGGCCTAAGATTGGAGCAGGAAGTTATTGGAGGGACACTTCACTGCACTGCAGCAGACAGGCTGAGAAAAGCTTCTTCTGGTACCATCATGCCCATGGATTCATGAGTGAAGTTAAGCTGGGAGGTAATTGTTTGGGAATAAGGGCTCTGGGATCCCAGGATGCCAGGCATTTAACTGAGACTCTGAGGTAAGCCATATCCCTCATACACTGGGTTTTGCTAATTTAATTTTATTATGTAAATATGGTTACCTTGTTTTCTCAAATAAAAGATATTGATGGTTTCATATTCCCAGGACTCCTGAGAGCTTCCAGGTGGGGAGACAACACTTGGAAAAGTGACCAGGGGATTCCATTTTGAGTTCCTAAAGCCTGGGAATGGATAAGTTTTTACATGTGAGTTTGAGCCAAATATTTATTTATTGTAATGAACTTGGTCTTTCCTACTGGTAATGGTGCCTGGCTGAAGAGTTAGGTTTCTGTGTGTGCGGAGGGGGGGTTTCTAGTAAGTATTTTGATTTGGCATTAACTAGTGATAACTGTGTGGAAGGAATGCACACAGAACTTTCTGCCAAGTTTGTGTTGCTTTGGCTAAATCAGAACTCCTGAAATAAAACAAACTCCAGAAAGGGTTTTGTGTGTTTAAACTTGAACCTCCTGTGAAATGTGTTTCTCTGACTAGCTAACCAAACAGAACTTTCCAGGTCAGAAATTTTAACATCTGTGCCCCATATTTTCGGAGAAAGAGTCTACCTTTCTCTCAGCAGGAGTCAGTGAGTCCTGTACATTTGCAAACTTTGTGTGAAGAAGATTGATGCTCTACTTTACCGCAATGCGCCCTGAGGAAATGAAGTAAGTGTGGAGGAGGGGAAGAGAGCCATTTCTTTATTACCCTGGAGTTCTAGATAAAAAGTCCTTGAGTGGAATTAGATTTTGTAAGCAAAAGTGGGGTCTTTCTAAAATGTCCATAGGAAGATCACAATTTAAAATCTAGTCTAATAATATTAGGCAACATTTTTGCAAAAGATTCAGCTCCCTATAAATGACATGTTTCCCATGGCTTGCAAAGGGGTGTCCCCTTCCTATGCTGTATTCAGGCCCCAATCATGCTCAAGTCTAAATGACTGCATCTTGAGAAATGGGTAAGGAAGCTGCACATGTATGTACACACTAAAGTTCCTTTTGGATATATTTCTTCCCTTGTTCCCATTCTCTCTCTCGTTCTGTGTTCTGTCACCACAAGAGGAAACAATGATGCATTATCATATAATGTCAAGACCTGTGATAACCAGTCACCAAAAGTGGTGATCTTCTCCTTCTATTCTGATGTGCTTTAAAGTATGAAAACTGACCATTCTTTTGAGACCTATCACTGTTTACTGAGTCCATGGTTCACTAACATAGGTTTAGCAAAAGCCCTCATTAGACTTGTTCTCTGGTCAGCTAAGTTTATTTAATTTAAACTCCCAAAGAGAGTATTAACCATGCTACCTACTACAGACTGTCTTTCATTATTATTATTATTGTAAGAATGCCTGGAGACCATGCACTGGATGGAGGAGATATGATAGAGCACAGGTCATGCAAGTTACAAAGTGAATTCTATTCATAATACTGTTTGTAGAGGCATCTGAAAATGACCCTTCCTTTACTGTGAAGTACTAAGTAGACTCTCACTGGGCACAAAGGAAATTGTTGTAAGTGAAATGCATGTGACGACCTCTCTGTATACAAAAAGCTGCCGGTGTGTGGACAACATGTACTAAAATCCCTGGAAATTTGTTTCATTTAACTTTACATGCAGGACATACTGGTATGATATGCACTGCTTTGTTGGAAAGGTGCAGTTCAATGTGACAAGGGATTCTGTACAAACAATATAGTCGGGTTTCCAGTTTGTTGTGTCTCAATGACTCCATGTCAAAGTTGTTGTTTATAAATAGAAAGATGGGGGTTTTTTTTAACTCCAGTCAACCTGGTATTTTTCTGTGTTATTTCTGGCTCAAGCACCGTTGCCAGTAATAAAGATACTGCAGGCCAAGTTCTTCCTAAGACACATCAGTGCACTCCCCCGGGAACTTATTTAACAATTCTGTTGTGATAAGAGTCAGAATAAAATCCATCTCAGTCTCTCTCAGCTATGTTGGCTCTGCAGTGCTAACAGCAAGAGTAAAAAGTAGTAAAAAATAATAAAAATCTTCGTTGTGTCAACTGACAAAGATAGGTATAAGCCTGAATACATGACGGGAATGAAATTGCTTAGTAAGAGGGACCATTTTTACACAGTGACTCTCCCCAGGAAACGTGCACTTTAAGACAGGAATTGTGGTAAGCTTGGATCAGCAATAAGAAAATGAAATTCAGAATTGCTCACTTTGTGCTCTAAATGATAAGACTCAAAAAGCAACACACGATCTGCACCACTAACCCAAGCAGGACTATCAAGTACCCGATAGGAAGAGAGACCTTTTGACATACTGGGACCTTTTAAAAATCATCTTCTTTATCCTGAGGCTATTTATCTCCGCCACCATAAAAATCTCATTTAATTAGTCACAAAAGGAGAAGGGCCTAACATAATTGTCACAGAGTAACTGAAATTAACCAAATTCTAGTAAAGGGGGAAACTGACTGATAAATGGTATAACCCAGAAAAGAACTTCTCTTTTCTCCCCATTTTATACAAGTAGAACATATGAACAGGCTGATCAAAGGAAGTCCACAGTAGGAAACAATGAATCCAAACCTTGAAAAGAGGCCACCGGGGAAACATAATTTGCATAAAAAACAATATGACATTCCGCGGTTGGCACAACACAGTTTGAGGTACTGAATATTTAACACCATGTAACAATTCAATTTAAGACTAAGAACAGTACAATTTGATGATAAGCAATACTCATGATGGGGTAAATAAACAAAACTGGATACAAATCTTGTGGGAGTGGTAAATAATGAAGAGAAAAAGTCACTGATTCAGAGCGATCTGGATTACTTGGGAAGTTAGGCACAACCAAACAATATGCATTTTGATATGGCTAAATGTAAATGTATACGTTTAGAAACAAAGAATGCCAAGCTGTATTTACAAGATTGGGAACTCTATCCTGTAAAGTAGTAACTCTGAAAAAAGATTTGGGGGTTGTGGCTGATAATCAGCTGAACATGAGCTCCCAGTACAATGCTTTGGCAAGGGGAAAGGCTACTGCAATGCTGGGATGCATAAATGGAGGAAAACTCAAGTAGTAGTATTTTAACTCTGAATTTCACTCTGGTTTAACTGCTGTTAGAATATTCTGTCCAGTTCTGACCTCCACAATTTAAGAAGGATGTTGATAAATTGGAGAGAAGAGCAAGGAGAATGATTAAAGGAATAGAACACATATCTTACAGAGATAAACTAAATAGACTGAGCTCCTTGAGTCTAGCAAATGAAAGGTTAAGGGGTAATTTGATCACTCAGACGTTTCTCAAGTATTGACAAATTAGAAACTACCAACCATCCAAGTAGTTTTATTTCATATTATTTGTTAAAATTACCACCTTTTCACTAGAAGCATAATGACTGCTTAAGAATATTACAGTTTGAAAATTAAAGTACTTCTGTAGATTTCATGTTTTTATATAGATTTCTTTTTTAAGATGAGAAATTTGGGGCCAAATTCCCAACCTTTCTATGGCCCTTTGAGCAACTATAACACCTCAAAGGGTCATAAAGCAGTTTTCCCAGAAACCAGCCATGAGCAAATAGGCTTGCATGTTGTATGGATTCCTGACACCTACTAACCACCTAATAAATATTGCTATTCTCTATTTGAGGAAAAAACAGATGTTAGCACATATTGTGATAACTCTCTTTCCATTCCTCTAGTATCACTGGAGAATGTTAAACAGAAGCTATCAAAGTTGGACATTTTTAAATCAGCAGGTCCAGCTAACTTGCATTCAAGAGTTTTAAAGAGCTGGCTGAGGAGCTCACTGGATCATTAGTATTGATTTTCAGTAAGTCATGGAGCACTGGGGAAGTTCAAGAAGATTGGGAAAAAGCTAATGCTGTGCCAAATTTTTAAAAAGGTAATGGGGATGACCTCGTAATTATAGGCCTATCAGCCTGACATTGATCCTGGGCAAGATAATGGAGTGGCTGATAGGGAAATCAATTAATAATGAATGAAATGAGGGTAATGTAATTAATGCTAGTCAACATGGATTCACGGAAAATATATCCTATCAAACTAACTTGATATCTTTATTTTTATGAAATTACAAGTTTGGTTGATAAAGGTATTAGTGTTGTAATATATGTAAACTTCTGTAAGGCATTTGACTCGATGCCGCACATTTTAATTAAAAAACTAGAATGATATAAAATTAATATGGCACAGATTAAATGGATTAATAACTGGCTAATTGATAGGTCTCAAAATGTGACTGTAAATGGGGAATCATCCTCAAGTGGGTCTGTTTCCAGTAGGGACCCCCAGGAATCAGTTCTTGGCCCTGTGATATTTAACGTCTTTATCAATGACCTGGCAGAAAACAAACTCATCACTGATAAAGCTTGCAGGTGACAAAAAAACTGGGGGAGTGGTAAATAATGAAGAGCTGATTCAGAGTGATCTAGATCGCTTCATAAACTGGGTTCAAGAAAACAATTTGCATTTTAATATGGCTTAATGTCAATGTATGCACCTGGGGACAAAGAATGTAGGCCATGCTTACAGGATAGGGAACTCTATCCTGGGAAGGAGTGACTGAAAATTATTTGGGGAGTCCTGGTGGATAATCAGATGAAGATGAGCGCCCACTGTGATGCTATGTCCAGAGAGTTTACTGTGATCCTTAGATGCATAAACAGGGGAATCTAAAATAGGAGTAGAGAGGTTATTTTACCTCTGTATTTATCACTGTTGTGGCTACTGCTGGAATACTCTGGCTAATTCTGGTGCCCACAAGTCAAAAAGAATGGTGATAAATTGGAGAGGGTTCAGAGACGAGCCACAAGAATGATTAAAGGATTAGAAAACATTCCTTATAGCGATAGACTTGAAGAGATCAGTCTATTTAGCTGAACACTAAGAAGGTTAAGGGGTGAGTTGATTACAGTCTATTTACGTTCATAGGGGACAAATATTTAATAATGGGCTCTTTAGTCTAGCAGAGAAAGGTATAACTCAATCCAATGGCTGGAAGTTGAAGGTAGACAAATTCAGGCATAAATTTTTAACAGTGAGGGTACTTAATCATTGAACAATTTACCAAGGGTCATGGTGGATTTTTCATCACTGGCAATTTTTAAATCAAGTTGGATGTTTTTCTAAAAGATATACTATAGGGATTATTTGGGGGACATTCTATGGTCTGTGCTATACAGGAAATCAAATTGGATGACCACAGTTGTCCCTTCTGGACTTAGTATCGAAGAATCAATAAAACCAGTTACTCCACAGAGATTAAAAAACTGGGGGTGGAGGGATGGAAATTAAAAATATTAGAAACTCACTTTACTGTGTAACATTTGAAGCTTAATTCACTTGATGACTTTGAATAAGAATAACAACAGGGACCTAAGTTCACACACACACACACACACACACACACACACACAGTATTTGGTGGATGAACAAGACCAAAAGCAGGTTTTGCAGTGGCATTAATGGGTGACCCCTATTCTGAACAGGGTGTGAAAGTACAATCTCTGCCCTGAAAGCATACAATCCAAGGCTACTGAACAACTTCCTAAAGATTTGCCTGTATTTTTGTTTAAAGGGGAGGATCAAAGAAAGGAGCAAGTTGAGGGGTAGGGTTATGTGTGAGTGCTTTCTCTTACTATATGCTTTCTCTTACCAAAACTGGGCCCTAAATCTTGGGTGAGGCCTCTACTATTGTAATCCAAATAATAAACAAGGGTCTATGACGACCAGAAGGGGAAAAAAAGAGAAAACAAGCCACAAATGAAATTTTAGTGAGTATGTTTTCCATTTTTAGGGCTGAGACTCACAGGCCTGTTTTGCACCCAAAGGAAATATCACAGTTGATGCAGTGTTTACAAAGCATTGTCTGTATTTTCTCTCTTCACTGGGTTTCAGGGTTATTCATTTCCCACTCCATTTGCAGCTTGCTTCTCTGATTCAGTGGGGTTTAAAAAGTTCAGGAAACAGGAAAATGTGAATAGATGTCTGCCATCAAGAACTAATGAACTATGCAGCGGGTGGTACCACCTATGCTACCTGTCTAAGTCAAGACCTAACATTAAAAGCCAGTTTTGGATGAGATAGAAGAGAATTACAGAGAAAAGCCTTTTGAAAATCACTCAGCAAAAGCAAGTTCCAATTCCTGTGTGCTAGTTATCTGGACAGCTGCACTGTGTATCAGTCACTGTTGACCCATCCACCAAACACACAAAAGGATAAATCCTTCTCACCAATTACAACAGAAAACCAGAGTAACTCCAATGACATCAGTAAAGTTGCTCCTCAAGATTTTCACTAAGAGTGAATTTTGCCTAGTATGCCATTGTTTAGCTGGGGGAGTGAGGGGTGTTAACAAGAGAAAGAAACACCCAGAAAGAGAGGGAGACAAAGAGAGAACACATCTCCCAGTTAAGTAGAAGCCTTTTTAATGTGCTACTCACTGGCCTTCTTTTATCTCCTTTCCATGTGTTTCCATATTTCTGTAATTCCTTCTATTTATTACAGTGCATCAGTGGTGCTATAATACTAAAGTGACAAAAAATATCATAGTGCAGACCCAGGAAGTCTTTTGCATGAAAGTAAGTTTGGCTATGAATATCTGACCCGTGCTTTTTCAGGCACCAGCCCAAATATATACTGTTATGACTAAGGGTAGGAATACATACACATTGAAGAGATTGGAGGTCAATGGTGTGACATGTTCTATGCAGTCTATTTAACGTTGTTGTTTTTTTTAATGTGGGGCAACAACTTACACATACTGTACCACTTCTCACATTTCACTTGCATTTGGTTCTTCCCTATCCTCATAAATAAAGCTATAGAAGCATCATTGCCAATACACTCCCCACCCTTTCCCTTGAAAAATACCATAATTTCAAAGCTAGAGAAAAGAATTACACGATGAAACAGTTCTATGCACTGTAGTTGTAGCTGTGTTGGTCCCATGATGAAATAGATCATTTCATAAAACAGCTGCTTTTAATGTAGCACATTAACTTCTGTGTTGTCCCAGAAAAAGTGCCATTCAACTAGAATCATTTGTCAGACAGTAAGTGAATCAGTTCCATGGTATCAGAGGTCTCATGCTGCCTCATAATAGATGTCTGGGTGATGCATTCATTTTCTCTAAAGTGATTTTTTTATGAATGCAAAACACTTCTTTGCAGTAATCTGGCCCTATTACCTGGGCAATATTTGTTGCGATGTCATAAAGTGTCCATAGCATCTGTCAAAAAATGTGGCTGTATTTTGAGTAATTTGAAAGGGAAAAAAACATTAAGCAATAATTGTTCTGGAGAAGCAGCAGCCCCTTGCTTTTTATAAATACACCACTTGCTATCTGTCATCCTGGTCATTTTTTCTGTTTAACACACACAGCAACATCTTGTGGGATTCTTAGAACAGGTGGTTCATGGTGGGCTCTGGGAATTGAGATTCCTGCTTTTATTTTTCAGAGGGAGACAAAGAAGACATCTTAATGAAGGACAACTGAGCACAACACAGAAGCTAAGGGAGTTGGGGGGGGGGAGGGAAAGATGCCCTCAGATGCAGTCTACATTGTGAATTCTGTTGTAAAATATGATCCTTTTTAGTTTCTGATCAGATAGATCTTCAAACCTTGTCTTTTTTTCCCTGCTGCAGGAAATTCTTTGCTGATCCTGAGCTGTGATGATTATTTTCCCCAGCTGTTGCCTTTTTAAGCTTCTGAAAAAGATGACTTTCAACATATAAATTGCCTGCATCAAAAGACATTCTGATGCAAGAGCAGAACTTCTTATTGTTGTGGGGTTTTGGTGTTTTATGGTTTTTTTTATTTTTCTTCCCAATTACAAAATGATTTTTCTGCCCAAAAGAAAATGCACAAAAGCTGGAAAAACCAATTACCGGCCCTTGAGAAGGGCTTTTTAAAAAGTTCTGCACCTTTGGTGATCTCATCAAAATGTTCATGTTTTGGGCTCTTGGTTTTTCTCCTCCCCTTTTGTGTTGGTTTTTTGTTTGGTTAGTTTTTTGACTGCATCTCTACAAATAGGTCTGGGAGTGGGGAAGCTGCACAGATCCCTGGAGGAAGACATTAGTACCCTTGTACAATCCTTATGCTTTTATATCTGTGGAGAAAGAAGTGGTTCAGGACTATTTAGAAAAGCTGGACAAGCATAAGTCCATGGGGCCAGATGCACTGCTAAAGGAGTTGGCGGCTGTGATTGCAGAGCCATTGGCCATTATCTTTGAAAACCCATGGCGATCGGGGGAGGTCCCGGATGACTGGAAAAAGGCTAATGTAGTGCCCATCTTTAAAAAAAGGGAAGAAGGAGGATCGGGGGAACTACAGCCCATTCAGCCTCACCTCAGTCCCTGAAAAAATCATGGAGCAGGTCTTCACAGAATCAATTTTGAAGCACTTAGAGGAGAGGAAAGCGATCAGGAACAGTCAGCATGGATTCACCAAGGGCAAGTCATGCCTGACTAACCTAATTGCCTTCTATGATGAGATAACTGGGTCTGTGGATGAGGGGAAAGCTGTGGACGTGTTATTCCTTGATTTTAGCAAAGCTTTTGATACGGTCTCCCACAGTATTCTTGCCAGCAAGTTAAAGAAGTATGGGCTGGATGAATGGACTATAAGGTGGATAGAAAGCTGGCTAGATTGTCAGGCTCAACGGGTAGTGATCAATGGCTCCATGTCTAGTTGGCAGCCAGTATCAAACGGAGTGCTCCAAGGTCGGACCTGGGGCCGATTTTGTTCAATATCTTCATTAATGATCTGGAGGATGGCGTGGATTGCACCTTCAAGAAGTTTGTAGATGACACTAAACTGGGAGGAGTGGTAGATATGCTGAAGGGTAGGGATAGGATACAGAGGGACCTAGAAAAATTAGAGGATTGGGCCAAAAGAAATCTGATGAGGTTCAACAAGGACAAGTGCATAGTCCTGCACTTAGGACGGAAGAATCCCATGCACTGCTACAGACTGGGGACCAAGTGGCTAGACAGCAGTTCTGCAGAAAAGGACCTAGGGGTTACAGTGGACAAGAAGCTGGATATGAGTCGACAGTGTGCCCTTGTTGCCAAGAAGGCTAACGGCATATTGAGCTGTATAAGTAGGAGCATTGCCAGCAGATCGAGGGACGTGATCATTCCCCTCTATTTGGCATTGGTGCGGCCTCATCTGGAGTACTGTGTTCAGTTTTGGGCCCCACACTACAAGAAGGATGTGGAAAAACTGGAAAGAGTCCAGCGGAGGGCAACAAAAATGATTAGGGGGCTGGAGCACATGACTTATGAGGAGAGGCTGAGGGAACTGGGATTATTTAATCTGCAGAAGAGAAGAATGAGGGGGATTTGATAGCTGCTTTCAACTACCTGAAAGGGGGGTTCCAAAGAGGATGGATCTAGACTGTTCTCAGTGGTAGCAGATGACAGAACAAGGAGTAATGGTCTCAAGTTGCAGTGGGGGAGGTTTAGGTTGGATATTAGGAAAAACTTTTTCACTAGGAGGGTGGTGAAGCACTGGAATGGGTTACCTAGGGAGATAGTGGAATCTCCTTCCTTAGAGCTTTTTAAGGTCAGGCTTGACAAAGCCCTGGCTGGGATGATTTAGTTGGGGATTGGTCCTGCTTTGAGCAGGGGGTTGGACTAGATGACCCCCTGAGGTCCCTTCCAATCCTGATATTCTATGATATGTAAAGACCCAAAATGTTCTTGTTGCTGCTACTGGTTCATTACTTCTCCATGTGTATCCTGCTCTGCTATGTCAGCCTTTCTCAAGGCAGCCTTGGACTTCTCTTCACCCTCTCACCTGGTAGCACAACTACAAACAGGAATTTAAAAATTAACAACAGTCTTAAGGACACAAACAGCATATTGTCCATAGCACCCGCTCAGCGGGTAAAGGCCTGGGGCTGTGGGCAACAGCAATGGCATGCGGTTTCATTTTTAAAGGGGGGGGGAGATGAAAAGGGTGGGAATGGCAGAAACCTCCGTAGGTGGAGAAAAAGAGGAGAATGAAGAAAGTGGTAATCTTTAGGCAAAGCTGCTTCTTCCAAAAACATGCAAGACTGGAACAGATTCCCTGGCCCATTACAGCGGACTTCAACTGTCACCAATGTTCTATGCTTTTGCTTGCCCTTATTCTCTACTCCATTGACTTCTGCTTCTCCGTGCTGCATTGTAGCAGAATTAATTTCCTGAATTCATAAAACACGTAACCCTGCTACTGCTATCCTTGGCTGATTGATGTGATGGAGCAGCATGGTACCCATGCTACCAACAGGTACCGCTATTTTCAGTTCACCAGTAGAACTTTCTGTTCTTGTTTTAATACTGGTCTAGCATCAGAAGAAAACTCCACTCTTTAGACACTCACACAGCAAAGTAACTTTGATTAATGAAATGCCTCTGATGTGTTACCCTTCTGGACATGCTTAAAAAAAAATCTTTTATTCTACCACTGGCATTTCAGAAGTTTTGGGGATAATAGCAGAAGGAGCTAGAGGCTGCTTGGATTTGGTCTCAGATTTGTTGTGTGTGAAGGCATTTGAGAGAGAATCTATAAATTGATATTTGTGTATTTGGAAATGTAAATTGAAATTCTGTATGTCTACATTTTACAGTTTTAATTATATTTTTAACATTTTAGAAGGCTCATACAGCTGTGGTCAGACACAAGATAAACTGACAAAATAAAAATTGAATTAAAGGATAGAATCTAGTTCATAGTCTCTAACAGTACACCACCTTTGGACTGTAGAGGCTAAAGCAGTCCCCAATATAACAGACAGTCCAGGACTGCTCTATAGCTTGCAATACAAGCCAAAATTCTCTGATGTGGGCAGGGACATAAAAGGACTGTGGCAGATGGGAGAATTCCTGTATATCATGGGTGCTGTTAAAACAACATTTACAGCTCATGCTAGTAAAACTAGACACAGCAATTGAGGTATTTCCCAATCCAAAGAATACCCTGGTGTTGAAATTGTTCAGTTTTTTAATTGTGCAATAACTCTTCGTCAGAAACTTGAGCTGGAGGAAGACAGAACCAACTATCAACCCAACTACTGTATAATGAACCCCCAGGCTCCTCTAACCTGTCAAATCCTCTTTGCCCTTCTGGAAATTGGTCCATTTCTCATCTCTGTTCTTTGTAAGTTATTCCATTCATAGCTTTCAGGATTCCAAAGCCCAAATGTGCATCAGAGCAAGAAAACTCCAAAATAATGAACATAAAATATTTTAACTAATACAGGAGGAAGTGTCCATGCTACATGAGGTTCATTATTTTACCATAATACCCCATCAGCACTACAGCATTCCTAGGTATTTTGTTAATCAGTTCAATGGTGCCAAGCTAATCCTCACTATCAATTTACCAAAAAGCTCTGTATAAAGAGACCTATACCCCATTGAGTCATTTAGCATCCCAGACAGATTCCTGACATCATTTGGTCAATAAGTTAGTCCTATAGTATCTTATTAAAATGGCAGTTGCTGCTATTTTGTTTTTGTTTTTAAATGTCAACTTATTACACTACTTCTAATAGCAAAAAATAGGTCTATAATCACAACTAACTCATCCTACTGATTTACAATACGCTAAATATACAATAGGAACCCAACTGTCCTGATTTCCTATAGCACTCATAGGAACCAGCACTCATCAAACCCTACATTTGTACTTCACTGTGGTTCAACAAAAACCCTCTGTAAGTCATTCACCATTCAGTAGCTACACTGAGTTATCACATGAGCAGCCATTAATCAAGCTGACAGTCTCAATACAACAAGCCCCGTTGAGTGCCCTTGAGTTTGTGTCAACATGAAATAGATTACTTAATGGATATCTGCCTGAATGAATCCAGGCACTGTACTTAAATATAAGCCTTACTGTACATACTATGGCAGATCCACCAAACAGAATATCTTCACCATCTTATTCCCTACACAGCAAGACCGAGTTTTTGTCTACCTTTCTGCTTTGAGTTAAATAAGTCTTTTATTATTAATTATTATTATTCAGAGAAAAAAGAACCACAGCTCATAATGAAAGGCTACCATTCACATGGTAAGCTTGTTAAAGCCATTTGAAGTTTGTCTTCTGCTACCGCCTGTAGTATTGTAGCTCTTACGTACAGTTCCAAACCCTAACTGAAGAAATACTGGGTCTGATTGTCTCTTGTGGAAAAGACCTGCCCGGCGACACAGGGGTAGAGAGTACTGTTGGAAAGCTTATCATGGCTCACTGATTCTTTGCCTGGCTCCATACCACCACCAGAATAAGTTACACCAGCATAGGGCTGCCCTAACCTACACCAAATGGCTACAGTTCCAAGGGAACCCAAAACCAGCTCGTGAAAATCACTTTCCCAATGCCCCCTTTTGCCAAGAGATGCATGGAAGCTGGTGTAGTTACAAGGCTGTGTTGGCTCTATGCTTTCTGGAGAGATGCTGGCAGCATAAAGAAAGCAGAACGGGGCTAAGAATATGATCCTGTGTATATATTTTAAGGTAAGACAACATACATGACAGTCAAAGAAAAACAAGGGGGAAATAGAGAAAAGAGGATAATAAAAATGAGGTCTGTGTTTAAAACTTTATATACTGTGTAAGTATTAGTAAGTGATCTCTCAGTCAATATACATCTAGTTACTGTGTTATGTGATACAATACAGGGTAGTATGAAGTGGTAAGTACATTTTTGTAGAATTATCCATTTTATTTAGCATCCTGAAAGATCATTTTTCCAAATCTGCCAGCAGAGAAAAGTCAGGATTTCCTTCTTGATTCTTCCTCTTGAACGGGAGAGATTTCATTATTGCAAGCAGAGGTCACAGTTTTGCATTAGTCTTGAACCATTTTTCTTAAAACTGTAGATCAGTTGCATGACATGGGGGTGGGAGTGGGGGATTCATTCCCTAGTCATAAATAGTAGCGTGAGAATAAGTGGGATGCATGACAGTTATGTTTCAGCTCTAAAGCTACTTAATTGTAGTTTCCCAATATACATAATTTGCTTTAAATTACATACAGAAAACTCCATTTCTTCCTGTAAAATGGCAATGAAAGGCAATGCCTGAAAGCACAATGTACTAGTTTTAAACTTTGATATCTTCACTACATATTAGAAAAAACCCACAGATAAGCAGCAAAGGAGATTAATTTCTAGAGCTGTTACTTAATCTCTGGATTTTGGGGGCACTTAATACAATGTAGTCAGTGGGGAATTTTCACATCTTGTGTTCATTCATCTGATTAAGAAGAAAAAGTCACTTTTTAGTACAATGTATTCAGCTGGGGATTAGCCAAATTACCACTGTGTAAACTATCAAACATATAAATATCCTGAATCAGTAGCTGTACAGATAAAAAAGGGAAGATAATAGAAAAAACGTATCAGTCACTGAGGTCCCACTCCTGATTAGGATGTTACATGCTTATAAATCAGCACCAGTATCATTTCCCTTTGATGGCCAGCACTAGCCATAACTACCTCTTTAATTGCCAGTTATTTGAAGCCCATTCTTTTCACCTTGCCAGGCAAGACTAACAGAGTTGTTTTAAATCTGCTGGTCTCAGCAGGCAGTTGGTGCTACTCAGCACTCCTCCCAGCTCCCGTGGCGATGAGCTCCACAGCAGTGAGGAGATTGCTAACCCTTTAAAGTTGTCTACACTGTCATCATCAATGAAATGTCACTGTGGACAAACCAGGGCCAAGCTATGTACAGCTGGGTTAATTTATTTGGACCCTTATTTAAATGGGACGTCAAACAGACGGCAGAAGAATAAATCAGTTAAGAGAGGTAAACAAATAAAAAGACAATACCAAACTCTGTTCCTCAGGAGGCAAGTTCATTTTCTTTTCTAACAATATGTCCCTTAGTGATAACACACTGGAAAAATTCAAATCATATGAATATAAATAAGGGATACATGTTATTTGAGCACTCTTTCATTGGCAAATGTCTCTATTATAGTGAACTCATTAGTACCTGCAGTTAAATGAAGATGTATCTAATTCGCAACTGATTTTTTTTTTCTTTTGGTCTACACCATTCATAACCTTGACCTGACATTGCTTGTACTTTTACCACTGGAGAAAGTGGTGTGTGCACGGGGGTGGGACGGAGGTGCAATTATTCCCCATTGTGTATCATAGTCGTAGGCAGTGGTAGGATCTCTCTTATGATTCAGACCCTAATCAAGTAATTGCCCAGGCAAAACTGCCTTGCCAGTCAACAGTCATTTGAAGCCTGAGTAAAGAGAGCTGGCTCAACCCACTGCTGAGCAGTCCTGCTACGAGAAATTATGCAATAGCATTTTAGCAGTGGTTGGAGAAGGACACACACTTGCAGAAGCCACAATAAAACTGGTCAACTCTCACTCCATTCATCAAAGCGCTCACAGTTCCCATTTCAAGGCAGGTGAGATGATGATAAATATGGTGTAGAAATATGTATCCTGTACCTTTTTCCTGAGCCAAAGACAAAGCTGTATGCAGAAACTGCCTGTGTAGAACCAAGCACCCAGACAGAATGGGGAGGAGGGGAAATAGGGGGGAAAAGAGGCTTTTGTCAGTTGACAATGCTCAGAATTTTCAGCAGATGTGATCCCACAGAATGAAGCATTCAGATGCCACAGTTTACAAACATGTTGAAACTGACATAATTTCAATATCATTTTAACAGGTGACCATAAGTGCAGGCAAGCAAAGAATCAGTATTGTCATTGACTGAGCTATTATGTTTGTCCATTAGTCATGGGACAATTCCAGATCTGGAATATGTAACTTCACAGACACTAGCAGCATACTGGTATTTGCACTGATATTAATAATCCAGCTCCCAAAACTGAGCAGGTGCTACAGGACTGCAGCCTTTTTCTGGTATACTTCAGTCCCATATGTAGCTGCCTCCCACTGGTCAGAATTCCTTCCACTTCCAATTCCCACCTCCCCTTACCCTTGCTGGTTTGCACAAGATCAGTTGGCTGAAGAAGAAGGGGGATATGAGAAAAGTTTTTATGCATTGAAAACGTCAACACTTCTCTGCTGAAGTGTTAGCCCAAAGAGACTTCAGCGGATATAACCCAGATCCTTGCTAACTTTGTACTAGCTTGTTTGTATCAGAAAATTTCTAAAATAGTGGAATTGTCTTATCCCTAATGTCCATACAGAGCTTCCAGATGTAAAGGCAAACCATAAAGTTTAACAAAAAAAAAATCCTAGTTCATTAAAAAATATAATGTGGTCAAAAAGGAAGGTTAATGAGGATTCAGTGAAAGATAACACTGTTCGGTGACTTCCACTAGATATTATATACAAGAACATACAAGTACTTGCATTTTAAAACCAAACTTTTTGAAAACAAAAAATTTTTAAACATGCCCCCCCACCCCGACCCAATTCCAGGGTTCTGTGTTTGTATTGCAAAAATGATCACATTATAAACACCTAAAAGTAGAATAAAGAATTTAGGAAATAAAATATAAAAATAATACAAGCTAATACTGACCTCATATTGTTCATTTATAGAGATTACAGCTGAGTACATATTGTCTTATATGGGGAAATGCAGGCACAGAGAAGTTAAGTGATGTAGTCGAGGTCATGTACTGCATCACCGATGGAGCAGGACTCCTGACTCCTAATCCCATGCATAGAATAATAAAAACTTTTAAAATACTTTTCTGTGTAGTAAAAATTAAAAAAGTAAAAACCACTGACATAGCAATGCTTTTTCAAGGCACTCAGATTCCACTTGTTCTTTGAGCAGAGAACTTCAAACCTGCTACGAAAATAGATAGCATCAGGGAAGATATTATTTTAAGTATGGCAACAATTTTAAAGAAATTAAATTGTGCCACACAAAGCCCTAAATAAAGAGAAAGTTTCCACCCCTGCCCCAATGATAGGAATTACAGACAGAGAATATCATTGTTATGAGACTCTGCAAATATTGAATTTCATTTTCCCTTCAATAGATAAGTGAACTCTGATTAAACTTCTTGTATGCATGAAAATACTTCCTGTCCTATCCAGAAAAGGTGGAATAGCTAACTAAATTTAGATAATCTGATGTCCAAAGCTAATGCAGTTTTGAATCTTATTACCAGGAAATGGGCACTCTACTATTGAAATTAACTACCAGAGCGGTGCTGACCTGGTTAGTAAAGATTCAGGTGGCTCCATACATAAGGGTGTACCCTGGATGGTGAGAGTATTTAATTACTCTTCTGGGCTTATCTTTCAGCAGATGGCTGAGCTATTTAGTACCCTGTCTGTATAGGTCTGAACGAATTTAGCTTAAAGAACTCCTCAAAAATCCATTCACTCCTAGCCATGAGCCATCTGTGAATTAGTTGAACTGCCAGCAACCACTTCAATTTGCCTCTGATAGCAGCAGCATTGCATCTGTGCTATCACATGGGGGTAAAAAACAGCCCTCAAAATGGCACCAGTTCACAAATGTTAAACATTAATTTAAAAATAATCCTTAATTAAATATTTTCAATCACCTGAGCAGTAAAAGTAGCATTTGGGTCTTCTCAAATGTGTTGATATCTCACAGAGAAAAATGAAAGACACAGAGGCTTGGGATACATCTCCTTGTCCATTACATTCACAATATGTACACAGGTCCTGTTCACTTTGAACAAGGATGAGAAAAGCAGCAACAAAACTGCTTGGGATACATCTCCTTGTCCATTACATTCACAATATGTACACAGGTCCTGTTCACTTTGAACAAGGATGAGAAAAGCAGCAACAAAACTGCACATAAGTAATTCTACCTTTACAACTCCAGATAGACACCACTAGCTAGTAGCTCATGCTGACTCTTTTTACAACCTCCCCATGACTTGTCATGTTCCATGTCTCTTAAACAGCATACTGTGGGTCTAGGCTGTTTGACCCAGCATGGGAGTTCCTATATTGCCTAAGCCTCACATAAAGCCATAAGCCTGACCTGAAGGGACAAAGAGAGGGTAGCTCGGCATCTTTCAGAACTCGTTCTGCTGAATGAGTCAGTGAGGGAACACATTGTGCCGGTTGTTAGGTAGACGTGAAAGTGGACAGAGATCATTAACTAACAATTATTAATGTGACTAACAAGAACATCCTTTACTATACCTGGATTTTTAGCAATAGAGATGCCCAATCCTTTGCTAAGTTCTTGGCTATGATGGTAATGGCACAATAACAGGGCAGCGTAGAAAAGGCAATATAACTCACTGTCTGTGTAACTGTTCTCTTATTACAGCTGTCAGCCAGACAGAGATCAGGGCACTAATATTTCACACACAAAACTTAAAAACAAAAGATACCTGGTTTTTCCCTTGGTAAATCTAGCCCAGTGAAACCACCTGCAGAGTAAAGCAACATGAGGGAAACAGTGGATGAAATGCTGCCCCGCTAGGAATTGACAGGTGTTCTGCCCCATAGGGTACATCTACACTGCAGAGGGGAGCGTGCTTCCCAGCTCAGGCAAACAGACACACATTAGCTTTGTTCAAGCCAGTGCGCTAAAAGGAGCAGCATAGCCGGGGGTAGCATGGGCAGGGGCTCGGGCTAGCCACCTTAGGACAGACCCGCCCACATCTCCTGGGTATATACTTGGAAGCCTAGCCCCAGCTGCCACCTGTGCTAGCCCCAGCTGCCACCTGTGCTAGCCCCAGCTATGCGGTTATTTTTATCGTGCTAGCTGGAGCAGAGCTCACGTGTCTGTCTGCCCAGGCTAGGAAGCACAGTGCAGCAATGGGACTAGGATTTCACTCACTGTTTATTATTGTTGTTAAAGTTCTCAAAGGCTTTTTCATTATGACAGTTGTTATGGGTGGTCTCATTACCCAGGTAAAATAAAATCCCGAGTATGTGTGAGCTACCATACCTGGAGAGGAAAGAGTTAATGTACTCCTCTTCCCATAGATCTAGACATTTGTCATTTTTAAAAATCTTTAAGTATCCAAAAAACAGTAGAATTTTTTTTTTAAAAATCTCCAGGACATTTCTTTTTTCAAGCAGCTCTCACTATTACATTGCCACTGTACCCTCAAAGTTCCATTTCTTCTTGGGAGTTCAAGTGAACTGATATTTGCCTCATTTGAAAGCAAGGTATTTAGTCCAGTCTTTAATAGCACTATGCAAACTGAGTAGGTTAAGTACCAGGCATTTTTTGAATACCCAGGGATGAACAACAATAATGAAGTAAAATTTCACTGAACGAGTGAAATTTATTGAAAGGCTCTCATGGCTTATGAGATGTTGAAATAACAAGAGATTTAAACCCAGGAATAAGTGAGCACAGAATTGGAATATCCAGCAGGGACAAAGATAATTAAGTCAAGAGTCTGATAATATTACTCACTTAAATCTGATACTTTCAGATTCTGAAATCTTTACTCATTTAAAATCAATGGGACTGCTTACAGTGTAAGGTATTGCTCAGTGTGAGTAAGGGTGGTAGTATCAGGCCCTTAACGTTTAGCTTTTAAAAACAAAAGCAAACATGGCTATGTGGTCTAATGGTTAGGCTCAGGGCAGATGGCAGGGAAATTCTCATTTTGCTCTCCACAGTATGACCTTGAATCTCAAACAATAAAGAAAATGGGAAATGGCTTTTGAAATTCAGGTAGAATCGTCATATCTGTATGCTAAATTTGAGACTCTAGTGTCACCATTTAATATAAAAACAACCATTTCCTCTGTCATTTTGGCCCCATATTGAAACAATTTTCATTAGAGACCCCCAAATTCTGCAACTATCTAAGAACGAATAGAACAGAAATTTGACATTGCTGTAAGTTGATCCTGCACACAAACTGTATCAAGAGTTTCTCAGCCATTATGCCACTTGTAGTGGAACAACAGCTTTATTGAATCTAAACATTTGTGAGCAATACCCTATTCTTAAGTGCCAGTAGATGGGGTGCTGTGGTGACGACGCAGGAAAGGAAATAGAACACCAGGTTTGTTG
>NW_020664393.1:39409963-39413596 GCF_002925995.2 Terrapene triunguis
GTTCTTCAAGGCTTGTGATTAGGGAACAACACATTCCTACAATGGGGCTCTTTATATGTACTGTATACATCCACACATATATACCAATACTGCTGTTCACATACAGCTCTTCTTACAAAATATACATTTTAATTTCTTTTCCAAGTTTTCTTAAGCTTTGCAGTAACAATCCAACTGGAAAATTGCATGAAAAGCAACGCCTGCCTGAAACATCAGCTGCTGCAGCTGAACTGAGCAATCATGTGTAAATAAATTACAAAAATATGTAAACCATTGTAAGTTACACTTCAGTGTTTGTTTAATGTTCCATTAGAATGCAGCTGGCAAACCAGTAAACATACCTAGGCCCCTATCCTGCAAGATGCTGCGCATACCTGTATAGGCAGGATCACAGCCCAGACATTGCCAATTTTTAATTTTGACCTTTCTTCATGACCACAGGGGTACAAGTTGTATCCAGCTACCCAGAATTCTTTAAGAATTTTAAGTAAAAGTTCATCTGATTTATGTTAAAGTAAGTTTTTCTTCCCTCTCCTCTCTTGGGTGGCTCAAATAAACGTGTCTTTTTATTGGCTATGGTGAAAGTCAATCAAATTATACCAGATTTACAATCTAAGTATCTTCAGCTTCATCTAATTGTTTAAATTTTGATCCTTGCTGATGCTGCTGTTAATGAAAAGACAAAACCCTTTTCTGTGAAGCATAATATTTTATTTTACTTTATAACACTCTTCATAGAAATTATGGCAAAGGATTATTAGTTTTAAGAAATATATTAAATAAACACATCTCACATGAAAGCCAGTATTTTAGTCTACAAACTAAGTTAAAAAAGGTGAAGACTTTGGTCTTTTAATCACTAACGAACTCAAACCGATTGTTTGACCTCTCAGAGAGCTTCTTGTTAGCTGTCCTGAACTAGGAAGGACCAGGCTTTGGATACAAGACCTCCAGGGAAAACACCAGCGCAGCAGGAAGTGATGGCTGCCATTCTGTTCTCTGACTCAGCATAGAACAAGTAACTCAGCATGGTGCCAGTGAACACTGTGGGTGAAATTGTGGCCCCCATTAAAGTCAACAGCAAAATTCCCATAGACTTCAGTGGGGCCAGGATTTCACTCTGTATCTTTAGAAATGCTGGGACAAATAAAGTCTTTGATTGCACCAGATGTAAAGCAGGAAGAGTTTAGCACAGTCTTTTGGATAGAACTAAGACCCTGACCACATGTAGTCGCTAAAGATGCCACGGCATTTATTGCAAGAGTACTAGTAATGATTGCAGCATCCTGCCCTAGTGCTACTTGGGAAATTAAATTCTGTCTCCATAAATTCCCATGCAAAATTTCAAAGAGATAGACATTTTTCACTAGTGAGGATCCTCCTGGATTAAAAGCACTATATGCATCAAAGGGCCTTTCAAAATCTGCACCTAAGAATACTAGTAGATGCTTTTCTTCTCCTTACCTCCCAGATGAAATTAACTATTCATATAAAAACAGGTTTTGATCTTTTCTGCATTCTTATTGGAGCCCTGACAACTCATATGTTTTTAACAATTTTAACTCTCTCATCTCAAGGCTCTGTGTCACAGATGCCAAAGAAGGCTGGGCAAAAAGGGCCCATTAGTGCCATTTCTACATGACAAAGAGGTTGCTGCTGAGAAGTGCAAACCCAATGAGGGTGTCGCTTCTAAAATATCCCCACTTGTCCTTGAACTGAGGAAAATGAGACCAGGCCCAATAACTATTTTCAGGTATATCACATTGCAACATAAGACACTGTCCAGTCACCACATTTTTAACTATCAAATAGCTAAATAGAAGGCCTTCCAAATTGCAATTTATAGTCATTTTAGGGGGGTCTCTGACATTTTTCTTGGGCCTTTCACCTATTGGTTTCCACCTTAAGGCTTTTTGAATGTCTGCATACAGTGATTTGTTGGTCTCACTCCAGTTTCTAATGGGGAGGTTACCATAATCCCCAAAACACCATCATAAAGAGAAACCTTTCTGGCAATCTCAGTAACAGAGAGGCCGAGAATTTGTTAGATGTGAAGAGTGAATTCTTCGCTCATTCTCAGAGATGGTGCATCCAGTTCAGGGGTGAGTCACCTGATTGTCCATGTAGGGAAATGCTTGCCCTAGTCCTACCAACCTGTGTCTTGTGGGTAAATGGAAGACTTCAGTCTTCTGGGATGTCAGGCAGACATCTGTCACCTTAAAAATTTGTAGATGAAGAGTGCACCCTCAAGGAGATATTGAACTATTTGCTCAGCCTTTAAAGACTTTCAAATGAACTTCCTTTGCCAGGTCTACAGGTCATCCCTACTTATGCTTCATCATAAAATAGTTAGGGAAAAGCAGGCAACACAATGTAATATGGCACAAGACGGGAGGCATCAAATGTTATTTATATTGTGCCTTAGCTTTCCCTTTACAGTTCTCTTGATTATATGCAGCATCACTCCTGCAAGACCCCTAGAGTAACAGCATTTGTAAGTCTAGTTTCTAGTCATTTCCAATTCCTTTCATATTTTGTGGCCCCACTTCAACAGGCCCTTTGCCTTAACAAATCACTTGTCTGTGTCCCCTCATATATAGTTTGAGGATTTTTGATAACACATCACCATTCAGTTTCCAGTGCTAATTGTTGTGGGTATTGCAAAGACAGCAATTGTTCAGCATTGACAGTCAGCTATGATGAGCCCTACACCGAATGGCTATCCGAAGTGACTATCACACTGCACATAAAAACAGCAGCTGAAATAATTGGTTTAACCAGTTATTTTTTCTCCATTTTACACATATAAAAAGCTTAGTGGGCGAGGCTGCCTCTGAATAAGCTCTCCGTTCTATGTGTATGGTGGTATCATTCTGCTATGATTTATGCAAGATCTTTTTTTCCCCTGCAGCTTTTTTCATCTCTGTGTGTTACAAGGTATGGGCGACTAACCTTCCAGTCTTCTGGGTATAACTTTTACTCTCTTATATTATGCTTTATTTTAATCTCCCTATCATATTTTCCCTTTGTGCATGCTGCACTATTGGCAAACATGCTGTACTCTATAATACTGCCTAATGATCAAAGAAATGAGTAAAGGAAAAACGAATTCCTGCTGTGGCCGCCCAGTAAGTAGAATCCATTTAGCTCTGCTTATTTCACTGCATTCCAATCTAACCTATTTTGCTCATCAGATTTTAGTTCCTTTTAATATACTGACCCACTGTGAATTCAAGCATATCATGTCATAGTACACAGGATTACAAGAGAATCCATCCCTTCATCTAATGTATAGCTATTCATTTGACTGTTAAACAGCAACAGAATAAATATTGAAGTACAATGAAGGAAATTATGTTTCATAATATTACGTACTGTTGGATGTAGCATGGAGTCCTCATGAAGGTAAGACACCAGTTGCCTTCACTGGGAGTTTTGCCTGTGTATGGAATGCAGGAGAAAGCCATATGCAGGGCCAGCTCCAGGCACTAGCCGACCAAGCACGTGCTTCGGGCGGCACCTGGTAAGGGGCGGCCAATCTTGGGGTGGTGGGGGGCGCTCAGGGTTTTTTGTTTTTTGGCGGGGAGGGGGGTTCGGTCGGGCGGCGCTGGGGGTGGGGTGGGTTGTTTTTGT
>NW_020664393.1:39413696-39435932 GCF_002925995.2 Terrapene triunguis
CGGCGGTCGGCGGGGGGGTTCGGCAGCACGGCGTTCGGCGGCGCTCCACGGGGGGGGTGTTGGGCTGCGCAGCGCTCCACGGGGGGCTGGGGGGTTCAGCGGCGCGGTGTTATGGCGGCACTATGGGGGGGGGCCCTTTTTTTTTTTTTTTTTTTTTGCTTGTGGCAGCAAAAAGTTAGAGTCGGCCCTGGCCATATGTTATATGCATGCTAGAGAATTCCCAGGCCATTTTGTCCACTAAAAAGAAAACTGAGTAGGGATATCTGAGTTTTCAAAAGGTAGGAAGAGGCCTGTGAAATTAGAGTGAAAGGAAAATTAGTAATTGTGACAAACTTGAAAAGAAAAAAGAACTAAGCAAAGTGAAGGAAAGAAAAAGGACTGGTAAGAAGACTTGTGTTATGTGCAAAAGGCACCCAGGTTGCTCTGGCAATAAGACTCTGTAACGTACTGGTTGGGATGTATATGTCAACCGCTGCTCTTAAGGAAGTATGTTCTTAAAACGTGTCAGTCATTGCAGCTGCTGTAAATAGTAACTCTGAGTAAAGAGCTGGAATGATGTTGCTGATATTTTGTGCATCATTTGTTAAATGTTCTTTGCTTTTGTAATTTTTGGGGATGTGTGTTTGTAGCTGCTATAATTTAGAACTCTGTGAAATGGAATATGAGCTCACTGTTAACCTTTCCTAATCAGCTGTTTTCTCATGGAATTGCAGACGAGCCCATAAAATGTACCTTTTTAGGCAATACATTTGTCTGTGAGTGCATTATGTTTAGGTTGTGGCAGGAAATCTAGGCTCTGCCACAAAATTGCTGGTTTGTGGCATCACACAGCATCAGTGTTATTGCCACCAAAAACATGAATAACATGCCTTGTACTTACATTAACTTTCATACCTTGGTGGGGAGGGATAGCTCATTGGGTTGAGCATTGGCCTGCTAAACCCCAGGGTTCTGAGTTCAATCCTTGATTGGGCCATTTAGGGATCTGGGGCAAAAATCTGTCTGGGGATTGGTCCTGCTTTGAGCAGGGGGTTGGACTAGATGACCTCCTGAGGTCCTTTCTAACCCTGATAGTCTGTGATGATACTGTCTCATGTTTTAGTTAAGTAATCTGTTTGTGCACATACTTGCAGTTATTGAAGTAAAATAAGAGATGGCTACTTTGCTGATCTAGTAAATTTTAAAAGAGGATGCCATGTATATTTTTTCTGTTCCTTTGTGCTGAGAGCTGCTTCTTGCCTCTCTCTTTTAAAAACAATTTTTGTTTAATAATTTTCAGAAAAGCAAACTATAGAGAACCGAAATTCCAAATTCTTGTGTGAGGAAAATGCATACAATTTTTCTGTGCATGACAATAATGCATCAAGATTATAGCTATCAGAGGAAAAAAATACTGTCACTCTTTGTAACCCATTCACTACATTCCTCCAAGGAAGCATCACAATCCCTATGAGTGCCCCAGAGTGCTAAATTATGCATTTGAATCTCTAATGTGACTGACAGACACAAAATTACATGTAGCTAGATGACTCCCTGATGATTATACCACTGTGGCTTCTGAAGAGCGCCTGTTTCAGCTGAAGCTGGAGATAATTTATGCTCACAATATTCCCCTCAGATTCACATTTAACATGGAACAATACGTTTTAGTGTTGTTTTCTACTGATTCCACCTATGTTCCCATCTACTGATTCCACTATGTCCCCATTTAGCATTTCCACCAACACAAACACAGAAGACATGCTGATCTTGATCCACTCTCTCCAAAATTTCTAATGCCCTCTTCCTAGGCACATCTAGGAGTCTGAACTTGATCCTCATCCTCCTTGACCTTTCTGCTGCTGTTGACACATTTGATCACACCCTTCCTTTGGCTTTCACAGTACTGGCCTCACCTGCTTTTTCCCCAAACCTCTCTGACTACTCTTTCAACATTTCTTTTGAGGAGACTTCCTGCACCTTTCTCCCATTTTCCCTGGGGGTTATACAGGGCTCTGCCTTTCACCCCTTCAACTTCTCCTATTTCAACCTGAGTGATCTCATGCAGCTTCAATTGCATCTCTATGCTGATGACTCTCAAATCTGCCTCTCCATTCCAGTCTGCTCATCTCTGCCTGTCTCACTGCGATCTCCTCCTTAATGATTCCCTGACAACACAAACTTAACATGAACTCTGGAGCCCTCTCCTCTCCCCGATTTTGAATTGGAATTGACACCAGTACTATGCTCTGTCACCTGGCTCCCCAACCTGGGGGCCATATCCAACAGTTTCTTTCGCTGCAATATTATTAAGATCTGACCTTTTCTTTCTGTCTGTACAAAAGATCTCTCTTCTTCAGGCCCTTGTCTTGCTTACCACAGTCTCCTTTTCTGCAGCCTCTTCATCAACATCACCCTCCTCCAGTTCATACAAACAACAGCCATTAAAACCATCCTCTTGGCCTGTCAAATCAACCACATATTTTGAATGCTTCACAGTGTAAAAGGCATCCCAGGTTAAAGAATTGAGGGGACACAGCTGTTCATCAGTCCAGATTGTACCCTGGGTAATGTGAGAGTTTGTTAATTTCTTCAGTTTCATCCTCTTAGTTATAGTTGTATTTCGCTCTCTCTCACATACATACATGCACATACACACAAACGCACACACGCACATACATACACACACGCGCACACACACACTTAAAAGAGGAATAAGGTTGCAAAGTAAAGCATGTAGAAGGTAGGAAATACCAGAATTAATTTGGTCCCCTTGTGCTTCATGATTCAATCTTTAATTATATATTATATACTATTTTCCCACATGACCCCTGCCTCCTTCAGTTCACACGATGGATGGTGCTAACTGAATGAGCAACTATTCAACATTTTGTTTCTTCCTCATAGTTCAACATATGGTAACAGGCCTTATTTCCTTATGGGCCTCTCTATACCGCTCATCACCAAAGTAACTGAGTGCTTCACAAATGATAATGAATGTATTTTGGCAACAGCTTTGTGAAGCGAAGGGGTGGTACCATCCCTATTTTGCAGATGGGAAGTTGAAGCACAAAGAGATTAAGGTCAACAGTATCCAATCTGAGTCCGATTTTTCAGAGTACTTAGCATTATGTAGTACTTTATATATTCAAGCACAACTCCAGCCAATTTTACTTGCAGTGATAAGTGCTCAGCACGCAGGGCCGGTGCTACCATTTAGGCAAACTAAGCGGTTGCCTAGGGCACCAAGATTTGGGGGCCAAAAAGCAGTGCCCCCAATTTTTTTTTTTTACAGCGTTCCTACGCCCCCTCCCCGAGCGCGCGGTCGCCGCTCCACTTCTCCTCCTGCCTCCCAGGCTTGCAGCACCAATCAGTTGTTTGGCGCCGCAAGCCTGGGAGGGGAGGAGAATTAGAGCGGGGGCGACGTGCTCGGGGAGGAGGCGGCGCAGAGGTGAGCTGGGGTGGGGAGCTGCCGCACGGCTCCCCAGGGGGTGGGGAGTTGCCACGGGGAGTTGCCTCAAGGCGGGGGGGGGGGATCTGCCGCAGGGTGGGCATCTCAGGGCAGGGGGGGCGGGGAGCTACCGCAGGGCTGGGGGGGGAGCGCAAGGTGGAAGTTTCGCCTAGGGCGTGAAACTTCCTTGCAGAGGCCCTGTCAGCATGTATGCAAATCTGGCCCCCGTTGTTTCAGATTGGGCACCCAGAAAACAGGAAGCACTAATAACATTGTGAAAAGCTTGGTTTAAGTGATAGAAACTGTATGGCAAAGGCAGGGATAGAATTCTCCAGGGCAGCATCCAAATGCCTTAATCATGAAACCATCCTTTCTCCATTGCCTCATTCACTACCATCTTCCACCTTCAGCAACAAATGAAGCAGGGGCCCTACAGACAACAGCCTCCTTCACTAGACAGCTCTGTTTCACTCCCAGAGCACCAGCGATCCTGTGCATTGAATGAAACAGAGTTTGTGTGGAAAAAATAGCATGTGACCATGCAACTAACGACAGTATCACAATGCACATGCACAAGGGGGCTGAATTAAAGTTGCAGAGACAACCTTAATACCAGCATTTCCTAACTTTTGAGAGCTTGACTTTGCATCTTTAATGATTCTTTTAACAGATTTGTGTGTGTAATTTCCTAGTTTTAAAAAAAGAAAAACAAATTTAAAAGAATATTCCATCATGTGGCATAATATTGATACCCAGGTGGGTGATCAGCAGGATTGGAACCTTTAGATCCACCACACAGACCTCTGCTACATGAGCTAATGGAGTGATTGATAGCAATGATAGGTTATTTCCTCCTCTAGATATCAGTCACTAGAGAGCCTGGGACACTTTGCCAATGGGTTTGACAGCTATTTGCTGATAGAAGACGAATGGTGAGACTCAGGAATCTTGGGTTCTATTTCAGGTTCTGGAAAGGCACATGTTCTTGTGAGCACAGACTCTTCTGCCCTTGCCACCCTCTTTCTGCCCGTCTCCTCCAATCTACCACAAACTCTGGTTTCAGATTTTTGTTGTCAGTTGTTCTTAGATGGAAGAGGGTTGAAATAGCCATGGGATGTTGATAATGAGAGCAGTTATTCAAATTTTCTATTTTTCCCTAGTAGGAATATTTTAGGACCCTGATTTCACAGAATCAGTCCCTGGACTGGTTTTTCCTTTTACATAGAATGCTTTGCCCTCCTGAAAATGAGTGTGTGGAAAAAAAATTAATGTCCTAGGAGACATAAGTGTCTTTTCCTGTACCAACCCTAATCTCTGTTTTGGTCCGTGAATCCCTGCAGTGCCTTGCTGCGTTAGAAATCTTGTTCATAAAATATTTAGCTAGCTTCAAGAATCTTTCATATAAAAAACAGCTGAGCTAGTAAAAAAAAAAAAACCAAGCAGCTGGCAGCCCTATTACATTTCTGATCCTGTCGCATTTGCTTGTCTGGGGGATGGCAGCTGTGGGAGGGAAAATAAACACAGACATGCACAACACCCAAAATAATTAAAATAATTGTTTTTACATTTTTGTTTTCTCTTTAAAACTCTTCATGATGGATTTTTCCTGGCTGTGTCTGAGCTAAATATTAAAGCAAATAGCCGAGCACAGCAGTGAGTTCAAGGCACGAGCAGCCTGTATCATCTACATCATGTTGTGGCAGTTCTACAGTTAACATACATACCTCACCAACAGAGTAAGGAGAGATGAGACAAATCACAGAGGCTGTTTTGTGAAAGTTAGCCACGAGTGTGGGGAGAGGCAGGGAAGGTTAAAAAAAATAGATTTAAATTTCATATATTGGGACCATCTGGAAAACCAAAAGGCTAAGCATCTGGGGTCACCTGCCATTGTTTCCACTGTAGGGACAGAGGTCTGAAAACCCACTCTTTCCTATAGTGTCTTAATATAAGTAAATTTCCTGTATGCCCAGATATTTTTTTTTTTTTTTTAAGAAACTTGGATTTGTAAAACATTAGGTTCAGTTTTTCCAAGGGTGCGCAGTCCTCAGAAGCTCCCATTGTACTCAGAGGTGTCAAGACCTTTTGAAATCTGATGCTTAGAGTCAAACATGGGGAATGTATGTTTGGAAACATGCATTAGGCTTGCATTAGGTTTCACCACAACTAGGACTTTTTGTTTTTTTTTAAATGGAAAATATAATTTAATTCATATTCTGGACATTTATTCTTCTGGATGAGATAAAACCAAACAGATTTGCTTTTGTAATAATCTGTGCCTTACCTACATGTAATGTGGTGCCTTGCAAACTACCAGTGGCTACCCCTTCATGCTCCTTCTTCCCCTTACCCGCTTGTAGGTCAGGCATATCACAAGGCATAGAATGTTTTCTTTGAACATTAAGGAGTGATGAAGCAACTAATGGAACAGGATGAGCCACCAATGCCAGTAGCAAAATCTGTTACTTCACCTGCAATGTTTCTGAGTGCTACAAAACAAACACACACTGTAACTCAGGCCTTTTCTCACAGCCACTAGGAGTGGGACAAGACTACTTTGGAGATGATCCAAGCTGTATCAGTGCTTCAGACTCATCAAAATTTGGTTGTAGTTGAATCTCGGGGTTTGATACAGATTGTGAACACCTCCAAATTTTGGAACTGTTAGGATCTTGGGTTCTAGACAATCTCTGAAGTACTCAAGCAAATATAACCAGCTTCTTATAAATTTGTAGGAGAATATCTTCTTATCATTCTTATTCTCTTCTGCCTTCATAGGCTTTCTATGTCATCTCTCCAAGTTTCTCAACGCAGCATTCCCTTCTCTCTCAAAATTGTCTACATCTCAGTTCACTTACCTCTCATTTCATTAACGAAGAGTGAAGCTAAATGCAGGTTAAGTTGAACAAAGTGGAACCAGTTCCACTCATCATGATACACCTCTGACCAAATATCTATCTCCCTTCTCACTCACTCACTCTGCTCCTTTAGCACTAGATGGCTAGATCTCAGTGGCACTATACTAACTCACACCAGCTAAGGAAGTGGCCCCTTCTCTTTCCCCAGATTCCCTATAACTTTCCACACCTGAGATAGAAGAGGAAGTTGCTATTTTTTCCTGTGCTATCCCTATCATCCTCTCCCTCTCCCATTCTCCAAGACACTTCCACTTTTTAAACACTGCCTAAAACTAAAGCAAAAGAGTGTTTTATGACTAACTGTCTCTATATGAAGTATTTTATGATACTTCATATTAGGGATGAACATAAATTCATGACATGAAAGACAAGTGAGTTTTGGCCATGGCCAGCTCTGGTAAGATGGCTAAATCAAGTGAAGAATAGCTATCAACTGTGTGTCATAGTACAACTTGAATGCTGTTGGTGGTATTGTGACATCCTGAGGAATTCTGCTCAGCGCAGTTAGTGTTTATGGTCTCACTAAAAAAAGCTTCACAGATCATATGTCTATCTACAACTATAACTAAGAGGATGAAATTAACAAACTGTGACATTACCCAGGATACAATCTAGGCTGATGAACAGCTTTGTCCCCTCAATTCTCTAACCTGGGGTGCCTTTTATACTGCTTTGCTGTGAGATCAACCACTCCTGGTCTGCCCACACACAGCCTCCAGCATATAAATGGGGGGGAGGGATAGCTCAGTGGTTTGAGTGTTGGTCTGCTAAACCCAGGGTTGTGAGTTCAATCCTTGAGGGGGCCATTTGGGGATTTAGTTGGGGATTGATCCTGCTTTGAGCAGGGGGTTGGACTAGATGATCTCCTGAGGTCCCTTCCAACCCTAATAATCTATGATTCTATGAAATCACTCCCAGCTATACTGTCTGAGTGCTATGGTCAGCCACCCATGAATTACACCATCAGGGCAACAACAGCAAATTCCCAGTCCCAGACTTTCCCCTAGTAATGTGTGTCTTGTACTGCCCAGCACCCTCCTAGACAATAGAAACTCTCATAAAGTCCATCATTTCATTAATAGAAAATTGATATGGGCATGTCTTGTTATCTCAAATGGAGTTTTCCAAACACTTCAATCCAAACACACACTGGATTAGATAAAACAATAAGACAAGTTTATTAGCTACAGAAAGATAGATTTTAAGTGATTACAAGTAATGAATCATAAAAGTCAGAATTGGTTATAAAGAAATAAAAGGTAAAACACAAACTAATATTTAACTTAACAAGCTAAGTGAACTTAAAGCAAAAGAGTCTCTCTTACCACATCTTCTAGCAGTCGTACTGGCTGAATCTTTCAGCCAAGATCCCTTCCCCGTCCAATGATGCTTCCTTTGTCTTTCAAGTGTGGTCGATGCCATGAGTAGAGATGAAGGAAGAGAGATGATTTGGGGCCTGTGTTACTCATTTTTTACACTTTACTTTTTTTTTTTTTTTGAAAATCATCTCCGGTTGAAGTTCAGGAGGCAGCAAGTCTGTGGGGTGGGAACTTCCAGCTGTCTCTTTGCCAACACACACATTTCTTGCTCAGACTCTTTTTCCTGCCAAAGAACAGCTGCTTAACTAGGTGATAATCCATTTGATTTTGTTGCCACCTGGCTGAAGCGTTAGTTTGCCTTTTGTCTTTGAGGAACTGATTTGTGCCTGCTTTTCTAAACTTATAATATGTCTCAGTAGTGTTATAGAGTAGAATCTTATAACTTTACATACAATGTTGCCACACATTTTACCAGGATAATAATGATCAGTAAATTATGAGTTTTCAAGTGCTATTTCACAAGGCATACTTTGTACAAAAGCCATTATAGTTTTGTAAAAAGGGTGAGCATAGGGATACAGACTGTCACACAAACATCAGTAATGGAGGACTACTCTTATTGTGTGTGAAACAACTGAGGGTAACCTTAAGTAAAAATCAACATTCTACTCCTGGGGGAATTCTATATCACAGCGTGTGCACAGAATTCATGGCCCCCTCAGATTTCTTTGCTTCCCTGCAGAAAAATGACTTCTGACGGGGAAGCAAAGGGAAGCTACAAGAACGGTTACACATCTCTCCCCAGCAGTGCAGGCAGGTCAGTTTGGATACCCAGAACAGCTGGTAGAGATGTAAATCACTGTTGGAATGGGGAGGGCTGGACAGTCGTGCGTGTGTGAGAGAGAGAGACACTCTGTCCCTCTTTCTCGCTATTGCGGCATGCTCGGTGTGGAGGGGCCGGGCTTACGGGTGTTTCTGAGGAAGTAGGCATGGGGCAGGCTCTGTCCCCTCAGGGAGAGAAGAATGTAACAGCCTACCTGCTTATTGAATTGTTTCCATTGTTCTTAATGAATTCCCCCAGGAGTATAAAACAGGTGTAAAAATTTTAAGGCTCCTTTACATTGCCAGAGTGGTGTAAAGGAGCCTTATTGTAAAGGACAGTGTGGCCTTATAAATGTTTATGGTGCTTTTGTGATTAGAACTGGTCTAAATTTTTGGAATGAAAAAATTTCCTATCAAAATGTGCTCCAGGAACTGTTTGCTACTGATCTTTCTGGAGATAGTCAGTAGTCAATATAAACTGTGAGTTTGAGTTCCCAGCCCTCGTTTGCTCTTCAGTTGCCTATGATGCAACACTGAGCATATGGCTGCATATATTTGTTGACTAATAACTAGAAGTAAAAGGTCAATACTAGCTACATTACTATTTGACAGAGGGGGTTTGGTGATTTCCTCCCCACTCCCATTCTCCATCCATTGTACTGTAGTTTAAATAAATAGCCAAAATAATTGAAACCAGCATGATTAAATTGCATTATTTTAACAAATAAAATATGCAGAATTTTAAAATATTGTGCACAGAATTTTTAATTTTTTGGCACAGAATTCCCCCAGGAGTTAATACTATTCCAGATATATGCAGGTGCCTATCTCTGAAAACCTATAACTGGCTAATTGCTTGACTTTGGCTGAGTTAGAAAAGAAATCTAAATCAAAGGAGATTAACCCTTAGAAAACCAGCCAATTTCCTAGGATTTTCTCTGGCTGCTAGACAGAGTGCTGGGCCAAGGAGAGGAGAGGGTTTCTGGATATTGGGAACTCATTGCTTTAAGTGTAAACTCAACCTTATAATTAAAAGGAACATTGTGCTGGTTGATATGGTCAAAATTTAGCCTTACAAAGACCATACAATTCTTACTTGTGAGGTTTTCTCTCCGAAACAAGTAATGTTTTCTTACTTTTCCTGTTTGTGTCTTTTGCTTCCTTTATGTTATGGCCTTAGAATAAGTGCTAAAAAGGCAACTACAGAAAACAATTTTTCTGGTAAACTCTGAGTTCTTATAGTTGTCCAGCCTGTTGTCAGGAGCCAAGAAAGTTTACTTACTGCACTGTATTTGTGTTGGCCATGGTATTTCAGTTACTGTCCCCTTTGAGTCATAAGCACAAAACACAAGCTAAGGGACAGGGAGTCTACTCTGAGGACAGTACATTTCCTTTTATGGATCCATTCCTTTAGAGAGCTGCCATCTCTGAATTTGTTCTCTCTTTTAATTTTGCTGTCCACCAGGGCATCACAACTAAACTACCATGAAACATGTTCTGGAATGGCAGCAAAGAATCAATACAAATGAGCAGGGATTTTTTTTAAAGGTGTATTTTTGATGTTCATGAAAAGTGCTGGGATTGATAACTCTGCAGAGTAAAGACATCTATTGGTGCATAAACAGGTATAGTACAGGTAGCAACAGTGAAATCATCCCCATGCTGCACTGTCAATGTCCCTTAACCCTGTTTTAGAAGAATCATGTCTAGCAGGTAAGAAAGAAGGTCAGTCTACATGCCACCAATGATGCCAATCATCCTCATCTGAGGGAAAGCTTTTGATAATTGAGCTGGCTTGCATTTAAACTGAGTTAGAAACAAAGCCATTCTCCTGACTCAATTAAGTCTACTGAGCAAAAGGTATTTAGAGTTGCACTGTCAGGCTATAGATCTTTTTAACATCCCTATAAAATTATAAATCAATCTGATTACAATAAATCATTTTAGATTGATTTTTGCTCAATGTGTAGGCCTAGTGTATGAAACATGATTAAGTTAGGGCTAGCACTTTGACTTCTAATTTCAAAAAAGTGGAATCAAGAATACAGCAAGCTCCAAATATGAAACTGCTTCTGAAATAGTACATCTAAAGGGAAAAAGGTGCATGTTCAGAAAAGTGTACCTGACTTTAGCTAGACCAACACCTGTCATGTATGGTCTAGATAATACTTAGTCCTACCATGAGTGCAGGAGACTGGACTGGATGACCTCTTGAGGTCCCTTCCAGTCCTACAATTCTACGATCATTTAATGCTCTAAGGATCTTCTACAAAGGACACATAAGCAAAACTCCATAGCAACCAGTAAGCATATAACCTAACATTTTTGGGTATTTCCTCTCATCTGTGATCTCTCTCTGGAAGAATATGATAAACAAGCTTCCTCTGGCTCCAAAGGTATAAAATCAACCTTCTTCAAGCCAGGTGTGGTCTGAAGAAAAAGTATGTTGTCTTTGTCTGGCCTACCATCAGCTTTATTAGAGCAAAAATATTGCAGAACTTATGGGAGGTTCCTTGTGCTAAAGAACACTTTTCTTCTTTAAAGTTAGAAGTGAAGATAGAACTGATATTTTTATGTATTACTTAAATCTTTTAAACAATTGTTAGGTTTTCTCCTACTGCAGCTTAAGCCTTAGTTTTATTTTTCCCTCCAGCTAATAACTTTATAGTGCCTATCAATGAATTATTTAGTTGCTGTTAAACTGATATTTCTAGCCAGAATAGTTCACACATGATAAAGTTAATCCATGAATCTGTCCAAGATGTTTGAAACAGAACATCCTGGGTTCTATTGAAGTGGCATACATGGTACATCCATACTTCACATGAGTAGGGTAATTATATTAAGCCTGATGCACATTATGAAATATGACAAATGACTCAGAAAAATTACTAAAATAGATTATGAAAATGAGAGAATAAAAATCCTTCCTACTAAATTTAATTTACTATATCCATTTAAATACATTTTGTAGTCATGACTAGGGCCCTACCAAATTCACGGCCATGAAAAACATGTCACGGACCATGAAATCTGGTCTCCCCCTGTGAATCTGGTCTTTTGTGTGCTTTTACCCTTTACTATACAATTTCGTGGGGGAGGCTAGTGTTTCTCAAATGGGGTGTCCTGACCCAAAAGAGAGTTGCAGGGTGGTCGCAAAGCTATTTTAGGGGGGCCATAGTATTGCCACCCTTACTTCTGCTCTGCCTTCAGAGCTGGGAAGCTGGAGAGGGCAGGTGTTGGCCGGGCGCCCAGCTCTGAAGGCAGCGCCTCACCAGCAGCAGCACAGAAGTAAGGATGGTATGGTATTGTTACTCTTACTTCTGCGGTGCTGCCTTCAGAGCATGGCGGCTTAGGGAACCCACCAGGGGGAACTAATGCAGCTGGGTACCAGCCAGGGAGAGGGGCACCCCTCCCCTGGTCCCCACCTAACCTGGCCCCCAACCTGCCAAGGCTGGGGAGCCCCTCTGCCAGCCCCAACTCTGATGCGGCCGGAACCCAGCCAAGGCCAAGACAACGTGGCCCGGCCCGAACCCAGCCACAGCTGGGGCGGCGCAGACCCAGGCACGGCCGAAGCAGCCCAGCCCGGCCTGGCCTGTCCCCAGGCATGGCCAGAGCAACCTGGCACGGCCCGAACCCAGCCCCGGCCTGTACCTACTGGGGCCAGGGAAGGGGCACTTATCCTGCAGCCCCAGCCCTGGAGCTGCCACAGTGGGGAGAGGCTGCTCTCCCCCCAGCCCAGATGCTGCTGCCAGGAGAGAGAGCTGGGGGGAGTCCTCTCTCCCCATCTTAGCCCTGGAGCACCTTCCTGCACCCCAAACCCCTCATCCCCACCCCAGAGCCTGCACCCCAGCCGGAGCCCTCACACCCCTGGACCCCAACCCTCTGCCTGAGCCCTGAGCCCCTGTAATGATGCTGCCTCTGGCGGGACACAACTGAGAATATCAATTCAGGACAAATTGCTTAGAGCAGGGCAGTTACAGCCCAAGGCTGGGTTTCCTTTATTAAGACACACCAAACCAGCCAAACAGAGAGGACTTCAGTTTTACCCCACTGGCTAACCAGAAGTCACACAAGCAATTCCCTTAGACCAGCGATTCCCAAACTGGGGTTTGTGAACCCCTGGGTTCTTGGGGAAAAAAAAACCCTAATGGTGGATAGAGCTGTCCATAGGGACCCCAGGCAGCACAGGGCCAGCAGCCTGAAGCCTTGGGAAATTCCAAGAGGTAAGCAGATCAAAGCAAACATATCTATCACACTGAGGAGATTTAAACTTCAAGACTCCTTATACGAAATAGAAATGGAGGTGGATATTTTTTGCTGTTTTAAAATTAAATAGGCTGCTAGTGTTGTTTTTAAATTATGAGGAACAAGTTTAAGCTTTGTTGTAACGTACATAGTTTGCGAGGTCTGCCCAAGACCTGAATGCTTGTGGAGGAGGAACTCTGAGTTAGCTTCTCAAATACCTTCATACTGTTTCACATCTGATACTCCTTGATGAAACATAGGAGCCAGAAGCGCCAGTACGGGGGGGGCGGGCCAACGAGGGTCATGTGCTGCCCCCGCGTCAGTGCGCCCCCGCCATGGGTCCCTCCCCTTTTTTTCTGGTGGCCCCTGTGGCGCCCCCCCCACTTTTCTGGCGGTGCCTCCCCCCGACCCCAGGATGCACAGGGGCTTTGCCCCCGCACCCTTTTTTTCTACTGGCGCCTCTGATAGGAGCCTTGTCTTATAACAGGCTTAATCAAAAGTGATACAAGCTACAAAAATGAGATCTTGGAAAAGTGTTGCCATTTTCATAATGTAATAAATACTGTCATGATAAATAATAATTAATAAATAGTGTGTAATAAGCATGTCAAAAAAAATTTATATTTCCAAGATCGCTGCTTTTATAATTTATGCTGAGGTAAGGGAGCAAATCCCTGGAAATATTCATTTTTAGGAGGGGGTTCACGAGACAACATTTTAGTGGAAGCGGTTTGCAGGTTGTTAAAGTTTGGGAACCACTGCCTTAGACACTCCAGTTTCCCCAGTATCACCACCAGCACTGCTCCTTATGGGAATGACTGGTTATGAAAACCAATACCCCAGTAAAAGAAAAAAGGTTCTCCCGATCCCAAAGGACCAAGCCCCAGACCCAGGTCAATATACCAGTCAGATCTTACCCACAAATCACGCTTTGCCAATCCTTTAGAATCTAAAATCTAAAGGTTTATTCATAAAAAGAAAGAAATATAGAGGAGAGCTAAAATTGGTTAAATGGAATCAATTACATACAGTAATGGCAAAGTTCTTGGTTCAGGCTTGTAGCAGTGATGTAATAAACTGCAGGTTCAAATCAAGTCTCTGGACTACATCCACAGCTGGGATGGGTCGTTCAGTCCTTTGTTCAGAGCTTCAGTTTGTAGCAAAGTTCCTCCAGAGGTAAGAAGCAGGATTGAAGACTAAATGGAGATTATGATGATGATGATGATGCCTTTTATAGTCCTTTTGCCATATGGCTTGTGCTTCCTTTGTTCCAAATACAAGCTCCCCAGCACATGGCATGGAAAAACCGTAGAGTTCTCTCCATAGGCATGTCCCTGCATGCCTTGCTGAGTCACAAGGTGTATCTGCCTTCTCTCAATGGGTCAATTGTATAGCTGATGGTCCTTAATGAGCCATCAAGCAGGCTAGGCAGTGCTGATGCCAAACTGTCTGGGGTGTCACCCAGAAGCATAGCACATGTTTGAAATACAGACAGGATAGAGCCAATACATATAACTTTAAATACAAAAATGATACATGCATACAGATAGCATAATCATAACCAGCCAAACATAACCTTGTCAGTCACCTCACTCGACAACCTTTGTACAATATTTGCTGCAAATATAGAATAGTGGTTGCAACAATGATCTATACAGTCACAGTTCATGTCAATAACATCACAGCCCCTCCTCCCCAGCCCCGCCCCAGAGCCCACACCCCCAGCCGGAGCCCTACACCCCAACCCTCTGCCCCAGCCCTGAGCCCTCATCCCTGGCCCCACCCCAGAGCCCGCACCCCCAGCTGGAGCCCTCACACCCCTGTACAGCAACCCTCTGCCCGTCCTGAACCCCTCATCCCTGGCCCCACCCCAGAGCTCGCAACCCCAGCCAGAGCCCTCTCACACCTACACCCAAACCCTCTGCCCCATCCTTGAGCCCCTCATCCCCTGCCCCACCTCAGAATCCTCACACCCCTGTACCCCAACCCCCTGCCCCAGCCCTGAGCCCCCTCTCACAGTCCGAACCCCTCAGCTCCACCCCCACTACATGAATTTTGTTATGTGTACCAATATGGAGGTGATGTGACACACATCACCTGCATATTGGTGCACATAAAATTCATTCTGCACATGGGTGGGAAAAATTAGAGAGAACACTGACCATAACCCCTCCCTGCAATAACGTTGTGACCCTCCCACCCAACAACTCCTTTTGGGGTCAAGACCCCTACAATTACAACACCATGAAATTTCAGATTTAATTTTTAAAATCCTATGACTGAAATTGACCAAAATGGACTGTGAATTTAGTAGGGCCCTAATCATGATGTGTTTATTTTCTTTAATATAAAAGGTAGTATAATGGACTTTGACAGCTAATTTGTTAATTGAGAACATTAATATACAGTTATTGGTATGAGCTTTCAGCTACAGAAGTGGTTCCAGGCGATTGTTTACAGTTTTATAGACAAGTCAGTTTTATATGCTCCATATTACACTATGGGAGGGAGAATGTCTCCATCTCATGTCTATACTTCCGAAGTGTCCCCACTGACAAGCTTTTCTATTCAGAGAAGTAGTAATGCCAATTAAAATGAAAGCTCCCATCCATTATAACAAATGTACTGAATTTGCAATGTTTGCTTTAGAAAGTGTCAGACTTTTGTTATTGCCAATTTATGTGTAAGAACTAGAACTGGGATTCTGAGAGGCATTGCTAATTTTCCCAGTATTCTCTATTTGAAGTATAGCAAATCTCAAATAGTTCTGCAAAATGGAAGAAAGTTTTTAAGTACTTGTCTGTGTGTATATTATTTATTTATCTGGATTTAAACAACCATCAAAGAATGCGTATCCGAGGTTCTAAGTGTCCTTGCCATCAGTTATAAATGCAATCCTTCAACACTAAAACCTACATTAAAATAATCATTATAAGTAATTATGAGTTGGCACTTGAGAGCTAACAGTCTTGAAACGGCAAATTAGAGATGTCATCTCACTGTGCACATTAACCCAATGTCACTCACATCCAAAATACTTTTTGCTCATATTGAATTAAAATTGCCAGCTACTATAGCTTTTCCCTTTGAACAACTGAAAGTTTTGCCGAAACCAAGCTAGTACACACCGAAGCATTTATGATGTCCCAGTCCTGCAGATGCTTATGCGTGTGAGTAACTTTACACATGGGAGTGATCCCAGTGTGTGAAGTTACTCACATGTGTGTCTGCAGGATTGTGCCTATATTTGTAAAAGTAAGATGCAAGGGCTAATAGAAAAATGGGTGTGTGTAATAAACTGATAAAATAAGTTACAAAACTAATTGAGAGGAGAGGACTTTAGATAATGACAAGGACAAGAAAGTAACCAGGCAATTCCTTCTACTAAAGTCCTTTCTCTGTTTAAACAGGTTGTAAAAAGCACAGAGAGCAATGCTGCCATTTAGATATCAACACATTCTTCCCATGTATGTGTATAGGGATACGGAGAAGTAGTATTCCAATAACTATCTATTTCAACAGTCAATTCAAAAAGGAGCCCAGAAAGAGATTATCAACTGCTTGACCAATAATAAATATTTAGTGCTCAGTTTTTTATATAGCCACCTTAAATTCCAGCCTTCCCCTGCCTCTGATGTAAACAATTATATATTCAACCTTTCATCCTTTTATCAGATAAATTGTGGATTTTTCTTCCACTTTTTTCATGTGGTGATGTTGCAACTAGTGTCAATTGTAAGCTTCCACATTCTCTAGGTATAGTGGCATCAACAATAAAGATCACAGTGACTGTCTTGTTAGTGCTTTGGTTAGACATCTCCAGTTGCAATTAGCTGTGTGCAACAAGACTGTATATTGGTCTAACTACATGATAAAGCCCATACCATTAATTTATATTTTGATTTAAAGCTTTCAAAGGAATTTTCCTAATCAATTGGAAAGATGCCTATAGGTTTACATTATAACCTGTGTAATTCTCTCAAGAATTGGTTGAGAAATGTCTGACATATCATCTGAACAAGAGTTATGACTTTTTTTTTGCCTCTTATCAATATTGAAAAATAAATGGCAAGAAAGTGAATGCCAGAATTCAATCAAGAGCTTCTCACACCATCAAAAATCATTAGAGAAGTTTGTGGACTATAAGACAGACACAAAGTTCAGATCAGGGTTATTTACTATTTAATTTGATCTCATACATTTTCTTGTTTTGTATTCATTGATTTTAAATCCCTCCAGACCCACTTCTACCGTGATGCCTCTGGTAAACTGCCAGCTGATATTGGAAAGGCAGGGGGCCAGCTGAGACAACTGACATCACTAATGTTTATTTTAAACAAGCAACCCACCTCAACTCTGCAAATTGTACAATAAGTCATTTATATAACAACACCCTCAAGTCACTTTTCCCCTAACCCTTCCATCCCCTACTCTCTCTGCTTATTTGTTACACCAATTTGTTGTGGCTTGTCATAATTTAGATTGTAAGCTCTTCAGGGCAGGGACTTATCCTACTACATGTTTGTACATCACCAATATAATGGTGGTGCTGATCTGATAAGGCTGCTGGGAACTAATGCAAATAATAATGCTGTTAAAAGCGTAAGCCTCTCCCATGACTATGCTAAACGAGCTCTCAAGAAAGATTCCCATAAAGCTTTGCAAGTGATGCTAAGAGAGAGAGAATGAAAATGTACTAGCTAGACTGCTTATAGAATGAGAGAGTATAATGCACTTTTATGACCTATTTTAAAGTTGCTTTCTGCTATCCTAAGTTGTATCCCAAACCACAAGAAAAGGACACATAGGGTGGAAAACCAGTGGAGCAAACATTACTTATTGTTCATGTGTATGAAAAACTTATTTTGGCTTGTGCTGAGCTCTATAAGCAGGTTAAAATTGTTATGATGGAAATTTGCGGCATGACGGAATGTCTAAGTTGTGTGGTCAACAAGATTGACATTTGTTAATGATTGGATGGTACCAGTCACAGAGCTAAGCCACAAGTTGTAATATGAGGTAAACAAGTAATGTATAAAGGTCTGTAGAATTGTAACCAAACTTGGGTCAAGTTGAGCTGCAGACTGGCCTCCAAATCAGCTTGACAAGTACCTCCTTTCTGTAATGTGCTGCTATATTCTTTGCTTAGAATAATCAAACTTAAAAAAAACTTGGTTAAGCTTACTCTCTGATGTTTCATTAATCAATACTTTAATAAAAGCCATTATTTACAATGCATCTGTAAAGGTCCGGACTCGCCCCTGCGGCGCCCCCTACTGGTTGCTTTGGGGAATCAGCTCTTCCAGCGTCTGGAGCACCCTCTGCAGGCCAGTGATCCGCCTTGTCCTCTGCTGGCCCCCGTGTCCCTCCCAGGACCCGGTGCCCCTATTACTGGGATGCTGCGCTGCAGTGGTGACGACGCAGGAAAGGAAACAGAACGCCAGGTTTGTTGGTAGCCAGAGGGCTTTACAAGCCTCCTGCAAAAAGCCTCAAGCCAAAAGCCTCCCAGGAAAACTTTTCCTGGGGTTTTTATTTCTCTCCTTACTTTGTTTACAACTCTTCTTAGTGGTTACATCTTTGCCCATTCAGAAGGCAGGCAGGATACACGCAGTGTGCAATTATACAAGATAGCAAACTCATCTGTAGAGCGCGTGAACAGCCAGCTGCAAAGGTACTATCAGGCTAGCCAATATGTTTTCCAAACATAGGCGCTAAAACAAGGTCACTCCCGCCTCAATTCCGAGGGAACAGTTTGCCGTTCTTCAAGGCTTATGATTAGGGAGCAACACATTCCTACATCCCCCCCTATTTTATTTTATATGCTGTGTTTAGACAAAGCACCTTTACAGGATAGCATACACAACGCCACTAAATTAGGTAAGCATTAAACAAAGCAGCAAAGCAAAACGCCAAAAATCAAAACTAAGACCCCATACTATAAAAGGGTCTTTATCCACTCTAAGGGTGGCTATAACTAAATATAATTCCACCAAGAAGGAAAAACATCTTTAGCAAATGGCTTAAGCATAACATTTCAGCATATCAATCTGCTATTGCATGCAATTACTATTATCAGTAAACTTAAAACAGCACATTTCTTTCACTGTCTCACACCCCAAATATTGCTGGGTGATTTGCAGACAGGAACAAGGCAAGTACTTAACAGACCTTGCATTTCCGGGGCAACGGCCAGGCAGAAATCAGATTGATTTAATACTTCTGCCAGGTGGACCCAAATGTCTTGTAGTGTGGTGTCCTTAATATACACACAGCTGTCATTAGCTTGAAAAAGTAAGTGTCCTGTCAGGTGTAATCCCAGGAGCACTGACTAAAATTAACTGGGCATACCAGGTAGTCTAATTTCCCAGATGTTTTGGTGAATTACCCAATCCCACATGCATCCTCCCCATGGGCCCGGCAGGATTCGGTATGTGGGAGCCCACACCCCCTCAACCGGTCCATATGTTTGGAAGGAGCACTGAGAACGTCTGCACTTCCACCCAGAAAGTTTCCAAGTATGTCTCTATGGCCACAGATCAGATGGTACTCCTGATGTGTCTGTAAGGGCAGTGGGCCAAGTCTAAACATGCTGGATCCCACTGCAATGCCTTCCCAGCCTCAGTAATATTCAATACCATCTCTGTCAGCAACTTCTGGGTCATTGTCTGTATTTGGATGTATTACAGGGGTAATAGTGTAATGAAGGAAATGGCAGGGGCAATGGCAACAAGGTGCCTTTGGTACTTATCATTTAAAATCCAATTAGGGAGGGTAATACATGCTGAAGGACTTATCCAAAACACAGGGCGCAGCCTGTAGAATAAACCCCAAAATCCAATCAATACCACATTCCCAAGAATGGGTTCCACAAATTTCTTCCTGCCAATGTATGATTCTTTGTTTCTTCACCAGGGTCAGTTCTTAATGTCTCTTGTAGTCAGGAATTCCTGGACTTTGTGGTTTCAATGAAGCAAGTGTTCCTTCTTCTCTTTTCCTGAAACAGTCATGGTTCAGCATTATACAGGGGAGAGGTTACTAGCACATCACCCTGTAGTGGTTTTGTGTCTTTTAGAGAAATTCAAAGCAACAGTAGGTCTGTCAGTGGACAAGGGAGAGGTTACTAGCACTTCACCTTGTCTTTTTTTTCTTTTTCCTGCTGTCCAGACGGCACAGCAGAACTAGAAGGAGAAATAGGCTTATCATCAGTCAAAAAGTCCTCCCGAGGTGGAGGGGTCTTTTTGCAGTGAAAAGCATGGGTCCAGGCAGTCAGTCCTTGGCACTTCACAGCAGTGTTGGTGATTAACAGGACTTGGAAAGGGCCTTTCCAGCATGGAGCCAAAGCAGTCTTTCATTGATGGACTTTACATAGACTCAGTTTCCTTGTTTCAATTAATGGCAGGGGTGCTAGGGTCTTTGAGTAGCACTTCTCTACCTGTGAGAAAAAACCTAACACATTTCATTAATGCATTGTCTGTATTTTGCAGATCTTAGTTGCTTGGGCACATTTAAGCCCCCCCCCTTTGTCTTGGGGGTCAGCCAAGTTTTGGCTGTGACCTTGGATGAGCCTGCAAGCTGTATCTTCCTCTCAATTAACTCATTCTGTGCTTTTTCCTCTTCTCTTCTTGGCTTCTCTTAACCTACAAAGGAAACCTTCACTCTTCCAGTAAAATAACTTTATTACAGAGCTTTGGAGCAACAAACCGGGACAAGCACACCCACTTTTGAGGAGTGCACTCGGTACAACCTCAGGTGTCTAATCGCTTTCCTCCCTCCCCAGCCCTCTGGCTAAAAATCTGAGGTAGCCAGAAGGATCCCATGGGCAATCTGGGGAGTGGGTTAACCTTCCATGTCCTTGTTTCCAAAGACTGTTGGTATGCAATTTTTAACAACAATTTTTGCCATAAAACACAAAAATAATTCCTATTGTGCCAGTAAATGCATGGTACATTGAATGCTGTTTAGCTGGCATCCCTTTTCTCTGATGATCTGAAAAACAAAAGAACAGAGGTCTACCCCTTCTGGGCAGTCAGTCATTGCTTAAAATGTTTCCTTGTATTTGTTTCATAGGCAGCCCAGATTTCAGTGGCTTCTACCTTGTTAGTTAGAAGATTGCATTAATACAAATGCTTTTTGGCTTGCTTCTAGATCCAAAGCTATCCACAGCTTAAAGATTCTTACTTAAAAAGGGACACAATTGACTTTTCCAGTCTTTTGTGCTTACAAACACGGGGGTATTAAAGGGGCTAGTGGACTCCTCCACATGCCCTGCCCGTAGCTGGTCATTAACCAAGTGCTGGAGAGCCTCCAGCAGGTCCAAAGGAAGCGGCCACTGTGCAACCCATACAGGCTCATCAGTAAGCCAACGGAGGGGGAGGGCCGTACGCCTAATCATTAATATGAATGGTGGCAATTAAAGCGTTAATAAATCACGGCCCCACAGATGGAGATGCACCCCCTCCATCATCCGCCCACGGACTAGGGCCGCGGCGGTGAGAGCGCCAAATTCTAACCACTAGACCACCAGGGATAAGCTGCCCGGGGCGTGCCCTCCACCTGCTGGGGGATGCTCAAAAACTGCCCTGTGCCATACAACTGCTTAGCAAGATAGGCCCCCCCACCTTGTGCTGCTGCCGCAAGCGCCTCTCGCTGGTACTTGCTGTCCCACACAACGTATTGCGCGGGAGACAGCACCATGCGACACAAGTCTTTCCAAACTTGGGGGAGTAAGTGATAACCGTTTGACACACCTTCCATAATCCCCAGGGTGAAAGTGGACCGCACCCCGGTCTCACGAACCGCCTTGCGGAGCTCGCGCAGAACCGAGTAGGGGAGAGCCTCCCAATCCACTATCTCCCCCCCATTTCCATTATCCCGCCAAGAGACGGGAAACGCCTCGAGCCCATGGCTGGATTCCTCGCCCGTCAAGAGACCGGCCCTGCGCACTGGCTGCACCGCCCCGGCGACAGCGCCCCCCCGCCCGACCGGTAGGCAGGGGGGCGCCGCCACGGGCGGCGGCGCAGGGAGGGTCAGCTGCGGGCAGGAGGGGGGTGGCTTATCACCTGGGGGCAAAGGGGAAACCGGCTTAAGGCCATCGGGGCCGAACCCCTCCAGCACCTCCTTACAACGCTGCCAGAGCAGCAGGTGCTGAACTGGGGCACGGGGTTCACTATACAAGGTAATCCCAATCCGTATCCAATCAAAAAGCTGTAAAGACCCACGGTCCGGATACCAGGGGCACTGGCGGTCTATTTCCCTTAGAAGGTCCTCAATATGAGCGACCGGGACAGCGATGCATGATCGCTGCCGTATAATCTTATGTAACTCTCTTGCGTGCTCCTTCTGGGCACTGGAGAGTCCCCCCCCCATACTCACGAATTAGGGGCGGCAAACAGCCGCGGGCGCGCTCGGCATCTCCAGCCGGTGAGTAGAGGGGTATCACGTCGGGGTCACCAGCTGCAGTGGTGACGACGCAGGAAAGGAAACAGAACGCCAGGTTTGT
>NW_020664393.1:39435942-39446980 GCF_002925995.2 Terrapene triunguis
TTTGCCGTTCTTCAAGGCTTATGATTAGGGAGCAACACATTCCTACACTGCCCCCTGGCAGTACCCCACAGATCTGGGTTTCCCCTCCCTGAGGAACCCCCACCACTCCCCCACCTTGCCTCAGCACTAGCCCACTGCCAGTCACCAACTAGCCCCCGCTCCCTGGGGCAGACTGCAGTATAGGCCACTCATCACTGGCAAGGGGGTTTGGACCTGCTGCCTTGGACTAGCCCTGGGCTGCCCTCTGCAACCCCCAGTACCCCTTGGTCTCCTACTAGGCCACAGCCTGGGGCTCTCCAGGCTGGAGATCCCCAGCCCTGCTCCACTCAGGTACTCTGTCTCTAGGTCACTGCAGCCAGGCCCTTCTCCCTCTGAAGGCAGAGAGAGACTGCTGAGCTCTTGGCTTCCAGCCTTCTTATATAGAGCCAGCTGAGGCCTGATTGGGGCGTGGCCCAGCTGTGGCTACTTCCCCAATCAGCCCAGTAGCTTTTCCCTTTGCCCCAGCCCTGCTCCCTGGCTGTTTTAAGCCCTTCAGGGCAGGAGCAGGGGACTACCCCGCTACAGCATCCATTAAATCTGTTTGCTTATAGTTCATTTCTGCAGTTTTTCCTTTTTCAGTGGCGAAACAGAAACTACAGCCAGTTTTATATTTAAATATGACTAATATATCAATGCTCAGCCTCCAGCACTGGACTCATGAGTCTGTCACACATGCTCCATAACTTAGGTACTTTTTACTGCCTACCACTGGCAGTAGAGAAGAATGTCTCATGTCAACAGTGGATTAAATTAATTCAGACCATGCTCTTCCTTCAAGGAAAGATCCTTTGTTTTTGACACACACTGTAATCTTTCAGTGCTCCAGAGTCGCTCTGTGGCATTCCAAAGCACACTACAGCTCAGCACTTGTAGGCACAAAGTGTCAAACATGCTTCCCCGTGGGAGTAATTGATCTCTTGGGCAGTATATGTGAACCAAAATACTGCTATTCTAATCTTTCTCTCTAGGTAGACGCTAGATGAGCTCTAAACTTCCCATAGACAGATTCAATAAGAACCCAGAAGCAGGCAAAGGTCTTAATACATATTTCTTTTATAGTACATACTTTCCTTCTTTTGGATGCCCCATAAAAATACAAATCAATAAAACAAGACGATGATGTAAAATATATTTAAAGATCACCATTAAGTTACCCTATTCTGGAGATCAAAACAGAATTTTTTTTTATATCCATGATGTAATACACCTTATTTTATACACTCCATGCTCATTCAGTGAGAACAAACAATGCTATTGGAAGAGACTGCCTCCTGTCAAAACAAATGGCTCATGGGGCTGAATCACACATCTATTAGTGACTATGAGTGATAACAACAGGCTGTAATCAAGAGAACTATGCCCTTGAAACAATCTTTTCAAACAATTTCACATATGAGGAAGATAATTTTTTAGTCCAATAATCAGGGCTGATGCTAAAACTATTTAAACAACAAGGAGTCTGGTGGCACCTTAAAGACTAACAGATAAGGTGCCACCAGACTCCTTGTTGTTTTTGTAGATACAGACTAACACGGCTACCCCCTGATACTTAAAACTATTTAAACACCCCTATTCACGGTGATGGAAATGACACCCATAGATGGGAAATGGAAGCTTTCTACAAACTAAATTCATATGGTGTTCATCACTCTGTTTTCTAACAATGTAACAGTTCATCACCCTGTTTTCTAACAATGTTATGTAATATGTAATTCATAATTCTCTGGATGTAATTGATTTATAGTCTATAAAGTAAATATCTTCTTTCTTGCACAGATGGCTAATTTACTGAGTATACCCAGTAAATGATAAATTATCTTTGTTGGATTCAGCTAACATGCTATCACAATTGTTAACCCACTGTATTGTAAGAGAACCATCCACAAACACAATAACTACATCTGTTTTATTCCTACTTTACTCACTGGAAAAAAAAAACAAACATATTTTGGTTACCAAGAGGATTGGCCAGGACTCCTTTCAGAGCTCGTATCAACTTTGAATCTAATGCTGGGAAGAGTCACTATTGAACAACAAAAGGTTCACATTCCTCTCTTCTCCACTCAGGAGCTGAACAGGCTGCCATTGGCTTCTAACTTCCTACTGGCTCATGGAGATTAGGTTAGAACTAATCTAACCATGCAGACAGCTGCAAAGGAGCTTGGAGGAGGAAGTCATTTTTCCATGCAGCTATTTAATGTTGTGGATCTGTGAATTACACATAAAACTCCCATTTAGAGTGAGAATACATTTAGATTAAGTATCACTTAAGTGTAGTCCTTCAGTGTTTGCATGCAAGGCTATTACCATGGCACAGCACTGAGACACTGAAAACTCTTGTTTAAAATCATACAAATGCTCCATGTTTTTATTTATTTAGACTATAGGCAAAAGCCAACTCCTCATTTCCAGGACAGCCACTCAGTGGCAGTTGTAAATGAACATATTATACGTTTTATTCTGTGGTATACAGGTTCTTAAAATGTACTCATCACTGTAGTATCAGTGCACCATCCAGTTACCCCGCAACATGACTAACATCTGTCATGTGTTTGTTCTCTCATCCTTTCCCCAGAAGGGACACGTATTCAGTGGAGTATTTTGTTTTGGATTTTTTAACCATTTAAAACACATTTAGAAATCTGTAATTGAAATGCATATATTGAAATATTTCAATGTCCTTGCAGAGGAAAGATATGGGAATGCCCTGAAGATACTTACACTGGTGAATTTTGTTTCAAGCAAGGTGGTCATGGATTATAATTATCCCCTCAGTACCTTGTAGCATTATGCTGACAATTCACCAGGTTACCAGATCTCTGGGTCTTCCAAACAATCCATAATACACTTTACAGTCTACCTAAGTGGCAGAATACAGCTTTGGGTTTGTGGTCCTTGAGAAATAAACACAAAGCCGTCACTGTGATCTTCTATGCAGAATCACATCTTTGTTTTTAAGATGCCATTGATAATGTAAATCTTTCTAAGTAAGGCTGAGAGAGTTTGCTTATTTTTCCCTTTGTCAGAATAAAATTGGTCTCTAGCTACAACTCTGAATACATTGATCTGCACACAAACGCCTAGGATTGTTTTACTCATATCAGGACCTGGACTTCATAATCCAATATTTTCTACAGCTGTGAACACAAGGAAGGTGGCAACTGAGAGAACAACAATTTTAGAATAATATTGCATAATAAGATCTTGATTCATCTCTCTCTCTCATTCACACACACACACACACACACACACACACAATCAGGGACTTGAAAAAAGCAATTGTCATGGAGTCATTATCAAGGCTAGGAAGAGCAATGACTCAGAGAAGCGTGTTAACTAATGTAAGAAAAGCTAATTTCTTCTGGAAAACAAAAACTTCAAAATTGATGGTGTTAAGTAGAGAGCTTTTTGAAAAGTATTGTATAATGATTATGGAAACTATTCAGCAAAATAGGAACAGGCTCATCATAAATTTTCTCATTGAAAACTACAGGATTTGCCCAAACTGAATTTCAGCATGACTAAAGGGGCTTTGTTTTTTAACATTACCTGTTAATGTGGAGGCCAGATTGGAAGCAGAAGTAAAATTCTTAAACCACCATTAAATCACTGGAAGATAATCAAGCATCCACAGAGTTTGCTATCTAGTAAGGATAATAGCACCCGCTACTAAAACTGAAAGTCAAGAACTGGATCTGAGCCCACAGTGTTGAGCTAATGGGCTTACTGAAGAGAGCAGAACAGTGCTGCTTGAAAAATTGGTTCTGCGTGCTTTAAATCTCCTCATGACAGATGATTCAATATACATAGAATGCACCAACCATGTAGCAAGAACACCACTTGTAAAAATGTCACAGATCAAATTCTATTAGGGCTATTAGTTTTACAATCACAAATTCTTTAAGATAAATGAGTTCTTAATAGAACCAGTTCTAGTTGCTGCAGACATTTTATAGGTAAAAGACACAGTCTCCTTCCCAGACCTCTACTCAGGCACCCTGGCTAAGTGTTGCACAGATGAATGGCTTTCAAATTGCATTCAGCTATAAGGGAGAGAGGAAGAGGTTAGTCTCTTTCTAGACCGCCTTGATACGTGCTACTCCAGGAAGGACTGTCACAACGTAGTTAAGGGAGAAAAGTTACAAGTCACACTGCACTGGAGAACTTGAGAATTAAGTTGGGTGTGCCCATCATATGGAGATGTACCAGGGTGAATCTTTGGACCCAGTGGGGTTCAGTTTGGAGGCAGGCAGTCTGAATTGTTTTGTTTACCTTCCTGATCTGGGTTAGCTAGGGGATTTCTCACATATGAAGTGCAGAGATATTTCCTAGGTGTCCCGATAGTGGGCACATAGCAACAGTCTGGAGGCTTAGAAGAAATAAAAATGATCTCTGGGGTTGGACTGACCAAATTGCAACCAGACCATCTGGGCTGCAACAGAAAAATTGTTCAGAAAGTTGGTCAAATATATTTAGATGAAATTCTACTGTATTAGATGAGTAGCAATCTGAGAATGTCATTTGACTTTTTGAGAGTCTCTAGGACAGGAGTGAGCAAACTTTTTGGGTCGAGGGCCACATCTGGGTGGGGGAATTATATGCAGGGCTGTGGCAGGATGTGGGAGGGGGTGCAGTGTGCAGGAAGGGGCTCAGGGCAAGGGATTGGGGCAGAGGAGGAGTGGGGGGTGTATGGGGGGCTCGGGGAAGGGGGTTGGGGTGCAGAAGGGGTGCGCAGTGCAGGCAGGGTGCTTAGAGCAGGGGGTTGGAGTGCAGGAGGGGTGCGCAGTGCAGGCAGGGTGCTTAGGGCAGGGAGTTGGGGGAAGGGGTGCAGGAGAGGTTCTGGCTTTGGGGTGGCAGCGGTGCACACCAGGGCCAGGGCAGGCTCCCTGCATGCCTGCCCTGTCCCCGGCCCAGCGCCACTCCAGAAAGCGCTGTGGCCCCTGGGGGTGAGGGGGAGGAGGGCTCCACGTGCCCTGCCCTTGCTGCGCCTCCAGGTACCTCCCCTGAAGCTCCCATTGGCCACGGTTCCCCGTTCCCAGCCAATGAGAGCTGCGGGGGGCTGTGCCTGGAGCCAAGGGCCCGGGGGCCGCAGGGACGTTGGGTCGGCTGCTGCTGAAAGCGGGGGCAATTCCGCAGGCCGGATCCAAAGCCCCAAGGGGCTGGATCCGGCCTGCAGGCCGTAGTTTGCCCACCCCTGCTCTAGGAGGTCAAGAGCAGGGATTACTTTCTCATGTCCCAGTAATGGTGTTACATGTTATTGGAAAAATCTCTTAGAAACTAAAAACTCCAACTGGCATCTGAATGGAAAGCTAAAGCAAAATGTTTTGTTGAATCCAAATGCTTGTGAAATCCAGGGTCCCCAGGGCTGTCACAGACTGACCTCATGACAGAAATATCTCAGAAAGGACAGCTTTAGCTAAAGCACAGAGACAATGGGTAGAGACCCCCACAAAAATCTGTGATGTATAATTAAAATGGAAATTCAAATACATTTATCAGCTCTATAATTTACTTAAAATTCTTACAACATGACAATCTGACTACTTCATATTTCTGAAATAGGAATGTTTAAAAAGGACACAACAAATTGCCTCATCTGTGTTACCAACACCTTAGATTACCAAAACAGAAAGAATATAAATGAAGGTTACTTACTTGTAACTGGAGTTCTTCAAGATGGCTCTGCACATTCACACGTGTGGGTACTGCGCTGCTTTGGGCTGCCTTGCCGTAGAACCTTCTCCTTGGAGCGTCTGTTAGAGCGCTCTTGAGCCCCCCTCCCACTCCTCTCAGTTTCTCTGAATGTTCTGAGAGCAAGGCTACATAAGAGGGTGCAAAGCCCTCTACCACCTCAGCTCCTTCCACCTCAATGCCACAGAACAACAAAAGACTAGGAATCTGACAAAGAGGGGAAGGTGGGTGGGAAGTGTCAATATGCAGAGCCATCTCAGAGAATTCTGGTTACAAGTAACCTTTTTTTCTTCTTCGAGTGGGTCTACATATTCCCACTTATGGGATAGACTGATAAGCCCTGCTAAAAATAACCTGGAGGCGAGACATAATCATAAGTAGAGACTGCAGCATTGCTCTACCAAATCCAGCATCAGCCCTAGCACAATGTTTAGTGAAGTGTGATCATAAGAACATAAGAACGGCCATACTGGGTCAGACCAAAGGTCCATCTAGCCCAGTATCCTGTCTGCCAACAGTGGCCAATGCCACGTGCCTCAGAGGGAATGAATAGAACAGGTAATCATCAAGTGATCCATCACCTGCCACCCATTCCCAGCTTCTGGCAAACAGAGGCTAGGACACCATCCCTTCCCATCCTGGCTAATAGCCATTGATGGACCTATCCTCCATGAATTTATCTAGTTCTTTTTTGAACCCTGTTATAGTCTTGGCCTTCACAACATCCTCTGGCAAAGAGTTCCACAGGTTGACTGTGCGTTGTGTGAAGAAATACTTGTTTGTTTTAAACCTGCTGCCTATTAATTTAATTGGAGACCCCTAGTTCTTGTGTTATGAGAGGAGTAAATAAGACTTCCTTATTTACTTCCTACATACCAGTCATGATTTTATAGGCCTCAATCATATCCCCCCTTAGTCGTCTCTGTTCCAAGCTGAAAAGTCCCAGTCGTTTTAATTTCTCCTCATATGGAACCGTTCCATACCCCTAATCATTCTTGTTGCCCTTTTCTGAACCTTTTCCAATTCCAACATATCTTTTTTGAGATGGGGCGACCACATCTGTACACAGTATTCAAAATGTGGGCGTACCATGGATTTATAGAGACACAATATGATATTTTCTGTCTTATTATCTATCCCTTTCTTAATGATTTCCAACATTCTGTTCGCTTTTTTGACTGCCGCTGCACATTGAGTGGATGTTTTCAGAGAACTATCCACAATGACTCCAAGATCTCTTTCTTGAGTGGTAACAGCTAATTTAGACCCCATCATTTTATATGTATGGTTGGGATTATGTTTTCTGATGTGCATTACTTAGCATTTATCAGTATTGAATTTCATCTGCCATTTTGTTGCCCAGTCACCCAGTTTTGTGAGATCCTTTTGTAGCTCTTCGCAGTCTGCCTGGGAATTAACTATCTTGAGTTTATTTTGTATCATCTGCAAATTTTGCCACCTCACTGTTTACCCCTTTCTCCAGATCATTTATGAATATGTTGAATAGTACTGGTCCCAGTACAGACCCCTGGTGGACACCACTATTTACCTCTTATGTTTCTTATCTTTTAAACAGTTACTGATCCATGAGAGAATCTTCCCTCTTATCCTTGACAGCTTACTTTGCTTAAGAGCCTTTGATGAGGGACCTTGTCAAAGGCTTTCTGAAAATGTAAGTACACTATATCCACTGGATCCCCCTTGTCCACATGCTTGTTGACCCCCTCAAAGAATTCTAGTAGATTGGTGAGGCATGATTTCCCCAACAAATTATGTTAATCTAATGTGTCTGAAAATTTTGTTCTTTACTATGTTACAACCAGTTTGCCCATTACTGAAGTCAGACTTACCAGCCTGTAATTGCCGAGATCACCTCTGGAGCCCTTTTTAAAAATTGGCATCACATTAGGTATCCTCCAGTCATTTTGTATAGAAGTGGATTTAAATGATAGGTTACAGACTACAGTTAGTAGTTCTGCAATTTCACATTTGAGTTCCTTCAGAACTCTTGGGTGAATACCATCTGGTCAATTTTTTCCAAAACCTCCTCTAATGACACCTCAATCTGTGACAGCACCTCAGATTTGTCACCTAAAAAGAATGGCTATGATTATACCTCACATCCTCAGCCATGAAGACCGATGCAAAGAGGTCATTTAGTTTCTCCGCGATGGCCTTGTCGTCCTTGAGTACTCCTTTAGCATTCGATCGTCCAGTGGCCCCACAGATTGTTTAGCAGGCTTCCTGCTTCTGATGTACTTACAAAAAATTGCTATTATTTTTTGAGTCTTTGGCTAGCTGTTCTTCAAATTCTTTTTTGGCTTTCCTAATTATATTTTTACACGTCATTTGCCAGAGTTTATGCTCCTTTCTATTTTCCTCACTAGGATTTAACTTCCACTTTTTTAAAGGATGCCTTTTTGCCTCTTACTGCTTCTTTTACTTTGTTGTTTAGCCACGGTGGCACTTTTCTGGTTCTTTTACTATGTTTTTTAATTTGAGGTATACATTTAAGTTGAGCCTCTATTATGGTGTCTTTAGAAATCAGAACTCCAGATTGCAGCTCTGCAAATTTCCATAACAGAGACGTGTCTAAAGCAAGCACAGGAGGTTGCCATAGGTCTAGTGGAATGTGGTAGTACTGTACCAAGTACAGGAATGTCTACCAAGGAATAACATTAAAAATACATTGCTTAAACCATGTAGAAACAGTCTGGGAAGAAACTGTATATCTCATGAAGTTTTTAGCATGACACACAAACAATCTAGAGGATGTTCAAAAAGTTTTAGTCCTGTCCAAATAATAAGCAAAAAACCCCTCCTTGCATCCAATGTATGTAAAGCAGATTTCCCCTTATTAGAATGTGGCTTTGGGGGGAAAACAGCAAATTAATTGACTGATTTTCATGTCAATCAGACACCACTTTTGGCAAGAACCTGGGATCAGGTCAAAGAACCACCTTATCTTTAAGGAAAGTTATGAAAGATGAATCAACCATAAGAGCATTTAACTCCCTTACCTTTCTGGTAGAAGGTTATGGGAACAATAAAAGCTGTTTTAATAGATAAACAATGTAAAGAGTACTCAGTCAAGAGTTCAAAGGATAATTTCAATAACCATGGGCAGAACCAAACTGAGATCTCAAAAAGGGACAGGATGTCTTAAAAGAGGATACACATTAGATAAATCCTTCATAAACTTCTTAATGGTATTATGTATAAACAGCAACCTACCATCAACTAAAGTATGATAGGCAGAAATAGCTGCCAAATGAACCTTTAGTGATGAATTAGATAACCCTTCTGATCATGGGCAGTGGGTATAATAGGCCAGAGGAGGCTCCGCCTCCCTTGGTGCAGTCGCGGCTGCCAGATGCCAGTTGTGGATTTGGTGAGGGAAATCTTTGCTTATTATTATGCCTCATGCAGGTTCTGAGGCAGCTTAGGAGATGGTATCTGCTGTTCACCTTCTTGGGTTCATCAGTAATCTCCCTGGACTGGGAGATTACTGATGAACTCAGGAAGCTGAGTAACACATACTGCCTTCTCAGCAGCCCTGGAACCTGCATGGCCCATATCAAAAACTCAGGTTCTTCTTCCGGAAGAGAGAAGAAGAGCTTTTGAATTTTCTCACGGAGTGGTTTGGAGTCCGTGAGGGGGAGGCACAGCTGTGGCAGCTGTGGGGTTCCGGCCAGTCCGGGGCTCCTCCAGAAGGGGGATGGGGAGGTGGGGCTCAGGGCTCTATCTGTCCTAGGGCTCCTCTGGCCATGGGAGGAGGGGGCAGAAGGTCTCTGGACTCCAGCTACGGGGTGAGGGGGGTGGGCAAAAGGGGTGGAGACGGGGGGTTAGGCTCCCCGAAGGGGGTCTCCATCCACTACCCATGCTTCTGACTTTAAAAACATCAAGTGTTCTAAAACAAGGGTTATGGATGCTGAAGCAGAAGAACCATCCTTCCCAGTCATCCAAGTCACACATCTGGTCCATTTTGACTTGTAACATTGTCTGGTAGACTTCTGTCTGGCATTAAGCAGCACACCCTGAACAGTTAACAAACCAGATTGCTCAAGTTTACACAAGGTCAAAGACCGATAGTCCAAGCCTTCAGGTGAAGGGACTGCAGATCCAGATGGAGAATTCTCCCTGCCAGCTGAAAAAGTGAATCTGGTAACAGAGGAAGATGCGTGAAGACTCCACTGAACAAATGGAGAAGATCAGTCTACCACTGCTGGCATGGCCGCATTGGGGGTGATGTGAATCATCCTCGCCTTCTCCTGATGTATCTTTCTTACCATTTTCTGGATCAATGGCAAAGGGAAAAAAAATCATACAGCAGGCTCTTTTCCAGTGCAGGAGAAAAGAATTTAACAGAGATTGTCTGTGTTTGTCAGCTTGGGAACAGAAGAGGTGACACTTCTTGTTGAACCTCATTGTGAAGAGGTTCATGTGTGGTTGATCCCATCTTGAGAATATGTTGTGAATCAGCGATCCTTCAGGAACCACTCGTGCATCTGGGAAGTGTCCTTACTGAGATGCCCCGTGTAATAGAAAGAGAGCCTGAGACATCAGGCCTTATATAAGAGGCCTGGTATGAGGCCTGAACTAAAGTAGCAGTCCTATCAGGCCCTGCTGATATAAAGCAAAGTTAGCAAAAGTCAGGCTGTGAGCAGAAGTCAGGCCCTGTTACAAAGCATGCCTGCTTGCAAGTTCACAGAACCTGGCAAGAATAGGACTGGTATTGCAAAAACACACCCATTCCTAAGAAGTACTAGGCACAGGACACATCCAGAAGGGTGGTACCAGAACATCCCTATACCAAGTATGCTACAAACACACTCCTCAAAGATAACAGGAACATGTTGACCTCTCTGAAAGAAAAGGTCAGGATGACAATGTGATAGATAGAGATGTTTTGATTGAACCATCATGTACAAGGTAAAGGGTGGTAACTAACCATATCGGAGAGGCAATACAAAACTTGTTTGTATTGGTGTATAAAGAGGGGTCACAGAGGGGGGTGTCTTTGTCTGGCCTGGGGGGAACAGAAAGTCCTGGCATTCACTGAGCTGGTCCATTGTTATGGGAATGCATGTATTAGTGGTCTGGTGGAGTCTGCAGGAGACTAGTACTATGCTTCATTGACAATAAACCTGGTCAGGTACATTTGTTACAAATCAAGTTTTGTGGTCTTTGTGGGCAGTTCGACTGGCGGTTACTGTACATGCAATCTTGCCAGAGCCAGTGCAACAAGCAGAAAGAACACACACACACAGCCAATGACTAACTACAGTCTGTAATCGCATTGCTCTCT
>NW_020664393.1:39447380-39464312 GCF_002925995.2 Terrapene triunguis
ACTGAATCCTTTGCAAATGAAACATCACACCCCCATCCAGGAGGAGGATTACTGAAAAATTCTGAGGTGGCACTAGAAAAGGTCCCAGAGCCCAGGATTGTCAGACTCCCCAACAACTGGGGAGTGGAAACATACCCACCAGAGAAGGGCCAAAGGGAGGAACAAAATGGGAGGAAACAGGTCTCTTCATTCTTCCTCTATCATCCTCTTGAATTGGATCTGGTTCCAGATCCAGAAGGGACACACAGGAGATGCCGCAGGTCCAGAGGAAACTAAGGAGAAAAAGCCTTTTGTGGGGAAACCGCAGGAGTTCTGGGGGGAGCAGGCAGTTCTGGCAAAAGACTAATGGTGTCCTCCGCTCTGCTCCTTCTGTCAAGTGATGAAGCAGCAGACCTCACAACCAGTGAAGCCTGCCTCTTCCTGGAGACCTTATGTTTCACACTCGGATCCAAGGAATGATCAGGAGCAGAATGGTGCACCTCAGCTACCCCAGTGACAGTACTCATTGGAATCAACAGCACCAGATCCAAAATGACAGACAAATCCATCTCCCTGGCTGCAGAGTCTAGCGGAATGAGAGATATGAACCTTGGAACCGATAAGGCTCTATCAGAGTACGAGGGATCCAGCACTACTAACAGTGTCTGTTTTGTCTTTGGACCTCTTTTTTTTCCAGTGCAGAGACAGCTGGAACCAAAGACATAAGCGGCCCTAGATCCAATACTCCACTCAACTACATCCGGTTTTGTCCCAACATACAGACCAGAATGGACCATACTCTCAGAACCGCAGATGCTCCATCGGAATCAGATGGATCTGAGGGACATGAAACTCAAGAATTAGCTCTACTGAGAGTGGCCATGTTATCCCTCGGCTTTTCCCCTGGAACCAAGCCAATTGATGCCATGAGGCCTTCAGCTCCGAACAAAGAGGCCTCAGAAGCCTAGTAGGAGCAGGAAGAACTGAAGCCAGATCCAAGGAGGACTCTGACTTTCTGGAACTCTTTAACTGCTTAGACTTGCAGGATGCCACAGGAGCTGAAACTGGCCTCTTGGACCTTGGATCCAAAGACAGTACAGATCCAAAGGGACTAGCCTCAAGAGCCTCCTTAAGCAGCAGAACTTGTAGTTGAATCTTCCTATCCTTGCACATCCTGGGTGTAAGGGTCCAATAAATGGAACACCCAGAAGGAGAGTGGCCTTCTTCCAGGCACTTGAGGCATTGCACATGGCTGTCAGCTAGGGAAGACATCTAGGCACGATGCACACTGTTTAAAACCCAACTTTATGTTCAGCTTTGGTTCCACCATAACCTGGAACCTACAAAAACTAACTATACACTAAACTATCAACAAGAATTATCGATAAAAAGGAGAGACTCCAGATTCAAACATACCAGAGTGTGTCACTTTCATCCTGGCATGCAGTTGGAAGGAACTGAGGTGGGAAGAGGGCACTGCACCCCCTGGTATAGCCTCGCTCTCAGAATATTCAGATATGCAGAGGAGAAGGGGAGGGAGCACAAAGGTGCTGCAACGGACACTGCTAGGAGAAGGCTCTAGCATAAGGCACCACAAGGCAGCGCAGTACCTATAGGTAGGAATATGCAAAGTCACTCGAAGAAGAACTATCAACACTTTTAATATAGTTTACTTTTCACTCTTGTATGCTGTTTCAATTTTTATACTATCCAGTTTAGATAATTATAACAGATTTGTCACTTTCACTTTTCATTCCACATATCCTATCATAATGATGCAATTTTGAGAAGCAAAGACTTTAGAGGAAATATTTAAAACCAAACAAAAACATTCTTAGGTATTAAAAAACACAATTAATGAAAAAATTTCCATTATTATTAGGTTTTGTAAAATCCAGTGTTCTTAAAACAATCACCTTCAGGCCTGACATAACTCTGTCCTCTTAATATATTACGTTAGTAGTGGGTAAATCTATTGTATTCCATTGTGACAAGTTTTAACACAGATATTGTCTAATCAGTTACTGCCCCTCTCATTAACCATCACATGGAACATCTCTTCTCTCAATCACATAACATCCCTGTGACAACTACAGCAATTGCTTGTACATACAAAAGTAACATTAAGAAAGTAACTGATTTCATATATTTTTAGCTGTCTTTCCAGGATATTTAGTAGCTGAAAAAAGAAAAGAAAAGTAAACCTAACCGCACAAAACCATCCAGTCTCTGCAGGCAAAGCTTCTGCAGACTACCAGTGTTCAATGATCCATGGTTGGAGAAACTCTGCTGTAGTTCTTAAGACATGCACTTCTTACCAGTTGAATGACATGTTTCTAACCATTAGGACTTACTTTCCACTCATTTTGTTTCTACTCCCTATCCAAAGCTATGGGCTGACTCTCCGGGGTTAATGCTCACATTGAACTGAGTGCCCTCAGCAGCTTGCAGGATTGGACCCTTATTGAATATGAAAAGAAATCTTAGATACATAGATTTTAAGTCTAGAAAGGCAATTATGATGATGTAGTCCAACCTGCATCATGCAGGCCATTGAACTTCTCCCAGCTATTCCTGCATCAGGTTCATAACTTTAGATTTAGCTAGAGAATTTTTGTATGGATTAGAGTTCATTGGATTTTTTTTTAAACTATAAAAGTTATGTGATCATACACAGCAAGGACTATGTCTTCCATTGTGTTTTACAAAGCCTAGTACAATAGGGCCTTGATCCTGATTGTGTCTGTGGTGTGCGACTACAAAATAAATAATTAAATAATAATGTGATACAATACCAAGATTTTTTTAGACAAGTAATATGCAGGTTATACAGGAAGGATATATATTTTGTTTTTTAATATGACCATGCTAAAAATAAAACATTTGAAATTAAGTTGCATATTATTCCCTTATTGTTTCTTGGGTTCTGCTATTCCACCCTGAATATTGTAGCTATCCTCTTTTTCCTTATTATTAGTCTATCAAACTTGCTGTGCAGGAAAACATAATTGTAAAGGGCCATTTTACCACAAAGAGAGAGTTATATTATACAAGATAGAATAATGATTTTTAGGGAATTAATTTGTAGAAAGGCATGGGTGAAATTTTTGATGGTACAAGGTATTAAATATTTTTGATGTCAAGGTGAAGCACTGTTGGCTATGGTACTAAAATTGGAGATTAGATTTAGCAAGACAGACTGATGTTCTCAGAATGATCTATTAATATGAGAGGTTCATTGACAACACATGGTTGGCTTTTGACTCGGAAGGAATGGCAGAAGAGGACAACCATTTGCGTGAGATGGAGGATCATTGTGCTGGAGGCGCAAATACAAAAGAAATAGTATGACATTAAAGGCAGTGACTGGGAGTAGTACAGTGACAAGCACCATTTACTCTGTTAACATGAATTAAGGTATGGTATTTCACAGTGACACTCCTAGAAATTGTGATCAGTAACTCATGTCATGAGTAAGAAAGGGAAAGATGTAGAAAGGAGATGAAGAAGCTGTGTCCAGCAGAGTTTAGGTAATAGATGTCACAGAGTAATTCAGAGGATCTACAGTCCAGTGAAATGAGGAAGAGAAAAATGTGAAGGAAAAAAATAATAGAGCAGTACTGTAAAGAAGGGCACGTTATTCAAAAGTACTGAAGTTGAGCCTGGTGTAGCTGTGCATGCTTGAGGAAAAGATGTGAGAGAAGTAATAATGAACTTAAAAGTAAGCTCAGGCATCTTACTTGGAAACTTAGAGATGTTTTCTGATATGCTACTGTTGCTAATAGAATGAATACATTCAGCAGCAGGATCTTGGCAAAGGAGGCTGAGATTACCTGGTATTTAAGATTGGTGATTTTTGCATAGGATTATTATTAGTGACGGTGAGTGAGGCAAGGGATATTGGTAGAGAACAACCAGCAATTTTTCAACCGTGTGAGCAACCTGATTGGTTTCCTAGCAATTGTAAACAGGTTTGACCTTTCAAGTATCTGAGTGGCGGATAGGTGAGGACCAATATCTACCTATTCACTAGTGGGATATTCTTATCTGCATACTAAGCATATTAATTTATCACATTTTAATTATGTCAATCCTTACCAGCAAAATATAAAAGATTTAGGAGTTAGCCTCATTTTCAGAAAGTGCTCTGAATTTTTATTAGCACACTCCCACTTTCTGTACCAAGGACATGAATGAAAATGTTAAACAAGATTGGGTCCCAAGACTGATCCCTGAGGAACTCCACTAGTAACATCCTTTCCAGCCTGAAACTTCACCTTTCAGCATGACCCGTTGTAGTCTCCTCGTTAACTAGTTCCTTACCCGCCATTCAATTCTTGTATCAATCCCCATCTTCTCCAATTTAACTAATAATTTCCCATGTGGAACTGTATCAAATGACTTACTGAAATCCAGGCAGATTAGATCTGATGCATTTTCTTTGTCTAGAAAGTCAGTTATCTTCTCACAGGAGATCAGGTTGGTCTGACATGATCTATCTTTTGTAAAACCATGTTGTATTTTATCCAAATTACTGTTTACCTCTATGTCCTTAACTACTTTCTTTTTCAAAATTTGTTCCAAGATCTTGCATACAATTGAAGTCCAACTAACGGGCCTGTAGTTTTCTGGATCACTTTTTTTCCATTTCTTAAAAATAGGCACTATATTACACTTCTCCAGTCACAGGGTATGACCCCCAAGTTTATGGATTCATTAAAAATCCTTCCTATTCGGCTTGCAATTTCATGTGCCAGTTCCTCTAATATTCTTGCATTATCCGGGACCCCCAATTTGGTCCCATTAAGATGTTTGAGTTTGACTTCCACCTCAGATGTGGTAATTTCAACTTCCATATCCTCATTCCCATAAGCCACCCTGCCATTACCCTTATTAAACACTGAGGAAAAGTATTTGTTTAGATGTTAGGCCATGCCTAGATTATCTTTAATTTCCATTGTATCTTCAGGTTCCACTTCTTTCCTTGTTTTCTTTTTATTTATAAGGCTAAAGAACCTTTTAATATTGGTTTTCATTTCCTTTGCAAGGCCCAACTCTGCTTGGCTTTTGGTAGTTGTCACTGTTTCCCTACACTTTCTGACCGCCAGAAGGTAGTTTTCCTTTCTAATCCACTCCTTCCATTCCTTGTAGATTTTCCTCTCTCTCTTAATAACCTGCTCATGATCCTTGTTCACCCAATTTGGTCTGCAACCCTTCCCTATGATTTTTTCCCCTTGCTTGGGATGCAGGCTTCAGATAGTTTCCACAATTTTGACAAAGTAATTCCAAACCTCCTCCACATTTAGATACCTGAGTTCTTCAGTCCAGTCCACTTCCCTAAGTAATGTCCTTAATTTTTTAAAGATTGCCCTTTTGAAATCAAGGACTAGTTACAGAGCTATTTTGGTTTATCCTTCCATTTAATTTAAACTGAATTAACTCATGATCACTCGAATCAAGGTTGTCCTCTACAATTCATTCTTTTATGAGGTCCTTGCTACCTACCAATACTAAATCTAAAATGGCATCATCTCTTGTTGGTTTGGTGACCATGTGGTGACGAAATCTTTCAGCAATCACATCCAGGAATATCTGGGCCCTATCATTATTAATAGCACTTGTCCTCCACTCTATATCTGGGAAATTAAAGTCTCCCACAATCACACAATTCCCAGTACTATTTATTTCATTAAAAATTTAAGATGCCCCTATCCAAATCCAGATCAGACCCTGGGATCTGTAGCATTCCCTAAGCACTATCCCCTAGACCTGACTCTTTCTGTTGTTGGTGCAATTCTCCGGTCTTCCTCCTTCTGTTGTCTCTGGCTGCAAGTGTTCTTATCTTCTGTTCTCAGTTGCAATCTTCTGCAAGTCATCCTCTATCCTCCTAGGGCTCCAAACTCTGGCTGTTTCCATTGACTTCCCCTCTTCTTGTAGGACTAGCTGCTCTTCTCTTCTTCCTTGCCTTCCCACCCTCTGTTACTGCCTGACATCTCTTTTCATTTCCCAACCTAGCAAACTTGTTCATCAGTTCTATTTCTCCTTCATTTTTCTTCTGCCTTGTGAAATGCTTCCACTGGCCACTTTCCTCATCCAGCACTCTACCCTCACAGTTCTCCAATCCAGCTTCCATCTGCAAGTCTTGAGCAGAGGGGTATGGAACAGCTTCTATATGAGGAGAGATTAATAAGACTGGGACTTTTCAGCTTGGAAAAGAGACAACTAAGGGGGGATATGATAGCGGTCTATACAATCACAACTGGTGTGGAGAAAATAAATAAGGAAATGTTATTTACTCCTCCTCATAACAGAAGCACTAGGGGTCACCAAATGAAATAAATAGGCAGCAGGTTTAAAACAAACAAAAGGAAGTATTTATTCACACAGCCAACCTGTGGAACTCTTTACCAGAGGATGTTGTGGAGACCAAGTCTATAACAGGGTTAAAAAAGAATCATAGAATCATAGAATATCAGGGTTGGAAGGGACCTCAGGAGGTCATCTAGTCCAACCCCCTGCTCAAAGCAGGACCAATTCCCAACTAAATCATCCCAGCCAGGGCTTTGTCAAGCCGGGCCTTAAAAACCTCCAAGGAAGGAGACTCCACCACCTCCCTAGGTAACGCATTCCAGTGCTTCACCACCCTCTTAGTGAAATAGTGTTTCCTAATATCCAATCTAGACCTCCCCCACTGCAACTTGAGACCATTGCTCCTTGTTCTGTCATCTGCCACCATTGAGAACAGCCGAGTTCCATCCTCTTTGGAACCCCCCTTCAGGTAGTTGAAGGCTGCTATCAAATCCCCCCTCATTCTTCTCTTCTGGAGACTAAACAATCCCAGTTCCCTCAGCCTCTCCTCATAAGTCATGCGCTCCAGACCCCTAATCATTTTTGTTGCCCTCCACTGGACTCTTTCCAATTTTTCCACATCCTTCTTGTAGTGTGGGGCCCAAACTGGACACAGTACTCCAGATGAGGCCTCACCAATGTCGAATAAAGGGGAACGATCACGTCCCTCGATCTGCTGGCAATGCCCCTACTTATACAGCCCAAAATGCCGTTAGCCTTCTTGGCAACAAGAGCACACTGTTGACTCATATCCAGCTTCTCGTCCACTGTGACCCCTAGGTCCTTTTCTGCAGAACTGCTACCTAGCCATTCGGTCCCTAGTCTGTAGCTGTGCATGGGATTCTTCCGTCCTAAGTGCACGACTCTGCACTTGTCCTTGTTGAACCTCATCAGGTTTCTTTTGGCCCAATCCTCTAATTTGTCTAGGTCCCTCTGTATCCGATCCCTACCCTCTAGTGTATCTACCACGCCTCCTAGTTTAGTGTCATCGGCAAACTTGCTGAGAGTGCAGTCCATGCCATCCTCCAGATCATTAATGAAGATATTAAACAAAACCGGCCCCAGGACCGACCCTTGGGGCACTCCGCTTGAAACTGGCTGCCAACTAGACATGGAGCCATTGATCACTACCCGTTGAGCCCGACGATCTAGCCAGCTTTCTATCCACCTTACAGTCCCATTCATCCAGCCCATACTTCTTTAACTTGGCGGCAAGAATACTGTGGGAAATGAAATGAACTAGGTAAGTTCATGGAGGATAGGTCCATCAATGGCTATTAGCCGGGATGGGCAGGGATGGTGTCCCTAGCCTCTGTTTGCCATAAGCTGTGAATGGGCAACAGGGGATGGATCTCTTGATGATTCTGTGTTCTATTCATTCCCTCTGAAGCACCTGGCATTGGCCACTGTCAGAACACAGGATACGGGGTTAGATGGACCTTTGGTCTGACTCAGTATAGCCATTCTTATGTTTCCTTCATCCTCCTCTCTCCTTCTTTCCATCATCCAGTCAAATCCCCTTCAAAACGTAACCATAGCTTCTACCTGCATCTCCAAACATCGCATCTTGTCTTCCATCAGATCTATCAGGTAGCACTTCATACAAACGAAGATGAAGTTCATTAAAGTCATAAACCTGTCCACAGGAAGGTAAGCTCTGGCTGCTATGGCATCCAGAGAAGCCCCTATAAAGTCGATTTATTGTACCAGGTTCAAAGTGTACTTTTCAATAGTTGAAATCCTAGCCTATGGAACTGGGACACTGCTGTTTGTACTGCAGAGAAAACGTCATCGTACTACCAGCACTTGAGCACCCAATCATCAAGATAAGGCAAGATGATTATTCTCAGTTGACATAGATGATCGGCTCCCACCACCATGATCATTGAGAAAATAGACTTAGTGCAGAGAAGCTGAAGGGAAACACTTGATATTGGAAGTGATTCTGGCTGACAGAATCTTGGGAGAGAGGTGAAGAGTGACATGAAAATAATGGTCCTGAAGGTCAAAGGCCACAAACCAATCCCTGGAATATAATGACAGAATTATGCCTGCGAGAGTCAGCATCCTGAATTTCTGTGATTTCACAAAGGCATTTAGGAGTTGAAATATAATATCAGTCTCAATCCCCAGTTCTTTTTTGGAAAGTACATGTAATAGAAACCTTTCCCCTTTGTGCTGGACTGGAACTCATTCTATGACCCCATGTGTAGCAGAGATGACTTCCTGTCTCAGCACCAGTTTGTGCAGTGGGGGGATGGAGGTAAGATACATGAAGTAACCTGATGTTATAGCCTCCAAAACCCATTGTTGGAAGTAATCTGTTCCCTGGAAAGTCAATCTACAAAGATGGGAGGTGGGTATGCCTTCCTGAGGCCACTGTTTTGGAGTGCCTGGAATATGCCCTGACAACTGGGGGAGACCCCCGCATATCTTATAAGGGCAACTGGACCAGTGCAAATCCCCAGTGACCTCCTGTCCAACCACTTGATGGTACTCCTCTGACTGGATCCATGGAAGGATGGAAATGTCTAGAGGAGTAGTGAGAGTGGCTCCAAGGGTGGGAAGAGTAAGACCACATCTCCAACTCAGAAGAGGATGAGCCTCCTTCCACTGACTATGGGGGTGCTGTTCCCAGTGGTGCCGGTGATCAATGCCGAGGTGGTGAGGCAAACATAGCAGGTTTTTCCTTTGATGGTACCGAAGGGCGAACCATACTGGGTACGTGAGGCTGACATCATACCGAGCTTTGTAACAGTCCAGCCAGTTCCCCCATGCCCGCCGATAACAATGACTCTTGTACTGCCAGCGATACCGGTACCAACAGCGAGAGGAGATCCCTGGCAGCTGCAAACGCCTCTGGTGTGGTCAGTACCAAGATAGTATTGATACAGCGTGGTGCTGCCAACATGGAAGCCTCTTCTGGTTCCGGACTCGACAGTACTTGCATAGGTGCCGGAGTCAACAGTGCTGGCTTCTGCAGCACAGGAGTGCTTAGCTTTAGACTGCACCTACTCTGATCCCCATGCCGGTGATTGCCTCCCTTTCATCAGTCTGTTTGTTGTGCTTTTTTCTAGGCACTGGGGATGGTGATTGGTGCCAGGACTCTGCGATGGTAGGAGCACTCCTTACCGAAGCTGAGGCACTCAGTGCTGAGCCTGACTGCTCTGGCTCAGATGGAGGCCTCCATGAGTAGAAACTTTAGCCTGGCCTACTAATCCCTTTTCATGAGAGGCTTAAAGTCCTTGGAGATTTAGCAACAGTCCCCCATATAAGCTTCCTCCAAGCACTTCAAGCAACTGGAGTGTGGGTCACTCAGGGGCATAGCCTTATTGCAGGAAACGCAGGGCTGGAAGCCAGGTGACCGAGGCATTTCTCGGAACAAGGGATCAGCTGAAAAACTGATAAAAACTAAAATCTAACTACTTAACTAATAACTTTACTAAAACTATTTATAATATACAGAAGAAAGTCCACTGAGGACCTGTGAAAGAGCAGTTCCAGTGACTGTCCCAGGTGCTAAGAAAAAACTGAGGGGGTGTGGGGTTTGGCTGAGTGCTTTATACTGGCGCTAGTGGCATGCAGCAGCAAAGAACGATTGAGCCACCCTGATGGATACCACTGAGGTAAAAATTTCCAGCCATTGTGCATGGGCCATACATACAACAGCAGAATGTGCAAAAAAGAAAATTAGATTGAGTCTGAGGAAGGAAAATGGAGGGGAAGGAGAAACAAGGAAAATGGAGAATTATCAGAGGGAAGGAAGGACATAGGGAAGGTACTGACAGCAATAGATATGAGAACAAAGAGATGCCTGCTGAAAGTGAAACCAGCACTGAAGTGAGGGAAGAATATAATTAAAAGTAAATGAGTTATCTCACATTGAGCACTATTTATTTTTGTAACAAAGTTGGAGAAGGAGGTTATAATGCACTGACTATATTAAGTTTATCTGCAATGGCAAAAGTCTTATGAAGTTCAAATAATTTGCTCAAAAGAGGAGAAGACTTCAAATCAGTTCACCATTCTGAACGTTTATTACCTTGATCAAATCAAATGACAAAATGTTTATACCGAGAAAGGTTTCAGAAAACTGGGAACTCTTTAAAAAAAATGTTCAGTGTAGAAGGATTGAAATATGTTTTAAAGGTTACACACTTTCTAGCTTTTTCCCCAAGAGCAATTTCTTAAATCCTGAGGAGGAAATGGCAGTATCAAGGTAGGGGACAGATTTCAGTCTTTTTAAGATAAAAGCTTCCAGAAAAAGTAAACCTTTCTATTTAAATAAATGCCAATTCATTTGGACTCTACACAGGAATAATGCAAGCTTTGGAGTATATGAAATCCCTTTCAAAGCAAGAAACAATTTAACATTTTTAACCAACATTGCAATAGATTAAAACTTTAAACTCCGTGATCTTTTAGTGCAAAAGATCTCTATTTCTCTAGCATTTATTTTTTCATTGAAGAGGGAGAAAATGCACTGCAAAGACAAATTCCCCTAACTTCCTCCGCACAAAAAAGTAAAATGGAGACTAAGCCATTCTCTCAATTTATCTTCAGACCAATATATTGTCTTTCCCAGAGGAAAACAGTTGTCAAATTATTCAAGCCTACCATGTTCACCAACAGAATAGCTCCATGTTTGCATACACCAATGGTAGACAAGTCACAGAAAGCATTCTATACTCATCTGTTATATTCTATCCCCAACATTACAAAAGAAACCTAGCAAATTGAACTAATTATAACAGTAGTTTGAAGCTTCTCAATTCTTTTTCTTCCGGCTGCAAGGATGTCCTCAGACTGAGTCTAGCATTCAGAGCTGCTGTCAAATTCTCTCTTTAAATGGGCACTTAAATGTAATGTTAAACTGATGTCTGTGGAAGACCTTGATTAAATTTGCAAATGGTATACACTACCCCAAATAGGAAGTTTAAAATTAGCTCATTTTATCTTTCAAGCTTAAAACCCAGAAGTGATTTTTTAAAGGTTGCAAAGTACCAGAAAAGTTGACTTGCAAAGTACACTTTGCAGTCACTGTATAACAGTAAAAGAAGAGTATAATAAACAAAATATCTGTAAAGTCCCTCTGTATTAGGAAAAATAGTTTAAATCCCTAAAGTTCTTAAAAATTTTAAATGAATAATATATTTTTTCACTGCTGAAAGCTCATCTTTGAGTCATCTGGTACCTCAGAATCCTTATATTTGACTTAATAATATAATTTATAAATAGCAGTAAAAAGTTTACAGAAAATATTTCCCAGGATTCTTTTATGTATTTTTCAATTAGATGTTCCAAAGGAAGAAACTGTGATTAGGGCAAAGGGGCAGGGGAGAGGAGGGGAGGGGAGGAATACCTAAAAAGTATCGAAGAATTTCTACTAAACATGTCAGAAGATTTAACCAGCTCCACTTGCCATTTTATTCACCTACTCTTGTTGTCTTTGCCTTTTCCATCTCTAATGGTATGTATAATCACACAGCCTCTCTTTCTCCATGAGGTTACAAGACAATAGAAGTTTAAAGATCTCAAAACCATAAATTCTTCTGTGTCCAAATGTGTGAAAGAAGTCTTCTTTATTAGGCACTTTGTACGCCATCCAATTCAAAATACTCTGCTTTCAAAGAAAAATCAAAATTGTTGATATCTGTGAAGTAGGTCTTCTCTAGCCTCCAAAAGAGCAACAAAAAGGCATTAATTCCAGTATCTTGCTAGTAACATCACTTGTACCCAGTAATCTCATTTTTTTTCAAGAATGTTACTATTCTGATCCACCTGAGTAATCATAGAACCATAAAACTGGAAGGGATCTTGAGAGGTCATCTAGTCCAGTCCCCTGCACTCATGGCAGGACTAAGTATTATCTAGACCATCCCTGACAGGTGTTTGTCTAACCTGCTCTTAAAAATCTCCAATGATGGAGATTCCACATCCTCACTATGCAATTTATTCCAGTGCTTAACAGCCGTGACAGTTAGGAAGTTTTTCCTAATGTCCAACCTAAACCTCCCTTGCTGCAATTTAAGCCCATTGTTTCTTGTCCTATCCTCAGAGGTTAAGAAAAACAATTTTTCTCCTTCCTCCTTGTAACAACCTTTGACATACTTGAAAAAAGACGGTTACTCACCGTTGTAACTGTTGTTCTTCGAGATGTGTTGCTCATATCCATTCCAGTTAGGTGTGCGCGCGCCGCGTGCACGATCGTCGGAGAAATTTCTACCCTAGCAACACCCGGTGGGTCGGCTGTGGAGCCCCCTGGAGTGGCGCCTTCATGGCGCTGGATATATACCCCAGCCGACCCAGCGCCCCCTCAGTTCCTTCTTGCCGGCAACTCCGACAGTGGGGAAGGGGGGCGGGTTTGGAATGGATATGAGCAACACATCTCGAAGAACAACAGTTACAACGGTGAGTAACCGTCTTTTCTTCTTCGAGTGCTTGCTCATATCCATTCCAGTTAGGTGACTCCCAAGCCCCACCTAGGTGGCGGGGTCGGAGTGAGACATTGCTGTGTGCAAAACCGCTGACCCGAAAGCAGCATCGTCTCTGGATTGTTGCACCAGCGCGTAATGAGCAGCGAATGTGTGTACCGAAGACCAAACTGCAGCTCTACAAATGTCCTGGATCGGGACTTGAGCCAGGAAGGCAGTCGAGGAGGCCTGGGCCCTTGTGGAGTGAGCGGTGAGGCGCGGAGATGGGATACCAGCCAGGTCGTAACAAGCACGAATACAGGACGTAATCCAAGAGGACAGGCACTGTGAGGAGACCGGTGAGCCCTTCATCCGGTCGGCTACCGCAACGAAGAGTTGTGTCGTCTTCCGAAATGGCTTTGTACGGTCAATATAGAAAGCCAGGGCCCTGCGTACGTCCAAAGAATGCAAACGCTGGTCTTGACGAGTAGCGTGTGGCTTTGGATGGAAGACAGAAAGAAAGATATCCTGGTTCACGTGGAAAGGTGAGACCACCTTGGGCAGAAAGGCAGGGTGGGGGCGAAGCTGCACCTTGTCCTTGTGGAACACCGTGTATGGGGGTTCGGACGTAAGCGCTCTGAGTTCAGAAACGCGTCGTGCTGAGGTGATGGCTAAGAGAAAGGCTGTCTTCCAGGATAAGTACAGGAGTGAACAGGTTGCCAATGGTTCAAACGGAGGCCCTGTGAGCCTGGAGAGAATGAGGTTGAGGTCCCATGTCAGAACCGGCTGGCGTTGCTGTGGGTATAGCCGGTCTAAGCCCTTGAGGAATCTAACGACCATCGGGTTAGAGAAGACCGAAGACGCGCGTTCTCCCGGGTGGAATGCCGAAATAGCGGCGAGGTGAACCCGGATTGAAGATATTGCCAAGTCCTGCTGTCTTAGGGACAGGAGATATTCCAGTATGAGAGGAATAGGCGCCTGCAAGGGGGACGTAGCTCGTTGCTCACACCAACAGGAGAAACGTTTCCACTTGGCTAAGTAAGTGGACCGTGTAGAGGGCTTTCGACTTCCGAGCAGAATCTGCTGGACGGATTGCGAGCATTGCCGCTCTGTCCGATTCAGCCATGGAGCATCCACGCTGTGAGGTGGAGCGATTGGAGGTCGGGGTGACACAGTCGGCCGTGGTCCTGAGAGAGGAGATCCGGACTCAAGGGGAGCGTGATCGGCGTTTGAACCGAAAGCTCCAACAGTGTGGTGTACCAGTGCTGCCTCGGCCAAGCTGGAGCGACTAGAATTACCCGTGCATGGTCTCTGCGGATCTTGAGCAGTACCCTGTGGACCAGTGGAAATGGAGGAAAGGCGTAGAACAGGTGGTCCTTCCACGTCAGAAGGAAGGCGTCCGACAGAGAGCCTAGGCCGTGTAGAGAGCAGAATGTCTGGCACTTCCTGTTGGCTCGAGATGCGAACAGGTCGACCTGGGGAAATCCTCACCTCTGGAAGACGGAATAGATGATGTCCGGGCGAATTGACCACTCGTGTGTCTGGAAGGACCTGCTGAGACGGTCCGCCAGCGTATTCTGGACTCCAGGAAGAAACGATGCCATGAGATGTATCGAGTGGGCGATGCAGAAGTCCCACAGGCGAATGGCCTCTTGGCATAGGAGCGATGAGTGGGCTCCGCCTTGCTTGTTGATGTAAAACATGGCCGTGGTGTTGTCGGTGAGGACCAACACGCAACGGCCCTGTAGGAGATTGAGGAATGCCTGGCAGGCGAGGCGCACCGCCATCAGCTCCCGGACGTTGATGTGCAGGGCTAGTTGGGACGCGGACCACAGGCCCTGGGTATGGTGCTCCCCGAGGTGAGCGCCCCATCCTAGAGATGAAGCGTCCGTGACTAGGTGGAGGGAGGGTTGTGGGGCGTGAAACGGCACTCCTGCACAGACCGCCGTGCGATCCAACCACCAGGTGAGGGAGGCCAAGACCGAGGACGGAACCGTGACCACCATGTTCAGGTTGTCCCGGTGAGGACGGTACATCGATGATACCCAAGCCTGTAGTGGGCGAAGCCGTAGTCTGGCATGCCTGGTTACGTAGGTGCACGAGGCCATGTGACCCAACAGGGCAAGGCATGTCCTTATTGTGGTAATCGGGAATGCCCTGAGTCCTTGAATGACGCTTGTGATGGTATGAAAGCGGTTGTCTGGCAGAATGGCTCTGGCACGTGTGGAGTCTAGGATAGCCCCAATGAACTCTATCCTCTGGGTTGGCACTAGAGTGGACTTCTCTCTGTTGAGTAGAATGCCCAGCTCGTGGAAAGTGTGTGTCACTATGTGGACGTGAGCTTGAACTTGGTCCCTGGTGCGGCCGCGTACCAGCCAGTCGTCCAAATACAGGAACACCTGTACGCCTTGTCGACGAAGGTATGCCGCGACGACCGCCACACACTTTGTGAACACTCTGGGAGCCGAGGACAAGCCGAAGGGAAGGACTGCGAATTGGTAATGCACCTTGTTTACTACAAACCGCAGAAAACGCCTGTGCGGCGGATAGATTGCTATGTGAAAATATGCGTCCTTCATGTCGAGGACGGCGAACCAGTCTCCAGGATCCAGGGAAGGGATAATGGTCCCCAATGACACCATGCGGAACTTCAACTTTACTATGAATTTGTTGAGTCCGTGCAGGTCCAAGATGGGACGTAGACCCCCTTTTGACTTGGGGATCAGGAAGTAGCGGGAGTAAAACCCCCGCCCCTTAACTCTGATGGAACCTCCTCTATGGCCCCGATAGAGAGGAGCCCAAAAACCTCCTGTGTAAGGAGTTGCTCGTGAGAAGGGTCCCTGAAGAGGGACGGGGAGGGGGAGTGGGAGGCGGGGGGCGAGGAAAACTGGAGAGCGTATCCCCTCTCCACCGTGCGAAGGACCCAACGGTCCGAGGTTATGAGGGACCAAGCACGGTGGAAACGGGAGAGGCGATCCCGAAAGGGGGGAGTTGAATCCTGGGTACTGGTCGTGGTGCCGTCCTCGACCGCACCTTCAAAAGTTCTGCCTAGGGCCTGAAGGTGGCCTAGGCGGCCCTTGGTTTTGAGCCGGTTGAGGGCCGGTCGACCTGCGCCTACCACCTCGACCCCACCTTCTGGCAAAGTCCTGTCTCGGACGAGGCGGGGGAGGGTAGAATCTCTGAGGCGGGGGCCTGAAGGGTCTGTGCTGAGGCCCTGGGACATGCATCCCCAGGGAGCGCATCATTGTCCGCGAGTCTTTGAGGTTCTGGAGCCGAGAGTCCGTCTTCTCAGAAAACAGGCCCTGGCCCTCAAAGGGTAAGTCCTGCAGGGTTTGCTGCAGTTCTGGCGGCAAGCCCGACACCTGGAGCCAGGAGATTCGCCGCATGGCTATGCCTGAGGCCAGAGTTCTAGCGGCCGAGTCCGCGATATCCAAGGAGGCCTGTAAGGAGGTACGTGCCACCTTCTTACCCTCCTCTACCAAGGCCCCGAACTCTTCCCTGGAATCTTGGGGAACCAGTTCTTTAAACTTCCCCATCGATGCCCATGAGTTATAACTATATCGGCTTAAGAGCGCCTGTTGGTTGGCCGCCCTAAGTTGTAGCCCCCCAGCCGAATAAACCTTGCGTCCAAACAAATCGAAGCGCTTAGCGTCCTTCGATTTGGGCGCTGCAGCCTGCTGGCCATGGCGCTCCCGTGCGTTCACTGACGACACTACCAGTGAGCACGGTTGGGGATGGGTATACAGGTACTCGTGGTCCTTAGAGGGAACAAAGTACTTTCTTTCCACCCCTCTGGCTGTGGGTGGAATGGAGGCCGGAGTTTGCCAGATCGTATTGGCATTGTTTTGAATAGTCCGTATGAGTGGTAACGCCACTCTGGATGGGGCATCCGTCGAAAGGATGCTCACCACTGGGTCCTGCACCTCCACAATCTCCTCTGCCTGGAGGTCCATATTGCGGGCCAGCCGGCGCAACAGGTCCTGGTGAGCCCGGAGATCTATAGGGGGCGGGCCCATGGCGGATGTACCCGCCACCGCCTCATCGGGGGAGGAGGAGGAGGATGCCTCCGGTGGCAAGGGGTCCAATGGCGGATCCTGCTCCTGGTGCTCATGGAGCTGGGCATCGCCTGTCCCCAGGTCCAGGGCCGCCGCAGGTGTGAGCACTGGGGCCTCCATGCGCCCGGGGGGGGGGG
>NW_020664393.1:39464412-39478094 GCF_002925995.2 Terrapene triunguis
GGGGGGGGGGGCGGGAGATGGTGGCCTCCGGGGCCCTGGGCTCGGAACGTGCCGAGCGGGAGGCAGATGGTGGAGCTCCCTGCGCTTGATGGTAGGCCCACGGAGTCCAAAAGGACCAGTGCGCAGGTCCCTGTGCAGGGTCCTCGGCCGTCTCCTGCCAATGGCCGAAATCCGCCGAAGCCGCCTGCCCCTGAGGAGGGTAGGCCGATCTAGAGGCCGCCTCAGAGGAGCGAGATGGCGATCTCGACGGCCAAGGCGGTGCTGAGCGCGATGCAACCGGCTCCGGATGGGACGGTGCCGATCGGTGCCGGTCATAAGGGGATCTGTCCCTGCGCGGTGCCGGTGAGCGGTACCGGGATCGCGATCGGTGCCGGAAGCCGCGTCGGTGCCGAGACCCGGATCTTGAGCGGGACGACGACCGCGATGAAATCTGGTACCGGGAGCGGCCCCTGGAGGTCGAGCGGCGCTCATACCGGTGCCGAGAACTCCGCCGGGATCCCGATCGGTACCGGTGGCCGCGCCGGTGCCGAGAGGTAGACCGGTGCCGCGACGAAGATCTTGGCCGCGAGTACGAGCGGTGCCGAGGTGATAGTCGGCGCCGGGACTGCGAGCGGTGTCGGGACCCACTCCGGGACTTGGAGCGGTGCCGAGAGTCCACGGCCGGAGACGGTGGGCGCACCAGGGCAGGCTTGCCCCTGGATTGCACTGCGCGGGGTGCCGGCGGTGCCGGAAGTAGAGACGGTGCCGACTCCGTGAGGGCAATCAGGTCCCTCGCCGTTGCGAACGTCTCCGGGGTGGAAGGCAGACAAGGCTCCACCACCGACCGAGGTGGAGATTCAATCCGCACCGGACTCAACGGCCTCGGTGCCGGAGTCGACGGTGCTGCTGGCCCCTGCTTTGGGCGGTCCGAAGGCGGATGCGGCTCTACCCCCGGCACCGGGGGAGCCGGCGTCTTCAGGGCAGCAGTGTCCTGCGCCTTACGGGCTTTCTTGTGGCCCGGAGAAAGAGACCGGCGCCGAGCCCCTTGAGGCGGCCGCGGTGCCGAAGTCGACCGGTGCCGTGCGGACTTGTCTGCAGTGCCGGTAGGCGCCACCGGGGCGCTGCGTACCGAGGCGCTCGGTGCCAGGGCTGGGCGCGCCGAGGGAGGGTCCGGGCTAAGTGCCGCCTCCATCAGGAGCTGCCAAAGCCTAAAGTCCCGCTCCTTTCGAGTTCTAGGTTTAAAGGCCTTGCAGATCTGGCACTTATCTGCCTGGTGGGATTCTCCGAGGCACTTTAAACAGGAGTTGTGCGGGTCACTGGTCGGCATAGGCTTCGCGCAGGACGCGCACTGCTTAAAGCCAGGAGCCTTGGGCATGAGCCCAGCTGTGCGCCGGGGGGGAAAAGGGGGGAGAACAACCCCCTCAACCCCCGCTAACTACTTACAACTACAACAAAGTAAAATAAAACACTATCTACAGAATCTAACACTATAATACAACTATCTACACGTAACTTTAGAAGGATAAGCTAGGGAGAGTGGAGAGCAGCTATGCCGCGCTCCACAGTTCCAACGACCGTCAGGGGCGGTAAAAAGGAACTGAGGGGGCGCTGGGTCGGCTGGGGTATATATCCAGCGCCATGAAGGCGCCACTCCAGGGGGCTCCACAGCCAACCCACCGGGTGTTGCTAGGGTAGAAATTTCTCCGACGATCGTGCACGCGGCACGCGCACACCTAACTGGAATGGATATGAGCAAGCACTCGAAGAAGAACTGTTATTGTGTCCCCTCTCAGTCTTCTCTTTTCCAGATTAAGCAAACCCAATTTTTTCAGTCTTCCCTCATAGTTCATGTTTTCTAGACCTTTAATCATTTTTGTTGCTCTTCTCTGGATTCTCTCCAATTTGTCCACATCCTTCCTGAAATGTGGCACCCAGAACTGGACACAATACTCCAGCTGAGGCCTAATCAGCCTAGAGTAGAGCGGAAGAATTACTTCTCGTATCTTGCTTACAACACTCCTGCTAATACCTCCCGGAATGATGTTCGCTTTTTTTTGCAACTGTTACACTGATGATTCATATTTAGCTTGTGGTCCACTATGACCCCCAGATCCCTTTCTGCAGTACTCCTTCCTAGGCAGTCATTTCCCATTTTGTATGCGTGCAACTAATGAGCGAGAACGAACTAAGAGAACAAAGCAGGTCCTTCTTAACATGAAAGATTTCACAGTAAACGTAGAGCACATGTGTGAAGTGTGCAACTCCTCAATTACCATTGGAACTATATAACAGAAATGTATTTACTCAGTCACAAATTATCATGATAAACACATCAACATCATTTCTATACCTTGACTGGCACAAAAGAGACCTGGGTTCAATCCCCAGCTCTTTCACACACTTCCTGCAACCTTAAGCAAGCCACTTAATCTCTCTGTGTCCATCTATAAAACAGTGACACTACAACTCACCAGGAAGTTGTCTATATAGACTGTAAGCTCTTCAGCACAGAGACTCTCTCTTACTAGGTGTACAGTGCCTAAACCAACAGGGTCTCCAGGTACTACTGAAATACAAAATCTTCATTTCTATCTTATTTATCTAATTATTATCAGACCTATTTTTGCGACTTATGTGTTGCTCCACTCAGGCCATGTCTACACTACTGGCTAAATTGGAACTGCTGGAACTCGATTTAGCGGGTTTGGTGAAGACGCACTAAGTTGATGGAAGAGCGCTCTCCCGTCGACATCTGTACTCCACCTCCTTGAGAGGCAGAAGCTATGTCAACGGGAGAGTGTCTCCCATCGACACAGCATGGTGTAGCTATTGCTGTAAGTTGACCTAAGTTAGGTCTACTTCAGTTACGTAATTTACGTAACTGAACTAGCGTAACTTAGATCAACTTACAGCATTAGTGTAGACCAGCCCTCAGTGTTGCAAGGCCAAGTGACTTGCTAAGTCTGGTTTTCAGAAATTACATAGGCATTTAGAAGGTTAAGTCTGATTGAAAGTTAATGAGACTGAGGCTTCTTAATGCCTATGCGACTTTTGAAAATGAGATTTAACCACCTAAATCACTTAGGCTTTGCACCACTGACTGAAACAGTACCCAAATACCTTTAAAAATCTCGTTCTTAGTCTTTGTGCCACAGTTCCATATCTATGAAACTGGGATAATTGTACTCCCAGTTTGTCAAAGTACAGCTGTGAGAATACAACTCTAAAAGATTGTAAGTTGCTCAGATGGTAATGAAGGTCATATGCATACTTTAGATAGAAAGATCCAAATTTTTCTAATGATCTGAGTCCTTAACCACCAAATCATAGACTGTAAATAAATACTACTAATTGGAGGTATTCCCCATGTCCCAAGAAATAATATTTCTTAAAAAAAGATATCTGTAAATATGATTTAGGCAGCTTGCATCACTCTAGAAGTATAATTGAACAAGAAAATATCACACATTTTTACATTTCAACATATGTTTATTAAGAAAAACAGTGAAGAGAAAGCTATTTAAAAATGTGGAGTATAAAGAAAGATGGGTTACACACAAAATGCTTATGAGCACAGAAACAACTCACAGAAACTGCAATATCATTCAAATTTAGGAATTAATTTTTGGTTCCCATGCCCCAAGCAGTTAGAAATTGACTGCACTATGGAACCGATGTGCTCTATCTACAAGGAAAAGTACTGGATATAATTACAATGTATGTATCTCTTCTTTCCTTTCATCAGCCAACTTGGAGCCTTACAGGCCCAAGCTCTCCAGAAAGCCAGGTGCTTACTCTCTTACTATGAGGGAAAATGTTGCTAAAATTATAGGGAAGTAACGAAGTGGAGAAAAATAAACAACAAAGCTTCTTAGTCTTCAGTGAAATATGCATCCAGTCCCTCCAGTTCTGTATCTGCTTCTGTGTTTGAAGAAATGGGAATGGAACATGAATTTGTACTTTTCTGACTACTCAGTTTTTGCTGGGAGCTTTCAGGTTCACTTGGTTCTTTCTTCACTTCTCTACCACCACTTAGTAGCTTCTGACTCTCTGCGAAATATTGATTGGGATGATTCAAAGAAAACCCAATATCATCAACCTGTACACAGAAGGAAAGGAAAAGGAATTATTACACGGTATTTCAAAAGATGAATTTTAGATTAGATGAACTCATTCAGTAGCATTAGTCATTTAACTAGTTTAGCTTTTGTTTAAGAAAATGGAGGTGGAGGGAAATCACTTTGCTGATACCTGTCTGATTCAATACTATCATGCCAAGGATCTAATTGCAACACAAACCTCCTTCTCCTATATTTTAGGAATTAAACATGATTGTTTTAATATTATTATTAAATATATTATTTTAACATTGTCTTTCTTGTAATGTTGGAGGAACTACAAATGAATGTAAATAAAACATGCAAAGTAACATAAGTGTGGAAACTACACAGGTTGTTACAACTTCACCTGGTGAACCCATCCTACTCTTTACATCCATTTTTTTCCAATTTTGGGTGGGTGGGCTCCAGACTAGTCTAGGGTGAATGGGCCAGAGGGGAACAGCAATAAGGACAAAGTTTCATGAAACAAATCAGGATTGGCTGTCAATACAAATGTGAGGCCATGGGTAAAACAATAGATCCACGCTGTCCGTACTCTCACAGCAGCCCTTATTGATGTTGACCACCGACATGATTTATATTCAACAAGGCAGCAGGCTTAGGCAGAAGGCCAATGGCCTGATCTTGTCTTTGCTCTACTGGCACTGGGGCTAAGCTGCAAGGACATGTGTGATCCAGCTCCAAGGAATCCCAATGGGCCCCTGTCCCACATCAAACAGCACATGGACTTCTGATTAGTTGGAAGAAGGAAGAGAAACTACTATAATGTGCATTCTATTTTATTTTTAATTGCTTCTTAAAGTCAGGCATGTCTCTTCATTCAATTACTATAATTATGTATTTTGGTTTCTGATTGCTCTTATTAGTTATTCTCTGGTCAGTTACACAATCTGAAAAAAGTTAAACAGTTATCAAACATACCAAAACATTAAAAATAATCTTCCTCTATGGGCCTTTCATAGTCTTAAAAGCAAGCTACTCAGGCGTACCCATTTCACAACCTCACTTATAATCCCTATCCCTCTCTTCAGGTGCTTACAAGCTTGAAACATCTACCAAAAAGCCAGATAGTCTTTTAAAAGGAGCACTTAGTCAAGTTTTCCCCAACATTCACCCTTCACCCCACCATCATCTTCCCACAAGCCACAGGAAAACCAGGGAGAACAGTTAAAAAGGTCATCAACTTTGGGATCTGGTTAACCAAGGTAGGAGGCCAAATTCTAAAGCTAAGAGCCACCAACTGGGAATTCTTGGCTGCCAATATCCTCCCTTTTTGTACTAGGAAGAGGATGCTGAGGCAAATGCCACAATATCATATGAGAAAAAAATATTTAGGACTTTATAGGTCAAAATCAACACTTTTCAGCTCATCTATAAGTTAACTCAAAGCCAATGCAATCATGTAACACTGATGTAATGTGCTCTTTGCATGAAACACTGCTGAATAAGTACACAGTCACATTCTGTACTAGTTCCAAGTTTTGAAAGGTTTTAAATTAGATTGTATTATAATAATCTAGTCACAATATGACAAAAGCAGGGATAACTGCAGTGAGGTCCTACATAAAAAAGAAAAGGTCACAACCTCCTTGCCAAATATATGATGAAAAGAAGTCTTAGCAAGTGCAACAGCCTCAGTATGTAGGAGCAATTGGGACTCCAATATGACTGTCAGGTTGAAAATCTTAGGAAAAAAGTAGGGGACATACCCACCTCTCCCCTAATTTGGAGGTCTGATTAATATTTCTTCTGGCTATTTTCCCCATTCGTTAAATTTCATCTCTGTATTATGCGGGTGAATTTTAGCCAGCCTATACAAGAAGGGTCTGAAGAAAGAACTATGGAGCTGTGTGTCTCATCATATTGAAGGCCACTCAACCCAAATCTCTTTACTAGCCTTCCTATTTTATCCTTAGAATCTCAGTTTGTTTTTCTGGATAGTAACTCATTTTTCTCCTTTTATAAAGAATTAGAACAATCTACGAAGTATCTGCTTGTATCAAAATGAAGCTGCAAGATGAGATGCGTAGACTGAGCTTTTCAAAGATGACTTTGTGATTTACTCACACAACACCCATTAAATTCAACGGAAACTTGTAGTCAGCTTTGTAAATCTTAAGGGTTATCTCTACAAACTTCTCTCCCATTTTAAAGTTGAAGGGTATTGCTGAGTCTTTCTAGAACTTCATCAGCCGCAGTTTGGAAGTCTGCTTTAAGGAAATTCTGCACTTACACTCTATTACTTTTTTACTGCTTCTTCTCAGTCTATTTCCCAAAAAATAAATTTCCACAAGGATTTTTCTACATAATAATATACTGCTCTGATGGCACAAAAATTAATATGAGAAATTAATGGCTTGTTTGATCCACTAACAAAAAAACAGGAGCACATATTTATATTTCCTTGCTTTGTGTGTTTAGTCAGACTGTTTGTGTTACTTTAAGAAAAATATTTATTTTGTCAGTAACCTAGTCATTTGAAACTTTTAAAAATTGTATCAATAATTCTTCCTTAAAGGTTCTTTGTGTCTTCAGAAGTTAACCAACCAGTAATAGACTGAAATTGAATTTCTTCAGCAAGTTTATCAGTTTCATTTACAGATGCAATTAATTCAGCATATAAGGAAAAATAAAACTGTACATGATGTACTGTAAAGAAAAGTTGAGCTTATAATCTATATTGATCCAGACTCAAAGGCATTTTACTTTAAACAAATCTGTTTATTTCATCTAATAGATTATATCAAACATTTCCTTGAATTCAACATATTTTCCTCACATTGACCTTCACGCAAACATTGGTCTCATATTTCTACTGTAGCAAATGTGGTTTTGAAAGGAAGTGAGGCAATAGTTTTGCACCTCAGGGATCTTTAGGTTTTAATCAAGCAGTTTCCAATGACAGCTGATAACAAGGCAGCTGGTATTACAAAAAAAAAAAAAAAGCCATATGGAACAATCATAGTTCTACAGCAAATGGTATCAATTAGCTGTGGCTCATTTTCAAAAACTTTCACTTAAATGAGATTTGATCACAAAGGACAATGAAAAGCAAACGTACATTCTCCACCCTCCCTGCTTTAAATAAGCAAGAAGATACTGACATTCATTTTCCAAATAAAGTAGGGAACCGAGGTGGTTAAATAAAATTAGAAATGTAGTAATATTAAAACATCAATATCTGGCAAGTTATAACAAAGATGACAGTTATAATAATAAAATATATTTTTGCTTACATTTTTAACATCATGTACTCTAACTATACAGATCTAAAATGTTCTATATTAGAAAGTTCACTTAACAGTTATACTCACAAGATTTTATTTAAAAAATCAGACAAGAATAGTAAATATTTACAGGTACTCAAGAATAACATTTTTCAAAAAAGACACACTAATTTAGAAATAAACTGCTGTAGTACCAATTGCCGAAGAAGCATCGCTCGTGCAAATTATGTAGGCATTAATTAATCTAATTTAATTATTGTTAAAGATGTGTTAGCCACTTTCTTATTTATCTACATGCTAAAATTGCGGCCTTAAAATATGTTTATTTAAACTGCTCTGGAATGCAATCTGATTTCAAAGCAACAATCATTTTTAGACTACTGTCACTATGACAGGCTGCCTATAATCTATCAATAATTAATAGTTGATATCAGTGTGGTTTTTCTTTAAAATTATTACTACTTGTCCACATGCAGCTCAGACCTCTAATTTCTTTGGTAAGAAAATATGCTTCTCCCAGTGTTTGAATTAAATATTATTTCTATCGTGACTGTGTAAAGGCATTTCTTTGCAATCTGCTTTTTCTATTTGGGACTACTTTGCCACGGTTTCTCATTTTTTCTCATGGAGCCAGGGAAGGGCAGGGCTGGGGGCGCCCTGCCTGAGGGCTCCTACTGTATATTGGCCTCCAGCTGCTGGTCCTGGCTGGACTGGTGAGGGACGGGACTTCCTCTTCCCCTGCAGGGGCCACTCCCAGGGCAGACTCACCTTCAGGAACCTCCCCCGGCTGCAGGAACTTCTATGGCTGTTGGCTGGGAGCCCATTTCCGAAGGCAGCACCACTGCCAGCAGCAGCACAGAAATAAAGATGTCATGGTATGGTTTTGCCACCTTTACTTTTGCACTGCTGCTGACTGTGGCGCTGCCTTCAGAGCTGGGCAGCCAGCCAGCCTCCGCCGCTCTCCAACCACCCAGCTCTGAAGGTAGCGCAGAAGTAAAGGTGGCAATACTGCAACCCCCCTACAATAGCCTTGCGACCCCCCCCTCCAAACCCTCTTTTATGTTGAGACCCCTCATTTGAGAAACACTGGTCTCCTCTGTGAGACCTCTACAGTACAGAGTAAAGGTATACAAAAGTCCAGATTTCACAGGCAAGACCAGATTTCATGGTCCGTGATGCGTTTTTCACAACCATGAATTTGATAGGGCGCTAAATACGAATCAAAAGCCACTGCCAACAACAGTCTAAAATAGTAAGTCATAAATAAGACTATGAAATAATTTATTTGAAATTCAAGTAAAAATCCTAGTATCCAAATAATCTGCCCAAATTTAGCCAAGTTACAAGCCTCTGAAAAATTGATAGCATGCTCAGTGGAGGCTTGTTAGAGTCTGGCAGCTAAATTCTCTGAAGATTATTTCTTCTCTGGGCATGTTCCATCCCTAGGCTACAGGTGCTGAGTAGGACTTTCTCTGAAATTTGTTCTCCTGGTTACTGGAGTCACTGTGGCACTGGTTACAGAACCTGAGAGCTAGAAGACTGTCTCATCTATGCTCTCAATATTCTCACTGTTGGTACTCCAGGCATTGTGGAGGAAAATGAGGAAGCAACCTGATTGGAGCAGAGAGGGATGACTAATGAGAAAAGGGAGTATTTGCAGGAGCCAGAGGGTGAGGGGGAGCAGAAGTGGGAGGAGGCATGAAGGGGAGACGATGGGGGGGAAGGGAAAGGGAGGGAAAATGGGGAGGGAGCCAGTGGAGGGGTTGTGGCTAAGAACAGAGAGCTTTGGTGTGGGGTTGGAGGGCATATAGCTGCAGAGGGGGATGGAGGCAGTGGCCAGGGGATGAGATGATGGATAGGAATACAGATGACGGGTGGCAAGATGTAGGACCCCTACAGATGTCAGCCCTATTAATAAATATTATGAACACTGTTTTTTTGGATGCATATATCTGATTTTTGTACAGTTTTGCCTCTAATGACTAAAAGTGTTCACGTCTGCCTGGTATCCATCTGTTACTTTTGTGGCTGACATTGAATAGGCCTATTCCCATACTCTGAGTGGCAGCTGAGCTCTAATGATCTATTAACCCCCTTCTTATGGTCTTAGTCTGAGGCAGCTCAGTTCTCTTTGCTCCAATCCTATTCAGCTCCTCTGTCACCCTTCCCTTAATAGGCTCGGTTCTCCTGTGCCTGATGTCTCAGACCAACTACAGCTTCCCCTGTTGTCTGGGGGCATACAACTTGACTCTTACTTGCCTAAATAGTACTTTCCCTTGTTTTAGGCCTTTGGCAATACTTTTTCAGTCTGTTTGCAACACAGTAGAATGAAAATGAAGAAATGATAAGAAAATATAAAGACTCTCATTAGAGATAAATAGTAAGCTGGACTTCTGCAAACAGTAAGCTGCAAAAGCATGGCCCTTAGGCTAGAACAAAGAGTACACAGCTTTGGAGAGGGAATATATATAATATATAAATTGGGGCTGTGAGAAAACTATTGTGGGTTTACATCTTCAGACTCCTATCTTGTAAAGTGATATAGGAAAGAAATAGGAACTACAAAATATTTATCCAAGGAAGGGAATACAATCCCGAATAGATTTTAGATACATGCACCGGAGATTTCATAAGAAATAATGGCCTAGTGTTGCCAACTCTCATGATTTATCATGAGTCTTGCAATATTGGCTGGCTATCTTAAAGCTCCGGCTCCCAGATTCTGGTGATTGCATGATAATTTCAGCTTTCATTTAAAAGGTAAGTTTCTCACCCCCAGGGTTGCTGAGAAAAGTTTGAAATGTTCCCCAAGTGTACCCTAATGGCTCAACAACTAGACGTCAAATAAAAAGAACCCATAATCGATTATTTTTAAAATATCTGATGATTATAAGCAAATCTTATGAGTTGGGGGGGCACCCTGATTCATAGGTTTTTAATGTCTGGGGTTGAAAATATGGAGTGCATTTGTGTAAATATCTTTATGGATGAGATCTCAGATGAGGCAAGTCAAAAGTAATTTGAATGGTGTAACTAAGGACCTCATCAGAGACATAATGATATCACAAGAAACCTGACACCTGTCTATTTCCCTACTCTGACTCTTTGACAGTCTTCCCAGAAAGAGGAACAGGGAAAATGGGGGAGCTGAGGATTGGGTGGACTCAAGTAATGTGGAACACTAGATACATCACACACACCTCATGTTTTGCTTTAGTCTGATTTTCTCTCACTATTCTTACTATTGTTTTTACTACAATCTTGGTGGTATTAGTTTGAGAATTCTATGCAGACTATCCTGAAGAGGAGGATCAACTTCCAACATCTAACAAGAGGCTGATGGAAGGGAGGATGGAGCAGTTTAGGATTCTCAGTCAAAAGGACATAGACTAAGGAATCCTCTCTCAAAGGGTGTTCATATTGTTTTCAGGAATACTACCCAATAAATACAGGAGAAACACCTACTTACCATGTTATAGCCCTGGCTGGATGCTCACCAGGATGCTATGTTTGAATCCACCCACTGGATCCCCACATGTTCTTCAGCTTACTTGCCGGAATCTAGGCACTATCTCTGGGCGCTGACTCCCTGTTTAACACACCTTCCCAGGGCTGGCCTTAGGGAAAATGGCACCCTGGGCAAACTTGCATTTGGTGCTCCTGGCCCCTGTGAGCCAGGAGCACAGGGTACTCCCCCTTTGGCCCCTGGCTCCCCATTGGCTCCCCACCCTCTCTTTCCCCCTAACCCCTGCCCTGTGCCCCCTTTGCCCCAATGCCTGCTCCCCCCTTCCTGCGCCACTAATCCCTATACCCCCTTCACTCCCAACCTATGCCCCCTCATGCGCACTAACCCCTAACTGTGCTACCTTCACCCCAACCCCTGCATTCCCCTCCTGCGCCCCTAACTTCTGCAGTGTGCCCCCATCACTCCTACCCCCCGCACTCCCCTCCTGTGCCCCTCCACCCCAACCCCTGCACTCCCCTCCTGTGCCCCAATCCCTGCACTGTGCCACCATCACTCCTACCCCCTGCACTGCCCTCCTGTGTCCCTAACCCCTGCACTGTGCCCCTCCACCCCAACCCTGCACTCCCCTCCTGTGCCCCTAACCCCTGCACTGTGCCACCATCACTCCTACCCCCTGCAATGCCCTCCTGTGCCCCAACCCCTGCACTGTGCCCCTCCACCCCAACCCCTGCACTCCCCTCCTGTGCCCCTAACCCCTGCACTGTGCCCCCATCACTCCTACCCCCTGCACTGCCCTCCTGTGCCCCTAACCCCTGCACTGTACCCCCTCCACCCCTGGACTCCTCTCCTGTGCCCCTAACCCCTACACTGTGCATGCCCCCTTCTCCCAAACCCCCACCCCCTTCCTGCACCCCAATACCTGCTCCCTCCTGCACCCAGGTCACTTTCCCTGCCTGGGCTGTGTAAGGAGAGGGCAGGAGAGCAGCAGCTCCTGATGCTCGCCTCACAGCACAGCCTAGGTGGGGAAAGTGACCTGGATGCAGGGAGCCCTGCGGTGGGTGTTGCGGCGACTGTGTGAAGGGGACTGTGTGTGTGCCTGAGTGAGCTTTAAAAAAGCACTCAGGGTCAGGCGTCTGAAGGCATGTTCAGACACAAGCAGTTGCCGCCAGACCCAGAGAGGCAGCAGCACACACAGATTGCCCCTGTCCAGTCAGCTCAGCTTAGTAGAGACTAGGTACATAGGCAGGGCAGAGGGGAACACCCCGACATCAGCCCCCCCCCCCCCCCACCGCAGACAGCAGGATGCTCTCAGTCAAGAGTGGCCAGGGGCCCGGGGGGGGGGTGAGAAACAGGAGCAGCAGCAGCTGCACATGGCAGTGGAGCAATGGGGGAGGAGGGCCATCCCTCGTCGGGAGGAGTCATCTGGCTCAGCTGGTTGTCCAACTGCCCCCCTGCAGCTCAGGTACCTCCCCCCGCTCCAGATGCTGCTGCTCTTCCTGCCATCTCCGTCACGGCAGGTCAGGTGGGAATCGGCACACCCTCCACATGGCGCCTTCTTTGACGGGCTGCCCTGGGCAACTGCCCATACAGCCCAACCCAAAAGCCAGCCCTATACCTTGCTAAGATAAGGGCCTCTGCAGTCCAACTACCTAGGGCCTGAAGCTAGTGCACACTCCTCAGAGTTCAAAGCGATGGACCATCTGGATTACTTTGTGATAGTTAAAGCAAGTAACACAGGAATTTCTAAACCGATCACATGAGATATACAGATCTACAGAAAAATTACACAAAACCTGCATGTAAAACCCTTCCTTCAGTGTCCTCACCACTTTGAGAGCCCATTGGGTTTTGGTCAGTCCTTTTGGTGTCTCAGCACCCTCCTGCCCATTCTTGCCTTTTTGTTCTGGTCAGTGAGAGTCCCTGCTAAGAGCAGAACTTGACCTTTTTAATAAAATTCCAGATCTCCATGTCAGATGACACCCTGAGTGGCTTCGAGTCCCTTGTCAGGGGATTTCTTGCTTGGTTACAGCCCACCTTAAGTCTATACTAGGAAAGCTGTTTCCCCTATGTAGCAGCCACGTCATTGTTCTATGGTCCTTCAGTAGGGCGCACAGTCTCTTCTAACACCTCTTAGATATTCTAGTTCAGGGGCTCTCAATCTTTTTCTCTCTGAGGCCCCCCTCGACATGCTATAAAAACTCTAAGGCCCAGTGGGGGGTGGGGGAGGGGTTTTGGGGCAGGGGCCTTGGACATAGGTATAGTTTGACTTCTATTGGGGGTGGGAGGCAGGGACGAGTGGGGCTCGAGCCACCTCCACATGGCGGGGTCCAGGGAGGAAGTGCCACCTCCACCTCCTGCCCCACCTCAGCAGGTCACCCAGTCTGTCTGGATTGGGGTGTGTGGTGTGGCCTGCAATCAACAATTATAACTCAGATGTGGGGGGCTTAGCTCAAAAAGTTTGAAAACAGGTTAGGGTGCGAGGGGGTAGCTAGAGGCTGTGTGCAGACAGGGGGTAGCTCAAGGTGCAAGGAGGGAGTAGCTGGGCCTGTGTGCACACAGGGAATGGCTGTGGATGCAGGGAGAAAGGTGGTTAGGGGCTATGTGCAGGCAGGGGGTAGCTCAGGGTGCAGGGAGGTGGGTAGCTGGGGTTGTGTGCACACGGGGTGGCTATAGGAGCAGGGAGGTGGGTAGCTGGGGCTGTGTGCAGGCGGGGGGGGGTAGCTCAGGTTGCAGGGAGGAGGGTAGCTGGGGCAGTTTGCGGGCAGGGGGTAGCTCAGGGTGCAGGGAGAGAGGTATTAGGAGCTGTGTGCTGGGAGGACTCCCCTGCAGTCCCTGTTCCCGGAGGGGTCTGCCAGCCATGCCTGGCTCTGGCTTCCTGCCTCCGACCTG